>NC_036447.1:27988513-28307936 GCF_002775205.1 Xiphophorus maculatus | reverse complement strand
AGAAAACTCCTGCGAAAGCAACACCAACTTTCCTAATGAATACGGCCGACATAAACCGGCTGATGGAACAGCAAAAGAAACAAGAAAGCGGCAGCACACTTTCCACTCCAGCAGCTGCAGCAGCAGCGGCAGAGGCAGCAGCAGCTAGCTTCGCTTCTTAGCTAGTTTGTTAGCTTCCGAAGCTAGGTGCGTTAACGTCCCGTGTTTTCCCCCTAAAAGTGTCCGTCTTACCGTCTCTGAAAGCCCGTTCCCCGTGGTCCGCTGCATTGGGGATACTGGCGTGAACACGGTGCTCCAAAACGCGGCATATGGATCGATTTCAGTTAGTAAAGAATTAACAAAAATATCCCGTCGCCTTGCCCTCAACTCCCCATGGTGGTTAGTTTCAGAGCAATAATACAGAGAGGGACGGAGTACGTGCGAGCACGCCAACTGTGAAGTACGTTCACAGGGACTGCAGGAAGCCGAGCGATGTCAAGAACTGAACCTACAAACACTAGCAACTCTTTTATTATGATTTTTTAAAGTAAAAGTAATGACTTAAAACTGAGTTTTGTAACTGTAAAACACACATACAGAGCAAGAAATTCCCTTCTTTATTGTGCTAATGTAACTCAATTGCACAGATATGTCTATCCCTTAATTACGGCATATAAGGGATATTTGCTATACAGCATATATATCCCGTAAAATGTGCATTTAAAAAAATCTAAATAAAGTTAAAAAGCAAATATATTTTATTGTAATTGTACTTTTCTTTACACTTTCATTCAGAAATATTATGCTATAGCAACCATCGGCTTACATAATCTTGTTAAAAAAAACGCTACTGACTGGATAATTTTTAAGCAGGCAATTGTTGACGCTCTCCACAGGTAAACCTTAAGAATCCATTGACTTAAAAGAAAAAAAGCTATGTATTTAAAGTTTGCTCTACTCAAATATTTTAAAGCTGCCATATGCAACATTTATTTAAAAAAAAATAATCTTTTACATATCTCTTCAAACTGTGGCTATATTATATAGTATGAGACATATTCTGTGAAAAAAGTCAAACTTCACTGTCATCTCCCAGCGCTAACTGCAGAAATACACTACTCGGTAAGAAAAAGCCAATCAGAACCAAGAGGAGGGTCTTAAAGCTGTCAATCAATCTTGAGTGTGCACTACTCACACCCTCCAACAGGTTCTACTGTCAGTGATTCCTGACAGTAGAACCTGCCATGAATGCTTAAGCTAGTTAGCATAGCCACCAGCATCGGCTGACAATAAGCGGTTTCTCTGCCATTAGCACATTTAGCAGCGTGTGCACAAGCATGACTAACAGCGCTAAGACCTCCTCCTGGCTCTGATTGGTTGTTTTTAACCAGGAGAGGTGGATTTCTGGAGATTGCAATAATAGCACTGCGAGGAGATGGAGGAGCTTCATTTAGTCACAGATTGTTTGTCTTGTACCAAACTGTTAGAACATAGTGACACTTTTAACAAATGTGTAAAAAAATATAATTTTCCTAATAAAAGTTGCATGCTGCAACTTTAAATGAAGCTATTCCTCTCCACTGTCACCCCATGCTGGCTTAGGATGATAAATCTGTTGGTTTTACTCAATAGATGATATTTTACCAACTAGAATTGTCTGACAAAAGTCAGACAATAAAATAAAAATATGACTGTATTTTATGGTATTTGGATTCAGCTGCACTGTTTTTAAATTGCTTTTGAATATGAATCTGTCTTTACTGTCTTGACTTAAATACAATTCTACTGAACATTTGTTGTTTTTTTAAAAATGCTTGGAGATTACATTTGTTTTGTATTGCCCATTCTATAAATAAAGTGAATTGTAAAATAATAATAATAAACTAGATACATTAACCAAAATCATTTCTTATATTTAAATATGTCCAGGCAGTTCTTTGAGTAAATTAAAAGTATATTTAGCATTGGTCAAATTGGATGACTAAATACACAACACAGTAATTGTCTTTTTGTGTTTTGTTTAATAAGGGGTGTCTTTTTTTAACCAAACGTCTCTGCTCTTTTAATATAGCATAAAAACAATGATACGGTGTTTAAATAATTACAAATATTTATCTTCATTTGAGTGTGCATTAATAAAAGAATAAAAATGTAATGAGAAAATAAAACTCAGTCAGACTTTGTAATATTGTATCATACGAAGCAGCATTAAACAAATTACTCAGTGTGAGAATTTTAATATTTTCAAGATTATTAAAATTAGACCAGCTTTTTATTTAAGCCATCATTATATTGACATTTCCAATGGTTTCAGATGTAATTACAGTTATTTATTTGAAATATATCATTACATAATCACAACATGGGCAGCAGGAGCTACAACAAGGCAGTTAAAATGTTATTATGCACCACTGGTTATTCATATACCTGTACCACAGCTAGTTTCACCTGTTCTACAGTAAAAATCTAAAAACATTTTTTTATGTTTTATAAATATCCATATGTCTTCTGTGGTGCATATCTCCAGCATTAATTGGGTCAGAGGTGGGATACACCCCAGGCTGGTCGACATTCCATCACAGATGTTTTATAAATATAAAAGAAATAAATAATGCAAGAATTATACTATTTGACTTGGGTAACAATGCCTCAATAAAGATTATATTTTGAGTTATAAAAATGCAAAATAAAAGTGCAGAATTTTTATCATCCCGCATAAGGAAAAATGGGGCGACAGACAAATCGGCTTTGATAGTCACATAAACTCGGCATATACAGTAATGTGTAAGAAGCATGTCAATGTGTATGTATTGACATGTTTTGACTGTATGGGATGAAATATGATTCGTTTTGAGAGGGAAAATATGATATCTGCCAGATCAAATTGCAGATTTTTCTTGCTATGCAGGAGAATGATGAAAGAGAATTACCTCAACCAAGTAAAAAAAATACATAAGAATATATAAAAATATTAAAGTTTTATTAGTGCCCATCATAAAAGGCAGTAATTAAGCTGATTTTATTGCTGAGATCAGTTTTATTTATTTATTTTTTTAATTTTGCATCATAGGAATAGAGACGTGCCCAACAGCGCCCCTATCGATTTAAACTTACAATTACATCAATTAGAGAAAGTGTAAGATTTGCGACGAAAGGGACTGATAAGTTGTTGCACGAATTACCCGGATGCGACAGAAGCAAACGCCGCTAGTAAAAAAAAAAAAAAAAAATTTAAGTCGCTGTTTGTATGAAATGAACGATAAAAAAAAAAATTAAAGAAGCAGAAGAGGCGCACGAGCGAGTACGCAGGTATGCTAAACATCACTCTGGTTGTAAATACGCGACATACCTGAAGCAAAACACATGAAAATGGTGACCTCACCTCTCAGCCTGGTTGTTCCTTTGAACAGGAGGGAAGTCATTTAGGAGCCAATGTCCACACAGGCAGAGACGCTGGCAGGACCGAAAGAGCACGCCGCTGCCGCCGCTCGAACATCCTCCCTGTCACTCTCCTCCGCCGTCAGTCATCCAGGAGCTGGTAAGTGTGTGTGTTAGAGAGAGAGGGTGTGTGTGTGTGTGTGTGTTAGGAGGGAATGAGGGTGAGTATGGGGGGAGAGGGGGACAGAAAGAGATAACTCCTTACAGTTTTGGTTTCTGTTTTACGTCGCTTCGGTACATTTCTCGCACGAATTTTAACATTTGGACAAAAATGTTGAGCATTTCTCGAAACAATTGGTTCAAACTGCTAATTGATGGATGGCCTGCAAAAAAATGTCACTTGCTCAAAATGGATAGGCAATTCCTCGCAAGCAAGTATTCATGTCAGTGTCTGTAATTAAAATGAAAAGTCTTGATACCATTTTTATGAATAAGATAGTCTAATAATGGCTTTGTCAAGTTTTTATAATAACATTTCAAATTCATTGAAAGGGTTTTCCTAAGCGAGAAAGTCACATTCCGGTGACAATACCTGACCATTTACAGTTAAGTTACACATTACTGTATTTAGTGGGGTAAGAGAACACGTTATGTTTCTCAGTTTTATTAGTAGCTGATGGTACACAGTTACTAGTAAAACTAGTTGTCCCTGCGAATGGATTCTCTCACCTGGTTTCTCTCCATGGGCCTTTGACTACTTTACAAATTAACTCTCTATTTCCGGACCCCTGAGAGCCTAACAGGACATTTGTTATAAAGCTACACACAGGTGGACTGAATGGTAATCAGGCCACTCCAGAGTACCATTGGCTGTAGTGGATTATCATTAAGGGGCTTCAGTGTAAATCGGGTATACAGATCCATGCTGCACTTTTCAAAAATCGTTGGAATACCATATGTCACTTTTATGTCACTTCCCAATTATTCTTTAAAGGTGGGGTCTGTCTATTACAGAAAATACCACCAACACACATGGGAGTTTGTAGATGTAATGTGACAAAACTTGGCAAACTTCAATTGGCTGTGAATACTTTTTGAAATTCTGTAGTTGCGCATTCCTTGCAAAATCGTCCAACAAAATGTAGCTTCAGAAAATAGATTAAAGAAAACAGAAGAGACCAACAGATCTATTTTGAATCTAATTATTTCTTGAGGGAGTTGAGGCCTCAAATACAGAAATATCTGCAAATTTACTGATCGCCTTCCTAAGACGAGCAGTTGAAAAATACAACTAGGTTCTGATTATTCTGATCAAAACATAATGCAGTCAAAACATTAACTGCAGATATTAAATAGTTTCCTACCATGTGTGCTGTCGGAGGCCGGCGTTCCCGTGGAGAGGACGTCTGGGCCTGGTGGCTCAGGTGAGGTTCCAGCACCGGTCCTCATCTCTGACCAATCACGGTCTCTGGAAAATATAATAAAAAGAAAATAATGATTATTGATTAGATGGACTGACTGGAGTGTACCCTGCCTCTTGCCTCCTGAATGCTGTGTGGATATGGGAGTACACTGAAAAAAGGAAACAAGTGATCCTACTTAAAAAAAAAAAGAGTTGTTACAAGTAATCAAATTAAGCTTATCCATGTAAATGTATTAAATTTATTAAGTTGCCATGTAAATAAATTAAGTATCGATTACATGTAACAAATCAACTCGAGTTTTTTCTTTCCAAGTTGGAGCTCCATTCTCTTTTTTTTTCAGTGTCCACAGGAAAGAAAATGTTTCTTCGAACAAACCTTGTAAAAATAACTCTAATTTGTTACAGCTAATTGTATTGGTCAAGCTGTAATTCGTATTTGAATAATTCTGAAATTACAATAATAGCTTGATCAAAATGAATCAAAATAGGTCATAACAAATTACAGTAACTTTTTAAAAGTTGGTTCAATTAAATAATTTTTTCAGTGTATAGTCAGTAGATGGATGGATGGATGGATGAATGCAGAACCGATGACTTATTCGATTTGAAAATTCATGTGCAAATATCCTTTGAATTAAACTGTGGCTTTGAGGTGCAAAAACCTCTGAATTAAGTAAGGGAATGCAGTATTTATTATCTAAAAATATTTCTTCTGAGTACATAAATATTAAATACAACACGTCTTGCTGTGGAACAATAAAATCCACTTCACTTTCACCTGAAACATCTGCGTAGCCGAGGCTTTCAGAAGGCAGTAAAGAAGTCGGCCTGTTTTCATCCAGAATTAGATGGTTGGTTGGCCGATGCTAAACCCAAACAAAAGATGCCATATTATGGATACACATTCACATTATTGTGGCTGCGTTCTCAGGCGTCAGTATGTTACATATAACCATAAACAATATGCATCGACAGCTTCCCGTACCTACAGGCTCGTGTTGTTTTGCGGTGCCTCCCCCAGAGACAATGAGGAGAGAGGAAGGGAGACAAAGAGAGAATACTGACGAAGATGAACTTGACCTTTACAATGTCTTGGAGAGGAGGGGTTGGGGCCATGTTGCTACCTATGAATCTATAATGAACCTGCGCTGTATATGTGTGGGTGTGTAAGAGAGAGCGTTGTAGAAGTCGGACTTAAAGAAAGGTCATCACACAAGGGTACACAGTACAATAATCTATCTATCTATCTATCTATCTATCTATCTATAAGCCATATTGTTTGTGTCACGTTTTGTTTGAGTTCTGTTTGTGTCATGACTGCTTTTAAAGCTGCAGTATGTAACTTTTATTTATATATTTTTTAATGTATGTTTTCTTATTACATATTTGCTAAAATTATTATTATGTTGTGACAGTATAATATAAGATGGATGATCTGTGAAAAATTTGCGCTCCTCTGCCTTCTCCCAATGCTCCTAGTGCAAAGCGCAGAAATACACCACTCAGTTGGAAACAATTAATCAGAGCTAGGAGGAGGGTCTTAGCGCTGTTAATCAAACTCGTGCTGACCTCCTCCTGTTTGCTCTGTGCTATGCTACAGCTGGTTCATCACAACATAGCCTACCAAGAATGCTAAGGCTATTTAGCAATGACAGCAGATAAATGGTTTTTCTGGAACGGTAAGTTGTTTTTCCACCATTACCACACTGAGCAGTGCACAGGAGTTTCACTGACAGCGCTAAGACCCTCCTCCTGGCTCTGATTGGTTGTGTTTGACCTGGAGCTGTGCATTTATGCAGACCACAATAGCAGCACTGGGAGGAGGTGGAAGAACTCGTTCTTTTCACAGATTATCTGTCTCATGTTGCACTCCCACAGTACAGTGATTGTTTTAACAATTATGGGAAATAATATTTGACTTTTTTCTTTTTTTTTTTTTTACAAAACCTACATACTGCAGCTTTAAGCAGACTTTGAGTTTCTTGGATTATGCTCAACGAGGTTAACGATACCTCGTTAACGCATCTGCTTGAAAACCTTAGTTGCTGGTCAATTATCTCATTGTAGAGTTTTTACAGTTTTACGCAATCAGCATTGCAAAACAGATGCTAAAAACCACAATATTTAACTATAACTAAGGGTTTCTAAAAAGTTTATTGATGTTTGTATTACAAAAAGTGTATTCTGGGTAACATTTTGGACTTTTAGGTGTACTGTTAGCAGCTTTCCCGACTAGTAATTTGTCACCAAACCTATTACATATTGTTATTGTGTAAATTGTTCAAATGTGTCAGGATGCGTGGAGAAATTTTATAAAAATAAATAAACTTACAAAAATAGAAATCTGTTGAACAGTGTGTGGTTACAGGACATGAAAACAAGACTGGGCTTGAAACAAAAACAGAATCCAACCGGGCGTGATTGACACTGACGAGCTTAAATAATGGGAACAACATGCGAGACTAGAGGATAATCAAACAAGACACAGGTGGATCAAATGAAACAAACAAACAGGCACATAGCACAGAATGACATGGCAGGAAACAACAAAGACAAAACCTGAAACATCATTGTCCTGCAAACAGGATAATGACAGCTATTTATATGAGCTGCTGCCATTGAAAAGGTGTACATGGTCTTCAAGTATGCAAGAGCTGCTTACCTTGGTATACCAAGATATAATACAGAAATCTTCTGGCATATAGCTTCTGTGATTTAATAAGATGCCAGAGACAGTTACTGAGATATCCTTCAGTTTTTATAGTAGCTTCACTTTAGTTTACTGTCGCTCAGCTGTCTGAAAAAAGAAGTACCACCCATTTACCTTGCTCACAAGAAATGCCAATTCAGCTTTTTGAAATGGTATGGAAACTAAGAGAGTGCCACCAATCCCCTCTTTTCGACCACTTTTAATAGATATTGACCACTGCAGAACTAGAACACTTGGCAAAGAGTTGCACTTAAAGATTATTTGACCGCGTCGTCCAAAGATGTGGCCCTTTATCAAACTCACATATTTATACTTTTCTTTTTTGCTTTTAGCATATTTGTTTTGTTGAGAAAATATTCATAGATGTCTGAAGAGAAGAGATAGTTAGCGTTACTCCCTGTTATTACTCATAATGTCTGTTATTGGTCAGATGCTACTGGTGTCATTGTTGAAGTTTTGAAAATAGAGAATAAGAAGCAATATAAAAACAATTTTTAGTAAACAGGTTATTTATTGGGGTTTTGCCTCCTTCTGCCAAATTATACAAGAAAAATAAATTGCAGCAAACTCCTATGTGGCCTAATTCAGACATTTAGTCATTTGAATGCAAATGGAGGAATTAATCCTTATAAGTTTGTCTTATTTTAATGTGGTTTATACCATGTGGCACATAAACCTGCTGTCACAGTAACTAACTTTGCCAGACGATAAATTGTCCCAGAAGTTATTGTGCTAAACGATAATATTTTTGCTTTGAGACCATTTTCAAGTAATATAATGATGATGGGACAATAATGCAAGAGCACATTCTCAAAAATCAATAAACTTTCAATTCTAATGAACATTTAACAGTGCAACTGGAAGAAATTTTAAATATGCAAAATAAACAGACAACAAATAAAATGAATTATGAAGTCTTTGTAAAAAAAAAAACAAAACAAAAAAAAACTGTCCTTCACAAAAAAGAACTAGTTTAGACCAAATCACCAGACTGAAGACTTTGGTTACCCAGTTTTTGGCAGAAAGAGAGTGCCATAAAATGCGGTTAGAGGTGGTGAGGAAGACGCTGTGAACCCAGGTTGAAATTAAGAAAATGATGATTTGATGAAAAAAAGCACAATAATCCAGGCAGCACAGATGAGTGGTAGGCTAATGGCTAAGAACTGGAAGCAACTTGGAAAAACATCTGACGGGGGCAGACAAAACGACAGACTAGACAAGACTGTAGCGTAAACGAGAACCCAGCAAGGAACACAGGTGGGATTAAATACACAGGGAGACAATCAGGGGAAACAAGGAACAGGAGAAACCAATCAAAGGGTAGACAGGACAACACGGACACTCAATTCACACAGAAATCAAAATAAACAGAAAAAACCAAATCCTCACAGAGAGAGAGAAACAAGAAAAATGATAAATCATGCAAATGGAAATCATTGAGTTTGTTTTCATTTATCCTACAAGTAATTGATTTATTGCCTACTGCAACAGGTCTAGTGGCATATTATATTTGGTATTGCAGAACTAATAAACAAGCAGTAATGGTGCTTTGCTAAGTGGTGACGGTGCAACCGGAGCGCTGAACGACTGATTGATGAGTCAGCTTCCAGTCACTCTTGAGCTGCTGCTAAAGGAGCTGTAGAAATAACTTTATACATATATACATATATATCTATAGATAAATATATATCTATAGATAGATAGATATATATAGGTGAACCAATTAGATAATTTCTTAAAATACAAAGTAATATTCTGGTTTTTTTTCTTCTTCTTCTTTTTGTCAGTCTGCTGGTTTAGCTCAGGGGTCTCTTTGTTCCAGCTGCCACAGCAAATTTGGGCGTCTGTACGGAGGCCTGTCAGAAACAGGCTTATCTCTTTTGGGGCCTCTCGACACAAAGAGCCATTTAGATGCTCAGGAAGAATGAAATCTTCATTATATACCTACTGAAATGGAAGCCGATTCCTGCTATTTAATAGACATTAATTGGACACAGATTTATTATTTGGTTAGGTGTCCACTGTACACCTAAAATAGGTGTGCAGTGGACCTTATGTGTAAAGCAGGTTAGTGTAGGATCGTATCGTCTCACTCGCTTCGTCTCAATCCTATAATTTAAAGACATAACCTGGCACTTACTTCTATTTCTTGTAGTTTATCTTTCCTCAAAAATGATCTTGTCTTAATTTCTTTTCCCTAAATATTCTAATTAAGTTAAGTTTAAGTCTAATTAAGTCCATTTATTCTCCTGTCCATCTACCCATCTGCTCGTCTTTCCTCTCCATGCCTGTAGAGTGTCAGCATATCCGCCATGGCGTCCTGCTGATGTGTATTGTGATTGGGCTGAATACTCCAGCTAACCAATATGGCCCGCACCAATACTGGATTAGCCACAGTGGATTAGCTGGGTGCCCTCCTGCTGCTTATTCAAATATTGTTTCACGTATTGTCATCATCGGGGCAAAGCTCTGGCCCAAGAGTCCGCTAGCTACCCAATATTCTCAAAGAAAAATCTTCCATGCTTTCCATTTCGTCACAAAAGCGTCTGGTTTCATCTTTTGGCCAACCTCGCTTCGGGGCCGCGGCGCTATTGCTGGAATCGTAGGAGAGTTTCGGAGACGGCATTTCTCGCCTCGGTCGGCGCAGGGGGAAAAAAAAAACAAGACGAGGAGAAAGCGATGGAAGGCAAACCCAAACCGAGGCCATAAAACAAGCTTGAAAGCGTGCCTTGATCTTTGATACATAGTGTTATTTCTTTTTTTTTCTTCCCACTCTCTCTCCCTTTCTTCCTTTCACCCTCGCACATACACTTGGGAGTCAAGGCAATTGATGTGCTGCCTTTGATGGAAAGGAGAGGCCTATATTAACAGCAAAAAAAAAAAAAAAACACCATGATGAAAGGCCTGGAAAAAAAAAGAAGGGATAATGGGTAGAAAATGTGATATCAAAAAGAATGGCAACTCATGATAAATGCATGGGCCCAGAGTGAAGACTATCAGACATTAGGGCGTTGCAGGTTGAAGCGGAGGAAAAGACTAAGGTAGGCGGAGAGCTTACCTTGCTAGCCTGGCGGCGGTGACGGCTGATGTTGGCGTGCCGGTTCCCATCGTCTAACGCCGGCGGTCATCCAGTTTGGACAAAAAAGGGGAACAAGCTCGCCACGTTCCTTCGGTTCTTCCCAACGGCTGGGAAGAGTGGACACCAGTGGACGCCCCGCTGCAGAACAAGTAGTCGCCATCTTTGTCCCGTTGTTGTCTTGGTTATCCTCTGTTGTGTCCTCATCCCTCCCTTCCTCCTTTGATCTCGCCTCCCTCCTTTGCTCTCTGCCGCGTGACATCATCACGCAGCGGTATCGACGAACATCAAAGAACCTCTGCCCAGCACCGCCAAGCTTGTCGGCCCTGCACGTTTGAAAGAGGTGCAAATATGGAGCAGAAAGAGCGCCGTAAGTCCCCACCCCACGACTCGCATCCGCCGCTTGCCTCTGCACGAAGATGGACGGTTTATTTGGCCAATGCAAAAAACCTCCACACACACCCACGCCAGCAGCCACCTCGGAGACGGGTGTATCCCCGAGGCCCCCCTGCTGTGCCAGCAGCGTTTGATGACGTGTTCAAACAGCTTTATTCATTCGCTAAGCTCCGTGCTTTTCTTCCAAATTTAATTCATCCTCCTTATCCATCTCCTCAAGCTGTTGCGGCATAGAAAATTGTATTCCAGGACAACTTTGTCGCTGAAAGACAATACGGCCCTGCCTCGAAAACCCCTCCTCGGTGACACTTTTGACTCTCATCCCCTGCTTTCTCGTGCAGCCGGTCAGCACCATTTCCAATCCTGTTAGAGCTGTGTGTCCTCTGAAGGAACCCCTCTGTCTGTCTGACATCTGCCTGAAAAGCCCATATACATGTTTCACTGTCACAGTGTCAGACCTGGGAGGCAGCTGCTATCCAACCCAATAAGATCTTCTTCCAAAAACATACAATTATCTAAAGAAGGAGAAGCTTTTGTCCAACTTTGAATATGCCAGCAACTTCTGCAAGTCTGTTACAAGCAGAGACCTGGATTTACATAACGGCTACTGTACTGACTTAAAAAAGCTGGACACGACCCCAAAGTGAACTGAGGGAAAGAAAGTCTTAAGAGGTTTCCTAGTTTTCACAATTGCTTTGGTGCATTTCTCTGATCAAAATGAACATTTTCATAACTTTTAGTTCAACCTGCACAACATTTAGTCATTTGTGCACATTGGAGTTTCTCCTTCCTTCTGACAAAAGGCTAATCCTTTATGGACATGCATCAGTTGCTTCCATACTATTCTCCGCTGCTTTATCACATTATCATTTGTATATGTCATACCGGTCAAAATGAACTATACCTATGAATGCTGAATAGTCAGTTACTATAAAAATAAAAGTCCCTGTTGCTTGAGACAACATTTCACGCAAACATTTTGAACCAGTTGTCAAAATCTGTCCTTTTTATCTATTCCTTCATCATTCCTGAAGACGTTGACTCTAGGTAAACTGATGAGAGTGGTGGTGCCTATCACCAATAACATAATTTGAAAACACCTTCAGAGTAAACTAATGAAAACATGACAAAGCGATTTAACAAAGACAAAACTCCTCCACAGAACTGCTCGCCCACTCTCTGCCAATCTGAACCTCAGTAGAAACATTTTCTTCTTCTGGAAATCCACACCTAATTCTCCAACAGTAAGATTAATCTGGCGTCTGCCTCAGGGAATTATCCGTAAATCTTTTTTTTTGTTTGTTTTATCTGCTTATGCTTGTAACTACAGTACATCGGGATATTTAAGATTTTTGTTTTTGCATTACATAAGTATGGAAGCCCGTTTCCGCCACTCTGTTAAAATAAAAAAGAAAAACATTATCTCTTTATAATGAATTTTTTTCCCCCTCACCTCCAGGGGGTCTTTTGTGGGCTCTGGTGTCCCTTACATGAAAGTAGGCTGACCAGAAACGGGGGAAGACATGCTTCAAATGTCGCCAGGTCCAGGAATCGAACCCGCGCTGGCCGCATCGAGGACTCATGGCCTCCAAACGTGGGTCGCGCTGTCCCCTACGCCACCACAGCACACCCATAATGAGATATTTTGATCTGCGACAGACTGGCGACCTGTCCAGGGTGAACCCCGCCTCTCGCCCGGAACGTTAGCTGGAGATAGGCACCCAGTTTTTCTCTGAGACGTGGGTAGACTGTGTGAGATTATCAACCATTTAGCATAGTTATCTTAGCTACAGACTGTTTGCCTCCGTTTCACTAGCATTTAATAAATTAAAGAAAAAAATTACCAAGATATTCATGTATTGAACTTGTCCCTGTACCTTTTACCACTTAACAACAGATGAGTTAGTCAGCAGCAGCTCTAACCCACGTCCCTCCTGACCCGTCCTCTCCTGAGTGAAATTAAAGCTGCAGTATCTAACTTTTATTTTATTTTTTTTAATTTTCACATATTTGTTAAAACTGTCATTATGTTGTGACAGTATGGCATGAGAGATAATATGTGAAAAATCAATTTCCTCTGCTTTCTCAAAGTGCTAGAAACAACCAATCTAAAATTTCTGATGCTTCTTAGCAGAGATTTGCTCATCCTTTCTGTTCCTTTCATCTACAAAGGCCCTAAAACATCATCGTAGGATCACCACTTTAAGAAGAGAAGAGTGTAAACGAAAGTTGAAATGTGGAGTCCTGGAGTTGAGGCTGTGCCTCCTGCTTCAAGCCTGCTCTCCTCCTGTTTTCCTCAGCCGTCTATTCATGTTGTCACTTTGTCTGCTGCCCTGCTGACACTCTGCCCTCATGTGGCCTCCCCTGTCTAACTAATTGTCAAGGTTCTTGTTACTATTATCCTTAAATGTGTCTCCCAACAGCAAAAAAACCTCCCAGTTATACCAGAAAAAAAAAAACCTCACCTAGGAATATCACTCTGAGCCGGAACAACTAAACATACCCAAGTGGTTATTTACTCTCATTAGCAGGACAAATGGTTTTGTTTGGCTGCTCCAATCGAATCCAGATTTCTTTAAAAAAAAATTCTGCATGCTAATCTCATTAGCAGTCATTTACATTCAAACAGCCGTTCCACCTCAGGTAGGAAGGAAACCAATTTCTCTACATTATTGGTTCCTCGGCAAAAGAAAAGAAAAATAAAACTCCACTTAGTTTCCACGCAAATTACTTTCCGTAATCCCAATCAACCAAATCCGTCAACTGATTGCCTCTTTTTTTTCCTTTTTTTTTTTGCCTTCTGGGAAGAGAAACAGAAGTGTTACGAGTGGGTGGGAGCACGCCTTTACTACCTGTGGGATTGCTGTGGGGGGTAAAAGCTAATAACAGCAAGCTGACAGGCTGCAGAGGGTTGATAAGCATTTTTCATTGTTGAGCTCATTTCACATGGCTGCCTGACAAACACGCTCTTATACAATCTCTCATAGCGACAAAAGTCCTCCAAAATCCACCCATCCATCCTTCCATTGTCTGCATCCACTTATTCCTCCAAAAATATTTTCCATAACAACAAATAATATATAAATTACTGATGTGGGCATCTTTTTCTTTCTTTCCAAAGACAGGGATGTAGAAAATGTAAGACTTCCTCATTACGGTAAACACAATAATGTAAAAAGTCCTGATGGTACAATAACAGTGGAGTAAGACAGCATTTTTGGCAGGATGACAATGTTTGTTATCACTGCAGACAGACACATGGGTCGAACTATGTGGTCATGTTAGAGGATGCAATTTATTATCTGGCAAATAACCCGCTCAGTGGCTTCCGGTCGGCATGGATCTGCTTGGAACGACTTAGCAAGTTTCCAAGTAATGCAAGAAACAATGCAATGGTCAACATGTCGCCACTGCCGAGTTTTACTAATGAATTCACTGTTTGCTGCAATGCACAGAGTAGCCTCTTGTGACTTGTGCAGCCATGGCATATAGCAGTAATCATTAAAAAAAAGACACCTATTGATGCAGGAAATAAAAAAACAGATGTGTTGAATAACTTAAGGAGTGAAATTCTAACTCAATTTTCAGTAGCAACAGATAATGGAAGATACTGTATATTCGTAAGGTAATAGAAAAGGCATTAAAAATTATAATAATAAAAAGGTTAAACTAATCTAAACTGATTCACAAGTCCATGCACACAAATCGTGCACGACAATATAGCTATAAAGCACAAATCTAATAAATAGATTAATTGCAGGTATTCTGAGCTTATTACAAAAATATTCGGGGTTTTCACAGACTGACAGGGAGCCGGCCCAAAACATATATGAGCTAAGCAGCTGCTTAGAGCCCTCACACCACCAGGGGTACTCAAGAGCAGCAACCATATGGGTAGAAATACCCATATCTCTGGGTATTTCTGTCAATGTTAACGTTTTACCGCATCTGTAAATTGTAACACATTCATATTTCACAGCGCAGGTGATCAAAACTACTTTGTTTTGTACCAAAATCCTCTCTCTCTCCTGTGGAAGGCTATGTAGGTCACAACGGTGCGTTATGAGTGTCAGTCGGGCTCATAATGCTCATAAGCGTCAGTTTAGCAGAAGGTGAACGTTTTCTGCGACTGCAGAGAGCAACAAAGTTGAAAATGTTCCACTTCCTTGTGTTGCATTGCTGGCCCTCGTGTGCGGCCCTGTGTGTACGAGGTTGAAATTTCACATCACAAATTAGGCCAGTCGCTCAGCTGGAGGACGACAAGAGATTGTCATCAGCACATCGCACAAGTTCCAGTGAATGGAGAGGAACATTTCTAAATGAGCGTGCAAAACAAGATGACTTCCTTTAAACCTTCCTGGATATAAAAACCTGAGAATCTTCAGACATGTTTGGGTTGAGACAATAAAACATTTTGTTAAGCATTTTCTGAAAACATGCATAGGGACGATTTTTCATATGGGCTGGCTGGGTAGTTGCCCAGGGCGGCATCAGAAATGGTAGTGGAGTAAGTTTCCCTTAGTTGCTAAAATTTGTGGGGCGTTTTAAAATCTGATAATTTACTTAATTTTAATTGGTTAGAGTGCAGCAGAAGGAGGGCCTTGTCCAGGGCAACATTCCTGCAAGAACCACAACTGTGTGCATATTTATTTTCCAAGCTCACAAAGTTAGGCATAGTGATTAATTGTGATTAATCAAAGTGCTACAGTGTGATTTTTTTTTTTAAATCAATTGACAGCACTAATTTTAATGTTAGTTTTTTGTGTAGGTTGAAGCTTGTTACATCTCTTTACAATAAGTGTCATATCTATGAATGGCTAAAATAAAATATATAGGATGTATCAGAAATTGTAGCTGCAACAATGAGTATGCCATGTACTTTGCAATCAGTGAACCCTCACCTGCAGTAATTTAAGATTTCTGAAGTTCAACAATGTGTACCTCGGTAGCTGTGTTTCCAGTAACAAAGTGTGAAAAACTGTTTCAATATTCTACTATTGTCAAACAAACACAGTTTTGCAATTGCGACATTTCCATTAAATAAGAAAACGCGATTAAAATCACACTTGAATAAGTTTGTTCACACTATAAGTAAATTGTTGTTTGTTTGTTTTTTAAAGATGAGGCACAACTACTTCCTGGCATCTTCTTTGCGCCAATGGCAACATCCGGTTGTTGATCATGTGACCAGTGTGACACGGGAAAAGTGTTTCCGTTGCAGTTTTGCGAAATAAACCCATTTTGATACGGCCAAAAAAACAAACCAAACACACACACACACACACACACACCGCATCCTAGCACCAAAACGTTTGATCAAAAAAAAATCCAGTTTATTTATTTTCTTAAATAGATTTTATTAAACAAAATGTATTAACTTATGACAACACCGTGTTCAGCACTGAGAGAAAGAGAGAGCGCGCGCTAGAGCTGTGAGGGGGCCGACGCCATTGTTTGGTCGAGGTGAAACAAATGAGACCCCAGAGAGCTCTACTTAGCTGCTCATAAAGGTCAGATATGGAGTCACACACCAGTGGATGCTAATCCTGACCCCTGGGACTGGATCTGTGCTCGTGCGCCCGTGGATGTGATCGCTTCACAGGATCGTGACATTTAAACCTAAACGAGCGTTCGATCGCGTGCAGCAGAGCGTCGCGCACGTGAAGAGCACCTTTGGCTTGGAGAACTGCGGGCTTTTCTGCCCATGGAGGTTTAATTAGAAACGACCCTCAGGGGAACTTTGACATCAGAGTTTCTCGTGTGGACAACCGCATTTTCTCGCTGCTATATCAATATTGTGATTTCCTATTATTTTTTCCCCACATTACTCAACATATAAACCTGCTGATTAAAATACATTTTTATTCCCCTAAAAATAAATAAATAAACACTTTCCTCTTAGCGTGTTTTTTTTTAAAGTTGTTTTTCCGCTTTTTCTTTATTTATTTGTTTTGCTCAGAGCGGTCTTGTCATTACGAGACATCGCTGTACGTTGGCCATTATATCCGCTAGACACAGCGCCTAATTGCTAATTTACTAATAATGCACACTGACGGGTTGAAATCCTTTTCCTTTTCCTTGCGCGCCTGTCAGCCGGACCCTCTGACTGAGCCACCTGAGAACCAGCAGCAATGTCATTTGTGAGTTGTAGCAGGAAAACGGCGGAGATAACGACGGGTGGGTCACCGCAACAGTTCATCCCGAGTGTAATGAGCAGAAAACATAGCGCAAATTAGTAAGTGTGAATGCGAGCAAGAGCGCAGGTTCTCGTTATGAATAATTATCATCATTTGTGTATTTGTCCGAGACCGCAGTTATGCCACGCCGCTAATAAATGAGACGGTTTCTGTTCCATTTGCATATTTCATTTTGTGGATTTTAGCAGGAATATATGAACAACAACAACAAAAAAACACATTATGGGAGTTTTACTGTATCCACAGGGAGGAAAAGCTAAATCACTTCTGATGACCTTTGGAGGGAGGCTCTGCAGACTGAGACGAGAAAACTAGGATAATTCTACAGAAGAATTTTTTTTTATTTTTGCATATTTCCAACCTGAGTGGATCCAGAGATAAGACACGGGCAAGAGATGCATGACCTTTTGCAAACTCTTGTAAACAAAACAACATTTAAAAAAAAGAAATATGCTTTTGCACCAATTCCCAACACCTCCAAGACTCCTGAGATAATTGTTTTACTAAAATATATCAATGAAAAACATTGTTTGCCTCATAGTTATGTTATATAAGTCATCAGTTTTAGCAAAAAAAAAAAATCTGAATCATATATACAGTAACAGAGCTGCACAGTATGTCAAATGGAATATTAATGTTTGCAATACTGTGACTGGAAATGCTTGGATTGATTATTTTTATTTGCATGTAATATTAAAAGCCACAAGACATAAGAGACAAGAGTGGGAAATGACTCAAGCAAGAGTTATAAACTATAAGCATGAATGCTCTTTCCATATTCCAATAACAGCGGGTCAGAGGGAAGGTGTCTAACTGCTCAACATAACAGCCGCAGAAAATGGGGAAATTGCATCGATAAGAAAGACAGATATGATTTTAGGAAAATTAAGGTTAATTGTCATATGAAACAGTGTCGCAATTTGATGATTTTTGACATTGTGCAGCAGAGTGCCTCCAGAAAGCATTCACACACAGACAGAGCTTCACTTTTTCTACATTTTAAGTTAAAGCCTTGTTCCAAATTGTATTCAATTAATCTCTTTCCACAAACTTCTACACATATGTACCCCATTATGACAATAACAACTTTTATGAAGGATTTTTCTTTTAAACGTATTTCTCTAAACTGCCACTATGTCCTGACAGTATAGTGTGAGACAGATATTCTGTGAAATAATCGAGCTCCTCTGCCTTCTCTCAGTGGTAGAAGCACTTAGTTGAAAATGTGTGTCTGCATTGTTATTTTTGTCCACTGTTGCTCACGACTTACTGGTGTGTGGGGTGTGCACCCAATGACCGCTTTTGTGTTTTTTTTTAAATTGTCAAAAAAGACATTATATCATAATCATCCTCATCTATCAATTGTCACTTCACATATAATGACTTAATCCAAACTCTTCAATTTACACTTAAGAGGTTGTTTTTTATTGTTCTAGTACAGATTTATGATGTTGAGAAGAAATAAATAAAATACACTTTATTTTTTGCTAATTTGCTTGCTTAGTTGGTTAGTTTTTAGCCTTACTAAATTCAATAGACCAGAACTAGCCTTTGCAGTAGCCCACCTAGACTGTCAGCACAAAATATAGGCTTTAGATCCAAGAGGTACTCACAGAGTATTGTTTTTAAAAGAAATGAGACGCTAAAGCCATCTTGTGGGGTAAAGCGGAATTGCTGATCAAACTGGAATTTAGATACTGTGCTGTGCACATCGACAACCCTGGTGAGGATGTGGAGAAAAACCTGAGGAAGGAAGTAGAATTGTTTTTGTTTTTTTTAAACCAAAATCCCAATTCTCTTTACCCCTGCTGTCAACACTTTGCCCAGGCGGCTTGTTTGCCACTGGGAGAGCATTTTGCCTTTAGGGGATTGAGGTCGCCATGAGAGCAGGTTGATATGCTGCCAGTAAACAATGTGCTGATTTGGCCTTAGGGCTTGGGTGGGTCATTATCCAGCTGAAAGACTTGCTGACAAACTATTTTTAGTTTCACTGCTAGAGTTAAGAGTTTTATTCCACATGTCGTAGTATTTCAAAGAATTCGTGACCCTGGCAGCATGGGCGGAAAGCAGGGCCGGCCTAAGGCATAAGCAAACTAAGCAGCCGCTTAGGGCCCCAGGGCCACTAAGGAGCCCCCTCAGTGGAGCTTTTTTTTTTTTTTATGGTTTTTTTAGTAATAATTCTGTCATTATAATATCCAAAAGACACCATTTCACTATGAACTGATTTGTTTTTACAATAATATATATTTGATAGTGTATGTAGAAATCATTATTTTATAGATAAAAAGAAAAGAAAATGCTCTTGGGGGCCCCCGGTGGCCGCGGTAGGTCCCGCACGCTTGTTACATGAGCTGCCGTGCAGAGAGCATCCAAACGTCCAAAGCTCCTGTCAGAAGTTAAGTAAGCAAAACAATGTCCCAGAAAAGGACTTATCCTTCGGGGAGGGAGAAAAGAAAGAGGAAGAATAGAAAAATGCAAAGATAAAGAATTTTTAAAAAATGTGTCTTGGTAATGTAATGTAATGTAATGTAAAAGATTTGTAAAGCTGCCAATAGAAAATTAGCTCGATGGCGACCTGGAACAGTTCAGTTCAACAGCCCAACATTTCTGCTCGGGTCTTTGTGTTTGTGTGAAACTGAGTTTAAACTTTAAATGAGTTGATTCTCATGGTCGGCTCTGAATATTTCTGAGGTATTTTTGGCTTCAAAACCCTGTGTTTGATCACGTTTAATAACAATAATTAAAACTTCTCAATGTTTGACATTGTCTAGCAGAATGTTTTTAGGTCAGGCTACATGGCTGCTACATCGATGAGCTGCTCTAAGCTGTAGTTGGGGATTTGCTGTTTGCTGCTGAGCAAAATCATTTTGAGGCTAAAACAAACATTATTTTTCTTCTGTTAAAATCATTTGAAGGCTCAGAATCAGTCCAGTACCAATCCACATTCTCAGGGGAGAAAGACTCACCTGGTATAAATAACATTTTTAGCCATTGGAGTAATGCTTAAGAGAAATTTATTTAATCAAAAAAAAAAATGTCATAAATATGTGTGTAGGGCTGCACTGATTGCAGTTTTCTGGCTGATCCCCAGTTACTGGTCTTTAAAAAGCCTGACCTGCCAATTTTGATTTTGGCTGGTATGAATTTCTTTTGTCTGAAATGTTGCTAAATGTAGCAAGAAAGTCACTGAGTTTGGAGCGACAGTGTGGTGAATATTGTTAACTGTAAACGTTCAGACCTGATCTGGTGGGTCTGTCTGTCAGTCAAACCTCTCACTGTAGAGCAGACGAGGACAGAGACTGATTTTTAAACCTTTACTGACAAAGATAAGATCAGGGGATAAGATGGGCTTCACATGTAAGTATCGGCCAATCATGATCCCCCCAAATGAAGGAAATCGGCACCCAGAAATCGACTGGTCGATAAATGTATCCTATATTATACATGTATATAATGTAAACAGCACTGCCAGAGATGCAATAAGTTTATAGCAGGTGTGTGAATGATCTAGCGGTCGGACTGCTGATTGCAGCCAGTCCACATTATTACCAGAACTAGACGGCCCCAAAACCAAATTTTGCGTAGGGCCCCATGGAGGCTTGTGCCGGCTCTGGCGGAAAGTGTTTCCTTTCAGCCGTTACAACGGTTTAATCAGCTATCATGTAGCAACATGTTTTTCCGAGCCGCCTTTAAACGCAACTCGAGTGCACCCACAGGCCCCAGTTCTACACCTGTGGGTGGGGCAGTGCGGCCCGACTGTGTTAGAAACATGGCAGAAAACTAGCAAAAGCTGACAGTCCCCCCCTGACAAACCAAGTAAATTGTAATGCTGTCGAATTCAGACAATGTCAGCTAAATGATTACATTCATGCCAATATCACCTTAGGCTTGTTAGCAAGAAAGGCTACTAATTTTCTCCATATACGTTCTTATCTCACTTAAGCCTGGGCGTTTGTCTTTGTCTTCTTTTGAGTTTAAAATAAGAAAAACATTAAAGAAGCCAGTCAAACACAGAACTTTAATTTGAGAATTAAGAAAGAACTACAAAGGGTAGACGGGTAATTCTTGTAATCTACATTTGTAAAGGTACCATTATGTAATCCTCCTGTTTACGTGTCATGTGGCCCAACTTGCAATTATTTGAGTAAAAAGATCTAAATTAGAAACTGAAATTCAAGATATAAAAGGGTCAAAGGTGCAACATTTCATTGCAAGAAACTGGACACTTGCCCTCATCAGTGAAGTTGCTTACAAGTCTGTGATTTGTCTTCATATATTAACTAAAAAAAAATGTCCCAAAACATTAAGTTACATTATTATCTTTCAGACTATTAACAACCAGGGCGTTTTGATTACGACGGAATATTTGGGCCATGCTAAGACAATTTAAAACAAATTTAAGAGAATAAAGACATCATGAGAATAAAATCATACGAGAATTAAGTCGTAGTATTGTGAGAATAAAATCCTATGATAATAAAGTTGAAATGTTGCAAGATTGAAGTCATAAGTTGTAATACTATGACTATATTCTCATAATACTACAATAATTTATTTATATTTTTTAGAATGGCCCTAATACTCCGTCGTATTACACAACTGTTAACAGTTAAAAAAAAAAAAAAATCACACTTAAACATAAAGAAACTGGCTGATTTCTTTGAGTCTGAGCTCTTATTCTCCGCCACCTTCGTCCTTATGAACCTCCTGCTCTTCGTTCTGTGCTCCAGTTTTCTCCTCATCTTCTGCAGCTTCCTCCTCCTTGTCCTTCTCCGCCTCCCCTCCGTTGTGCTCGTCTCTCTGTTCGGCCGCGTTCGCGTCGGTTTTCGTCTTGGCCGCGTCCTCTTTTACCACTTCCTGAACATTGTACTTCCTGTACAGCGTATAGTCTCTGGCCACGCTGACGCAGCACACGGCCTTGATGACCTCCACGATTATCGTCAGTTCGGGGTTCGTCAGGTCCACCTTGTTTTTCGGGTTCAGCTTCCCAACGAGGCCTGCGGCGGCGGTGGTGGAAAGACCCAAAGAGAATTTTCGTTTTTAAAAATCGGAAAACTGCCGATTCCAAGATGCCGCGGCGGATCTGAACGCACCTGCGATGGATTTGATGATTTCCTCTCTCTTGTTATGGCTGCTGTTTCGGGCCTTGAAGGCAATCTGGTAGGTTGCACTGTGTGGCGTTTTGAACCAGGGCTCTAAGAAGACAGTCAGGTATTTCAGCATGTCTTCCTGGAACGCCTTGCACGTTCCAGTTACCTGCAGCAGACAAAACGAAAGATCAGACACAACAAATCAAATGACGAAAAGAACAAACGACGGCAGACTTTATATCCAACATAAAACTGTGCAGAAATTGTTCTTCATCTTTCATATAACTTCTACCACAATCAATATATTCAGATTATACGGCGTCTTCTCACTGGGAGCATCCGGAGGATCACTCGTGATTTCTTTTTCTTGGTGGAGTGGAGGTCAGACAGAATGTGATGAACCAATTTGTCAGGTTCTGTAAAAGGAAAATAAAACGTTAATTAAAAACCCTAATGAAATCTAAAATAAAACAAACGTTCACCGTTAATAGAAAGCATACCCAGACTGTGAGTTCTGATGAAGATGACATTGTTAGCGCCGCTCTCCAGGGCCTGGAAGCGCCTCTCCCGTTTGCCTGCAGACGACTGAAGCTGTGCGACTTCCTTCTTCAACGCCACGTCTACATCTTCTTCTTCGGCTTCTTCTTCCTCACTGCTGCTGCTTCCTTTGTTGTTCTGAAGCTGCAAGTTAAGAGTGAAACTTTGTTCAGGCTGAAATAATCTGTCTTATTCATTACTTTATCTGTGTGAAACACAAAAACGGCCTTTCAAACTTTGGCAAAATATCCTTCACTGAAATGGAAACACTTTTTTCGCAAAGTGTTGCTCACAGGTGTCACGTGATCAACAAGCCGGATGTCACTACTGGCAGAAACCACAAAGAAGACAGGAAGTAGTTGATTTTTTTTTTGTTTTTCAGACAATGTGCATCTGACTCCACCACTG
The DNA here is from genome assembly GCF_002775205.1 of Xiphophorus maculatus. Lineage (NCBI taxonomy): Eukaryota > Metazoa > Chordata > Actinopteri > Cyprinodontiformes > Poeciliidae > Xiphophorus > Xiphophorus maculatus. The sequence goes on along the minus strand of NC_036447.1, from coordinate 28,284,742 downwards.
CATCGCACAGTTCATGAAAACTCTCTCATTCCAACGTGTTGAAGCCATAAATCTTCTGTAAAATTACTAACTACAATTTCCCCAAAAAGCTGCATATGCAGCCACTCCCAAGTACAAGGAGTTTGTCGCTCCAACGCCTGAATAAGACACCGACATCTCCTTAAATCACAGGTGTCAAACTCCAGTCCTCGAGGGCCGCTGTCCTGCAGTTTTTAGATGTGCCACAGGTACAAAACACTGGAATGAAACGGCTTAATGACCTCCTCCTTGTGTAGATCAGTTCTCCAGAGCCTTAATGACCTAATTATTCTATTCAGGTGTGGTGCAGCAGAGGCACATCTAAAAGTTGCAGGACACCGGCCCTTGAGGACTGGAGTTCGACACCCCTGCCTTAAATTATGAATATATCTTATGTAACTGTTTACATCCATCGCTGCCATGATTTATAGCGACTTAGCGCATGAACAAGCTTGTATGTGATTTTAATTTCATTTCTAATTTAATGTTAACGCCGCAATAGCAAAATTATGTTTTTTTTTTCTTTCAACATTGGCAAAGTATTGACAAAGATTTGTGCACATTTGTAAACACAGCTACAGATACCATGGTCACTGAACCAGCTTTTGACGCATTGGGCAGTTGGCGTAGGGGAACAGCCCTGCTGGAAAATGAAATCACTCTTCAAGAGTGAACACTTTTTCCTTCCACTCAACTTTCCAGTCATTTTTTTTAATGGAACCATAATCATCAAAATCGACAGAAAAACACTTATAATATATATTGAGATTCATTTCGTACCAATTTAGTAAAATTACATTTCATTTGACCTTATAATTTGTTCATGCAGGATGTAGAAAAACCTCAAAAGAAACGATAGCAGCATCAGGGAATAGAAAAGGGGACTGAACTGGATCCCCGTTTAAAGGATTTTCTAATCAAGTCTGATCTGGTTCAGCCGGGGGAGAGAATAAACAGCCAGCCGTGAGGTTAGCTCACCAGCAGAGGGAGAGCACGCAACAGGGACCGAGCATTTGAACGTGCAGTTTCGCTTTCTTTAGTAGCCAACGGAATTAAAACGATTCACCACAGCCAGTCTGACCTTCTCTGGTCCGTAGAGCTTGTCCGCGTACTCGTTGAGCAGGTTGAAGGCCTCCGCGGTGCACTTTCTCTCGTTCATGTTGCAGGTGATGAGGATCCCCTGCATTCCCACCTCCAGCTCCCGGGAGCCCTTCCACCGCTTGCCCTGCTGACCGGACACATAGCGCTTCTTGCTCCGCTTTCTCGACTCGTTCTGCGCGGCTGACATGTTATCGACGGGCTGCCCCCTCCCAACCCCCCCAACAGACGCGAGGTGGAAATATTTTTAACCTCCGCTAGGCTCTCCACCGACAAGGCTACCGTCAAGGTTCCGGTTCTTCTTCTCCTCCGGGTTTTGAAGCTCCGCAGGCTAACCGGACCGCAGCTTCCCACCGGATCTTTAGGGTTCGGTGAGAAAAATGGATCAAACACGAGCGGGTTTCCGTTCTCGCACGTGTTCAGGTTAAAACCGTCAACTAGCTGGATCGAGTCACAACATTGCACGTTTGTTGGTTTGTCCTCTACGGCGTGTCAGGAAGGACGAAAAGACTCATCGACCGAAGCAAAAAAAAAAAAGGCGAACAGGAAACGGGACACCGAGTAAGCTGGGGGGAAAGTGAAAAAACTTAAATTAAAGTTAGTATGAGTCAGAGCTGTACGGAGCCCCTAAGGGGACATGGAGAGAAAAAAAAAAGGAAAGAAATCCCGACTTATTATCTCGAGATCCCGACTTATTATCTCGAGATCCCGACATTTCTGAAAAATCGCGAGTTACTTTTTTTGGGGGGAAAGGCATGTTTTTATGCGGTAAACGTGGGGGAGTGTGTCTACATTGATTATGGAGGACGACTTATATCATTTTCTGCGGTCCAGAGATGTCCCAGAGGAGGATATCATGCACATGCAATTTAGCGTACATCCATCGGTAACCGTGAAGCTGTCCAGAGGACTGTAGCTGGTTATTAATGAATTCTACCAAAACTGCCAAGTCGGAAAAGGACTTGCGCCGAATGAGTCCCCGCGCTCTGAAAACTCTCTTCAGATGTCTCTCACTAATACTAAATCCATGTCTGCTGTCAAGCACTGATTTAATGTGTTTATACTCAAGCCCAAGCTCGAAATAAAAATCTATATATCTACCCCCACAGATCTACATAACGACTGTGATTAGGTCGTTATGTACTGATGTCGGGATCTCGAGATAATAAGTCGGGATCTCGAGATAATAAGTCGGGATCTCGAGATAATAAGTCGGGATCTCGAGATAATAAGTCGGGATTTCTTTCCTTTTTTTTTCTCTCCATGTCCCCTTAGGGGCTCCGTAGAGCTGGGTAGAGTACCCCAAAATATTTTTTATATAGCCATCCAAGAAATACTCAAGTAAAAAAAGTATTTGGTAAAGTCTACTCAAGTACTGAGTAACTGATCAAAATATCAATTAATATGTAAAAATTACATAATCAGATGGACTAAAATATGAAGTTGAGTGGAAATTTTGTTGTATTTTATGGACCAACTATGACAACCTGGTCTTTGTTTTCATACAAGATGGTGGACATTTTATTTAATCTAACTGGAAAACCAAGTGGAAGAGATTTTATATCCTCCAATAATTAACCACAGGAGATAAAACTGTTATTTGTGTTAAAGACAAATATTAGTGACTGAAACAGACAAAACTGCTTTTTAGTACTTTTTTTTTTGTTTTGGTAATTTTATTTTCATATATCTTGTATTAAAAATCATCAACATGTGCTACTTGTGTTTTAAAATACATGACTTCAAAAAAAAAGTATTCTGTGTTAGCATAAGATTTACAAAGCAACATACTTTTTGTCTTTGGCCATTTTGGATATTTCTTGTGGTATAAAAATGTTCATGGTTGCATATAATCTACACTCCTTTCTTAGAACTGGACAATATATGGAATAACAATCATTAAACTTTCAACTTGGGCAATATTACAATCACAAAAGCCATTTTTGGAAGGATAATACAGCTTCATAACCCAACCATTTCCAGACAGAGACGTCAATGACTTTCTTAGGTGTTTTTCCAGATTTACTTTTTCAGATCTTTTTACTTTTTAAAAAAAAAAAAAAGGAATAAATCATAGCTCTTTCATAACTCAATCCTGGTCTTAAAAGACGGGGTCCAGCTGGACTGCTCAAGGTTTTGACCCTGCATGCAGTCTGTATGCGCTTTTACTAGGGTTTTTGTGTGTGTGTGTGTTTTTGGGAACTGACAGGACAACCCACCCGCTTCCCCACTGTCCAACTGTGATATCTGCTGTGCTCTTCCTAAGCGTCGAGCTCTAAAGAAATGACCGCAAGAGGACTAATACTTTTTCACATTCGGCCTCACAAGCACAAATATGTGCTTCAAACCAACCTGGTTTTTATATTTGCCTTTATTAAAATATTACTTAATTTTTTTTCTGGGTTCAAGTTATGTTTATCTGTTATTGAAATGTGTTTAGTGATCTAAGACACTTATGACAAAGCACTGCGAATGTTCACTACAGAACTGCTACAACTCACTTTGGTCATCAAAAAAAAAAAAGACCAAAGTGAAAAATGGCTACAAAATAACATTTTTAACCAAAATTATTAGTTGCATGTTTCTCTAATATTGTGCAGCCCTATTGCTTCTGTCTGCAAGGTTGTTTTTTTTTCTTTTGTAACTCAGAAGTCCTCATCTTTTGGCTGGTAAATACTAGTGGCACAGTGACTGAGGAGCTACAAAGAGCATGCGCAGCTGCTCCTCCGCCCGTTCAGCAACTTTTTCTCTGCGGCCGCCTGTATGGAAGTGCAGAGTTGACCTGACAGAGTGAAGACCCAGCAGCAGGGGGAGCCACTGAGCTGCTCTTCGTGAACGCAGACTCCCATTTAAAGAACCCGCAGCCTCTCTCTTTGCCCCCCGAGCGGCGAACCGGACAGCAGTAGAACCCCCGCCCGTGATTCGGACCGCCGTTTGACACAACCTGCCGCCTCGCACGGCGACCACAGGCGCACAAAGGGGAGGTGACCTTTGAACCCTTTGCTGTGAGAGCCCCACTGAGCCGTTTGGCACAGGAGAAGGGTATGTTTGTTGGCAAAGAGGACAGGATGCTTCTGGGTGGATGCAAAGAGCTAGACGTAGCAGGACGAGGAGTTTGTGGATCAGTATAAATAGTAAATGAGGATTTCAGAGGTTTTCTGTGTTTCGCAGTGGTTGGTTTGGGTCTCGTGGTGGATGGATTTGGAGTGGAAGTGTTTTCAGGCAGAAAGGGGTTGGTTAGAACTGGAGAGACCTCGTGGTTTTGATTATTTTTACGACATGTATCTAACCTTGAATGTCCATTCAGTTTGCTCCAATTAACAACTTTCGGCACAGCAAAACATTTCTCTGACTGTCTGCTTGTCGATTTGTGCGGTTCTTCACTTGAATGATGAAAGACTTCAACATTTGAATTGACAGATTTCCATGCCATCGATGAATCTCGAGTATTATTCGGTACGTTTGGGTTTTCTGTTCTCTCGCGTTGTGAAGCGAGGGGTGCTTCGGGTGAATGATCCATTCCGTCCCACTCCTGACATCTGCCGTCGTCATCTGAAAAGTAGCCAACCTCTCCACCTGAGATTGTATCCGTTTCAGTCTGATCGGATACCAACACCACGTCATCGTAAGAACCGCACCGCTCATTCGTTTCCACCTGAAGGTCTCGCTCCTCTTCGTCCACAGGAAATGTTTTGACGACGTGAGGTAGAGAGGAAATGGAGTCAACAGTGGTGGAGAACAGAACATGGCTGCTGCTTCTGTTACGGCGTGGCGAGCTGCAGTTTGACGGAACTGTGGACAAAAAAAGACAAGGAGCAACATGTGCTGTCACTGATTTGTCGGTTTGTCCCTTTAGAGGTGCTGTTGTTGCGTTCAACAGGGTTTTTGGTGATATTAGGCTGTGACACGTTTGACCCGAGCTTGAACTCGGAGGCTCCCCATGAGGAGGCCATTTTTGACGAGCTTTCAGTGAAATATTGGACGATGATGAGCTCCTGCTGCTGTTGAGGAAATCTGCCTTTTTCCTGGCGTCATTCTGTTTTTCTTGCATTCTTCCTGAAGGAGGGACGTTTTTATTGAAAAGGGATTTGACCATCGATGGAGTCTGTGGGAAAATAAACCAGATAATCGGTTAGTTAAAAAAGAAATTCAAAATATTCTCTTAAAATTTCAGCTCAACACTTATAATGGTGCAAGTTGTCACATTTAACCTCAAACTTTAAAGTATGTTATTGGGACTTGATGTGATTGATGACAGACCAACACACAGTTGTGGCTAAGCCTGTCGCAATAAGCAATTAATCAAAAGATACAATAAAATGAAGTCAATAATTAAAATTCTCATGATTAATATTTTTTGAGTAATTTTGTTTACAGAAATGTTATAATCCATTGTATTTATGGTTTGGGTTGTATATTTTTTTATTTCTGTTTTATTTATTACTTTGGTTGTGGTTTTATTTGGGATATTTCAAACATATTCCAACTCAGGTGCCCTGTGTTCTCTACAAAATGAACGTTTATTGGTTTTTGAGCGGGCAAACTTGCATTATTATGCCGTCAACATATCATTTGAAAATAGTCTCAAACCAACAAGCTCATCATTTACCGCAATAACTTGTGGGACAATTTATCGTCCAGAAAGATTTGTTATTGTGACAGGCCTAGTTGTGGAGAATTATGAGTAATGAGGAAAGATGTTGTGCGTTTTATAACGGTAAGTTTACTCCGATACCCCCGAAAAACATCCACTGCAACCAATTTATTATCCCAAAGATAGAAATATTTAAATTTTAAATCTTTTTCACAAGAATGTCCTGGCCTAACTGTCTTTAGAAATGATCTCATCAGGAAACAGTTGGTGTGTGTACTTTAAAGTGTAACAAAACCCCCTGAGAAAGAATAACCCGTTTGTAGACAGTTTTTGGAAAAAAACCCCAAAAAAAACAACCAAACTTCCATCTAAGAGGGCGGAGCCAAGAAACACTCAGGTGCGTGGCCAGGTGTGGGATGAACAGGTGATGCAGAGCTGTGGTCATTACATATTTTGTTCTGTGACAAATTTGAATGTTGATGCTCACAGATGTTTTTCAAAATAAAGCTTTTAAACACACTGTACTGTTATTATCTCCCAGTGTTTTCTTTCTGTTTTCAAGCACATAACTTTAGAAAGAGGAAGATTATTCTTCATCATTTTCTGAAGTCAGTTTATTGATTATTTCAAATTAAAAACATGAGATCACAAGATTTCAATATTTTCCACATAGAAAAGCCTAAATGCTAAGGAATCTGAGGAGCCTGGGTTCTTTCAGGACGTCGTTGGGGGCCCACTCACCCTCTCCAGGCTCCGGGTGGTCTTCAGCACACATCCGTCTCTCATCATTCTGACGGCCAGACGAGCTGTATTTCGAGCATCATCTAACCCTGAAATGCAAAGAGACACGAAAAGAATGTCAAAAGGACGCAAAAGTTTGAAAAGGCTGAACTAAAGAAATGTCACTTTTGGTACCAGAATGTTCTCTCCCAGAAAACTGTATCCCCAAATCTTGAAGTGCTCCGTTCAGGCCTTTGGGTTTCCGGCTGTAGAAGAGCTGGAGATGAAGAAAGAAGTGAAGAGCAGTGACATAAATAGATAAGGTTCAAATTCATCTATTCTGTTATAATGCATAAAAAATAGGAATGCAGTGATCCACTTTCCACTTCCAATACTGATACAGATATCTGAAATTTATCTTTGGCCGATTCCAACCCAATACAGACAAACAGGGCTGAACTGACTTGAAACATTTTTTTTTCCTCCAAACACAACCATAAATGTACTGAATTACAAATTTATTTGATAACCCTGCACCAGTATTTCACTTAAATACACCAATAGTTTCACAAGTTTGGTCAAAAATAACTTTAATTTGTTCAGTCACTGTTGGGATTTTAACAGCCATCGTAAAATAAATAATAAGGAAACTGACAAAAACAATAGGTTGATTAAACTGCAACAAACCTTCCTTCTAAATGACTCAGAAAGTGAAATTTGGAGTTTTCAATCTAATGTAAAATAAACAATAAAACATGATGTTGCTCAGAGCACAAAGCATAGAATTAGATTGAATAGATCTGTCCTGATGGATCAGGCACACCGTCACTGATCCCTGATCCAGAATTTTCTTTCAATATCAGGACAGAAACAGAGATTAACATCGGATCGGTGCATCTCTAATAAAATAATAATGTTTTACCACATAGTTCAAGTTAATATAATACACTTCATATCTGCCGCATTAACCGGAATATTATAAGAAAACATCCCCAAACAGTGGGGACGTTTGGGAATGGATGAGCTGATGGTTACCCTGTATGTGCTTCTCAGGTCTATCCAGCTGCTGAGAACATCTGGTTTATGAAGCTGTTTGCGTTTGCACTCATACTGCAAACAAACGCCAAGATCCCAGTCTGAAAACACAACACAGATGATTCCACTTTAAATGCTTTTAGCTTTATGAAAGATCGGAGACATTTTCAAAACACAAAAATGCAATTGCTAACAGTTTAATCATAAATATAGTGGTTTTAAAAGGCACGTTACATTTCACTGTTTGGTTTTGTGATTTTCATAAGAGCTGCAAAAGCTGGCATTTACAAACTATCTTGGGAATAAATATGTTGTGAAATTTCCTCCTTTTATGTAAAGCTTTATGCAAAACAGTCGCAGCAGTATTTTTAATGTGATGATGCCTTTTTTACCAGGAAAGTTGAGTGCTTGATATTTTCTATACATTTTATTTTGTATTTATTTTCATTTACGCATTTCATTTTTGTTGATTAACTTCTTTTAGGGTAGCCAGAGTTTATGTAACCATAACACACCAATAATAACAACCCTCTATTACTAAACTCCAGCAGAGAAGAAGCAAGTGCCAAAAAACATTTTTTTAAATCACATTCTGATGTAAAGGTGTAAGTGGAGCCCCCTAGGGGTCCACTAAAGTATAGGTGGATGATATTTTTAGGGATAGAAAATGAAGTGTGGAAATACATTTCCCCCCATATTTCCTTTTCCATATGTAAGAGAAATATTTTTGATTAAATGTCATACTTATCTCTAATGTGTATGATGCATATATATATATAAATAAAAAAACAGAAGCTAGGTTGGAGACAATGAAGAAAATAAGAAGGATAAAACTAAATGGGAAGAAGGAGATGAATTTGAAGAGAAAATAACATGTTAGAAAAGGAGAGAAATAATGCATAGAAACAGAAAACACACTTTTTTGTCAAGATTTTTTACAATTAAAAAACAGAACAGAGAAGGAAATACAAAAATAAGGGCAGAACTTTAGACAACTGGGTAAAAGACAAAGTTTTGAACTAAAACATTTTTCCAAACTATTTCTAATTTCCTTTACAACACTTTTTCCATTCTTGCAAACAAGAATTAAAAATAGAAAGAAAAACCTCAAATCAAATTCCATATTATTTCAGATGGTCCCAGCCGGCCCAGGTGCCGTGACGAACCGACTCTTACCTGACCAGGTGAGGAAAGTGCAGAGTTTCTGGGACTCGTCGGAGGCAGAACACGCCTGCTGCTTGTTGGGAAACATCACTCCCTTCTCCAGCCGCAGGTTCTGCACCCAGCGGTTGAACCGAGAGAGGCAAATCTGAAGGGGAACACCGGCTTCTACTTGCACCTATTTAGCGAGCGAAAATCAAGCAGTCAGGCGTGTGTGCGAGGATGTTTCTGTATGTAAAAGCGTCCGGCGTCACTACCTGTGTGATTCCAGTAAGCTCAGTGCAGAACTCGGAGAGAACAGGATGCTCCTGAGGTTGAACGTACGTATGAAACTCAGACTCGACCTCCCCTGAGGATGTGTCCAGTAGGACAGCAGGGAATTCAACTGCAGGGAGGAGAAAAGGAGATGGACTCAAGTCCACACAAGCAAACGCAGAGGAAATCAAATTGTATCAAATCAAATTGATAAAAATGCAACCAATACTTACTGATTTCCTGACCGTAGTTATTTTTCTCTCTCCAACAAGTAGACTCAAAGTCGATCACAATCAAGTATGAAAATATCTGATCTGGAAGAAACGAGCATTCATATAAAATAAATACATAAAAACAGTCAAGAAAATATGCTTGCTTGTCTACAGTCTGGGCAAATGAAGTTTAAAATAATACTCACTTGATTTCACTGGTTTCTTCAAACCAGAGGCGGACTGACTTCGCTGCCTCAGTAATCCCAATCTCCTTTTGCAGGAAAAAAGAATTAATAAAAATAAAAAGTAACTACAGAAATTTAACAGAGATTTGTGTACAGTGAAGTATCACGAGGCAGGTTTATTCAAAAAATAAAAATAAAAAATCCATACACACAATTATTCGATGTGATTCCTAACATTTTTTTAAAGCCAAAACAGAAAATGTAAGAACAAGACGTAGGTTACAAAAACGTATGTGAAAAAGAAAGATGATGTAAAATACTAAATTAAAACAACAAAACAAAAAGCTCACAACTGATTAGATATCCATGGTATACCCAACGGAAATTAGAACTACAATATCACGCATTTATTTTAAAATTCATTTATGAAGTCCTACTCTTAACTTCTATTCTTGCACGTATAAATTTACTTTGTACTTTAGTGAATTTTATATTGTTTTTTTAATTATCTGAACCTTGTGTGCTTTTTGGCCTCAAAAAACAGAATTTATTTTAAGGGACTTCCTGGTAAAATACTGGTTGAATAAATACATTTAGATGAAAATTTGCTTAATAATAATTGATCATACCAATTCAAAATCGAATCCGCTGAAAACAAGACCACACACACACAGTTTCTATTGTGGTATCTTCAGTCATACGTGTCTTCATTCACGTTGTATTGATAACATGGCAGTATTACACTTCGTATGCCTTTAAATTCAGCTCTCGCTGAGGTTTCTGGCGTGCTCTGTACTTAATTTAATTGAACTCTAATTTCTAACCTTACACTTTTGGAAATAAAAAAGAATGATTTCTGTGTTTTATGAACAGAAATCATTGTCCGTTCCATTTGTCCTTGAATAAAACAGACAAAATTATACCCTCGTGTCACGCTGAGCAATTACAATGCTGATTCTGTCAACAATAACAAAAGCCCAATTGGAAACATACCATAAAATGAACAGTGCACTTTTTTGAGAAATAATATTAATCTTTAATGCCCTTAAAAGTAGGAAACCTGAATATTGGAACTATGCGGTGACGTTTCTTTGTCAAATTGTGTTAGCTTTGGGGGGGCTAATGAGTTAATTCACTTACTTTGCTAGTTTTCTTGTAGCCATATCGGTCATTTGATGCAAATACGTTCCAAATTTTATTATCGCAACGTAAATAGAGACTTCTTCCTGCATTCCATGAAAACTCAAAAATTGCCGCTGTTTTTTCAAACATTAAATAATCATTCTGAGCTCGATTAGTTTGTTCTGTAAGGCAGTGACGTCGAACGCAGAGCTGCAAGGGAAACAGCCGAAAGTCTGAAAACATGCATTTCCGGTAGAGCGTTTTACTTCAAAATAAAAGCACAATTGTTATCGTAATTGTAAGATTCATGCTAAAAAGAGTGAAAACATGGGGAATATTTATTAATCTGAATACGACAAAAGACAGAAAAAACTTGATTAACCGTCCGAAAATCTTAAAATCATCCAGTAAAAGCAAAGTGGAAACCCAATGGTAGTTTATTCTGAAAGGCAGTTTTAAGAAGTTGTCACCACTCACCCCGCCCGCCCCCTCCCCTTGGAACAACATCCAGTAACGTGCTCTGAAAGTGTGTTTCTGTCCCTATGGTCTCATCTGGACCCGTAACATCTGGTAATTTACGCTCGGAACTACTTTTATGCGTGTTAAACCTATTTAAATTCTAAGTTTCCCTTTAAGGTTCAACATGTTTCAATACTTTTAGCCTATCGTGTTTGAGCTGAAAACGAAACACGCGGACTGTTAAACCAATGAGCCTTTGAATGTTAACATTATTTTATATAGATAAAGGCTCGTATCACGTGGAAAGGTCCTATGATGATTGCTATTGTTTAGCAGTGTGATGTTTGGCTCAGATCTTCATTATTCCCCTCTTTACTTTTAGCTCTGCAATGTCAGATTAAAACACTCAAAGATCAAAATTAGGCAAACAATAACAACGCGAATTTTCAAAAGTAGCGTGTTTTGAATGACTTGGTCAGTCTCTCCTATCTTTATGGAGGAAATATGGCTCAGGCTTACAGCATTTCCTCAGTTTGTAAAGGTTTCAATCAGTTGCAGGTCTGAATTTCGCAGCTCCTTGATTCGATTCTTTTCTTTCCAGTCACTGTGTTGTAGATCTGCTGCCGTATTTTCGAATCATTGTCCTGCTAATGACCCAGTTAGGACCCAGTGTCATCTGTTGGCTATCTAAGAGTTCTTTATCAGCTCAGTGACTGTAAGGTGACTGAGACCTGTAGGAGCAAAACAATGACTGGCAAATCTTCCAGATGAGACATATTTGTTCAAAAAATGTCCAGCTGGACTCTCCGACTTTGGGGTGAATTTTCATACTATTGGGGAAAAAGTGCCATTTCAATGCTATAGGTGAATATTACAATCTTTTTGTCGTTGCGTTTAACATACAACTTGGTCAAACATGTAAAAACAACCTTAATTTGTTCAGTCAGTGCCATCAGGAGTATAACAGCCAATGTCAAATAAATAAACTGAAATTGATAAATAAAAAAAACAAACAGCCTACATTGGTCAAATATGTAAAAATAAAAGGCAACAAACCTTTCAAATGGTTCAGAAAGTGCAATTAATAATTCTAAACACTAAAGTGTGAAAAGCCACAAAAACTGTTCACAGTTCTGCTAACCCACACTAGAAACCTTCCAACCTTCTTCCATAGTCGCATTCAAACCATGTGCATTTCAAACGCTCTTTTACGCATTTCCTCCACTGCAGAAACATCAGCCTGAGCATGGAGTGCTCCTCGTCTTCAAACGTCCCGGGCGGCAAAAAGAAAAGACAAAACGAAGCGCCGTCCGCTCAGGAGGACGTCAAAAGAAGGAAGACCGAGGAGGAAGGCGACGAAGACCTCCAGCGTCGGCCTTGCGGTTCGGCGAAGGTGTCGGTGCCTCTCGACCGCCTGCAGCAGCCGATCACCGCGGCCCAGCTGATGGAGCTGCTTCATTTCGCCGCTCTGGGGAAAGCCAGGGGCGTCAAACAACCGAGGTGGCGTTTCTCCCGTCGGCCGCGTCTCTCCACTCATGCACGATTGACTCATGCCGTTTCCGCATTCTTGTCCACATCAGTTGGTGTCGTCTCCACCATCAGAGGAAGGTCAGCCGTATAAACGTGGCGATCGTGGACGGCGTGACGCAGAGTCTCTTCTACAACCACTACCTTTCGATGGAGCACCTCCGGAGCAGCTACACCACCGTGAGGAACTAGGGGGGGGGCGACGACAGAGGTTCTGATTATACTGTCGACGCCTTACTTAGTTTATTTTTATTTGTTTCTGACAGAGAATTACATTCACTCCATCATCTGACGATGTGGCATCCGACATCTTCAGCCTTGAAGTCCCTAAGGTGGATTTTTTATCTCTTGCTGCGCCAGAGGAGGCATTTCATGAAGGTGAGGGGCGAAGCTCCAATGTTGTTGCTTTGGATACAACTAGTAAACAACAAGACGTGCTGTAGCAATTTGTAAAGCATCAATTACTGTTCTACGGAAGGGGATTAGGGATAATGGGGAAAAAACAAAAAGTCTCAAGATGACAGTCAGAATTCTAAGAAAAACATCAACATTTTGAAATTAAAGTCGGAATTCCGAGATAAAATTCTGAATTCTGTGAAAAAAGTCAAAAGATTGAAATTAAAGTGAGAATTCTGTGGGGGAAAAAAATCTAAATTTTGAAGTTAAAGACAAATTCTGAGAATAAAGTCAGAATTTTTAGATTAAAGTTAGAATCCTGAGGAAAATGTTCAAATTCTGAGAAAAGAAATCAGAATTCTGATTTTTTTTTTTCCCCCAGTGGCCCTAATATACTTCCGTACTGTGCAGACTTTTTCTTATTGATCACCATTTCAAACTTTTGTTCCTGTATGTAACCATCTTTGCAAAAACCCTGTGTAGTATTTATTCACATCTATTTATTTCTGCTATGATGTTGTGTTTCAGGGAGGGTTCAGTAAAAACAAAAACAAAAAAATGATCAGATGAACTTTGTGTGTCTTTGTTTCTTCAGCTCTGAAGGATCACCCAGTTATCACTACGTATGGCACACAGAGAAGGGGGCTGACCGCATATCTGCTTAGCCAACAACAGATGATAAAAAATCACTATCCAGTCAAGGGTAAAAAAATCTGTTTGATTTCTAAATTTGTAAAAATTCTGATTTTTTCCCCCCCATAATAAAACTTATTAAAGGAATAGATGGTGAATCAGTTTTATTCCAGCTGAATCTTTTATAAATAAGCAAACCTCCACATTACCTTCCACTCGTTCAGGGGTTTTCCGTATTACAAACTTACTCTGTGTTGTTTTTAAATTGTATTGATGTGGCGAGTAAAATGCTAAGCTAGTTTTAAATTCATCCGTCCCAATGAAACAATAAGTTTTTCAAGTTTTGCTTTTGAACATAGATGTGTTCTGAACCTTCATTTGATCCAGGACTTCCAGGTTTCGAGGACTTCCTGTGCACAGGCAGCGATGTCAGTGTAACTGATGACAGCCCGCTGTACGGACTAGACTGTGAAATGGTGAGTCCGTCTGTCCGTCCGTCCTCGCAGTCTGTGAGCTTGGACAGCGGTTTTACAAGTTTTTTTTTTGTGTGTGTGGTTTTGGGAAGTGACGGTCTGACGGAACAACCTCTCCCGCTTCCCCGCTGTCCGACCGTTAGCATCGCGCTAGCAGGAGAGTTGAGCACTAGACTAATGGAGTGCTTCAGTCTTCATATTGTCCACTCTGTTTCTTGTTGTGTTTCAGTGTCAGACAACGAAAGGAAACGAGCTGGCTCGCGTTTCTCTGGTGGACGGTGATGGGAACTGCTTACTGGATGAGCTGGTGAAACCTCAAAACCATGTCATCAATTACCTAACGAGGTATGCTAGCACGCACACACACAGTCGTGTTTTTATGTCTTGTGGGGACATAATACTGACTTCCATTCATTTTCTACAGCCTAACTCTAACCATAACATACCTAACTCACAAATAGCATTTCCCCTCATGGGGACCAAGAAATGTCACCACAAAAGCAGTGGTCCCCACAACCACCATTGTGACTAGAAATAGGTCCCCACAATGACATAAAAGCCTGCTTCACACACACATACACATATAAAGGTATATATTATCTCTATATATCTTCATAATAGGTCCTCACAATGTGGTATGTGTTGGAAAAAATGGCCTTACATAGAGAGAAATGCTAAAACGCACACATGCTCTAATCAAACTCTCAGCCTACCGTAAGGGTATGCAAAGATATGTACAGGTGCATAATTGTGACTAATCATATAGTGTTTGTCATGGCTTACATTTTAATTTCCCTTTTGAATTAATAGTCTTTTTGAATGGAATCTTAAGGTAAAAGGTTATTTGGTTTGTTCGATCAGGTTCTCAGGCATCACTGCAGCCATGTTAAGACCGGTCACCACCACGCTGCGGGACGTTCAGGCAAAGATCAGGACACTGTTACCAGGTGACGCCGTTCTGGTGGGCCACTCCCTCAACAACGACCTCAAAGCACTCAAAGTAAGTCACTAAGATTCTTACATGATGTTCAGACTCAGAGCATGTAAACGTTTCTGCACCAAAGTCTATCTGATTGAAATTATCAACCAAATTCAGTTTGGTTTTTTTTCGGAACCTATAGTTTCTTTACAGTTTCCATCTTTTCTTAAGGCTGGTTTATTGTAAGTTTAAAGATTTCTATACTTTATTGGTAGAATTTGTACATTTGCTTCAGGAGGGAGTTAAAGAGCACAAACATTTTTACTCAACTGTTTCGCTTTGTCTGCGAGTCGCTTTCTTGCTATACTCGGCAACATTTAAGAAAACTAAAATAAAATCGATATCGGCAGGTCAGGCTTTTTAAAGATCGGTAATCGGCCAGAAAAGTGCAATCAGTGCATCCCTACAGAAAAGATTTCCAGAAAGTTGTGGTTTTAAAACCGTTGTGATCCCCGTCCCCGACGACAGCTCATCCACCCTCACGTGATCGACACCGCCCTGCTGTACAGGAAAGAACACGGGCAGAAGTTTAAGCTGAAGGTTCTGGCCGAGGCGGTGCTGAAGTGAGTTCCCGTTCAAGCGTCTCGGCGCGTCTGTCGCACAGTTGGTTATTGTTCCGCCCGCGTCTCAGGAGGCAGATCCAAACCGAGGACCAGAGGGGTCACAATCCCACCGAGGACGCCGTGGCAGCGCTGGACCTGGCCCGGTACTTCATCGGAACGGGGCCGCTCCAGGTGACGGGCCGCTTTTCGCAAACAGCGCAGACCAGGTCCAGGTCCTTTACAGACGTTAAAACCTGCGGCCTGCTGTTCACTCTGGCAGGTTGTGGAGCTTCACCTGGAGGAGCTGTGGGGGTGGAGCTTAGAGGAGTCTCCCAGCTACACACCTGAACCCACACCAAGTTACAGGTGAGCGGAAATCTTTACAGCTCTTTGGGTCGTTGACATTTGTTCTGTTCTATTCGGTTTCATGTATATAGTCCTATTTCACAACACGTCATCTCCTGGGACTTTACAAGAAGTTAAGTACATCTCTACTGACTCGTAAGAATTTGAATTAATATGAGGTACAATGACTTTTAATTTCCCTTGTGGGATCAATGAAGTATTTTTGAACTTGAATTAGAAAAAGGCATTTCAATCCAGTCAAACATACATTTCAATAGATCCTAGATATCAAACAGATGTAGTCAAGTTCAGTTTATTACTGAAATTGGTCCAAAAAGATTTTTGTTTACAGGGTTTGTATGGGGGGTGAAATCCTTGAATCTTAATCAGGCGTTTAAGTTTAAAGAAGTCCTTTTTTTATTATTATTTCTCAGAGAAAAGATTGGTTACAGAAAGAAAAGTGATTTTTTTTTTCTTTTAAATATTGGGTTATAGCATTTAATTTGAGCAGGAAGATAATTTACCTCAACACAAATCAATTTGTTTAATGTTGTGTATTTGTTATTCCTAATGCCTCAGTGACTTGTTGATCTAATTGAAATAAAGCTGGTCTGATATTTTATATGTTAAAAGTTGTTGAGAGTTTTTGTTAGCGTTTTGTTCTCAGACCAGTCAGGTGTGTGGGAGAGAATTTTCAAAACATTACATTTTGTTAATATTTTAGTTTCATTTTCCCTGCTGTCGAATGGAGAATACTATCACAATACATTATTAGTGACAGTAATACATGTCTCATAATAGTGAATTGAAACTGTCTTTTTAAAAAAAAAAAAAAAAAAAATCATCCAAATTATTTTTATCTCCAAAGTGTAGCTTTGGAAAAGTTTGAAAACTCACCTTGACAAATGCTTCAATTTTACGGCAGGTAAAGCGTACGAACGCTGTAACTATGGAAACCCAGCAGGTTGGATGTATTCTATTCTGTTTTATTCTGAAAATAAACATCGGCACAAAAAAGTGCTTCTTTTTTTTTCTTGTCAAGTCTCGCCTCATCTGTAAAATAAAGCGTTTTCATCCTGATCCAAACAGGAGCTGTTCCTCTCTCTGCCTCAGTAAACGAGAAAATCAGTGAAACTTTCTTATGTCATATTTTTGCTTCAGTTTTTAACTTTCCCCCCCCCCCCCCCCCCCCCTCCCCCCCTTTCTCTCTCACGCAGGTTTGCAGACATTTTGCAGAGCCTCAGCCGCCCCGTCGCATTTCTGGGAAAGCGCGCCAACGTTGATCTGGACCTGTCCCACCAGCGCTGGTACGGATCTGACAAAGAGGTGAACATTTTAAACGGTTATAGTTTCTCCCCTCTGAATAACCAACAGCCTCTTTAGTTTAGCTTTTATCAAGAAAAAAAACAAACCCAGGCGTATTTAGTTGCTTTGACGACCTCCACTAGTACTGTGGTAATCCCGTTCCTTCTGCAGATGCTGTCCTCCTTCAGGAACCAGACGGATCACCTGTTCCTGTCTGTCCTTCGCTTTTCGTCCCTCTCGGACCATCTGAAAGGAAGCTACGTTCACCGTCACCACCAGCAGCAGCTGTATCACAACGTGAGCTCTTCGCCGCGCTCTGTAGACGTTGTGGTTGTGCAGGCCTGCGGTGTAAAACGGTCCCAAAGCGTGCGTGTGCGTTTTCATCCGCAGGTTTCTGCAGTCTTCCGGGACATGTGCACCGTGTTTTCCGGGCCGTTCCCAGCCAACTTTTCCAAAAGGGAAGTGAGGCGGCTGTTTGGTTGCTGCGGGCCGGTCCGCAAAGTCCAAATGTGGAACACAGGAGTCAGGGTGGGTTTCACGTTTACGTTTGTTCTGTCATCACAGAAAGGGAAAAAAAAGAAGAACGACTTTCACTGTCTCTGGATGAGGTTCTTCTTCTTATGTTTAATTTTCAGATCCATGCCAAGGTGGAGTTTCAGATGCTAGAAGGAGCAATGCTCGCTTTAGAAGTTCTGAATGGGCTCAGCGTGTCGGGTCAGACCATCAAGGTAGAGCTTCTCCATTTACTCTTTCTTATTCCTCTATTGTTTATGTATTTAAACTTAATGTCTGTTTGCTACGACAGCAAATTAGGGCCATTGTAGATTTGAAAAAGAAAAAAAATGGAATCAATTTCTACCAAATAACTTAAATCTTCTAGAAAAAAAAAAAAAGTAATTTCTGAGCTTGAAAAGTTAAAAATTTGTTTAAAAAAATAATTGAGATCTGAGACATTTTCAGAAAAAATGTGGAAATTTTAAAAGTTTTAGATCTTCACTTTTCTAACATTTTCTGAGATTAAAACGAATCTTTTGTTTTTGTTTTTGTCAAGCAAATTTTTAGCTTAAACTTGGCTTTTTAAATAAAATTTCCCAGATTAATGTCAAAATTGCTCCTTTTTTTCTAGCTAATTTTCAACTTAAGCTCAGAAATGTGCATTTAAAAAAAAAAAGAAAAACTTCAATGTTTTAAGCTCAGAAAGTTTCTTGTTTTCTAGAAAATTTCTGAGCTTTCTTGGCAGAAATGTACTAATTTCTATCTACAAGTCCTTGTTTGTGAACACAGTCTTGACCAGTAAAGCTGATTCTGATTCCACGTAACCCTTTAGACATGGCTGTTACACTCAAACCTTTGTAGAGATTTCTAAAAATGTAGTTTTTTTTATGTGTTTGTAAATTTTCCAGGTGCAGAGGCCTGTCAAAGAGTCAATGCTGGACTTGGATCTGAATCTGGACGCTCTAATGAGCGACAGAGTTAACGCCAATCAGCTTTACGTCAGTAGACTGACTCAGGACGTGGCTGAGGGACGGAACGTTTCTGCTACGGTTAACGGCCGTCTGTCAGATGGAAACCCATCGGGTTTCCATCCCGGCAGACAAACGAACGGGCCGCTACAGACGGCTAAAGTAAACGGTACACAGCTGCATCCCGGCACCACCGCACCGGACCTGAGCGAGGAGAGTCTCAGAGAGGCATTCAGTCCCTTTGGGTCAATAAAAAGCGTCACCCTGCCCGGTGTACATGCAAGGCATGCACGCATTGGTGGGTTAACGACGTGTAGTTTGGTTTTTTTTTCATATTCACGAGACGTTTTGCAGAAATGTACAGCCTGACCGTGTGTGTTCGACAGAGTTTGAGAGTTCTGATGGCAAACGCGCGGCACTCGGCTCCTCGGAGGACCTGCTGAAAAACGGGTACCCAACATGGCCGTCTATGACTCCACCACACTTGCATTCATGGGTTGGCATGGCGACATCGAGGAAGACACAAGACGAAGAGGAGGACGCCGCGGACGAGCAGAGACCCGACTCATTTAACTGCGGTGGGATTCAGAGGGTAAATTTCGCTTTGTTTACCTCAGAAGTCAGAACTGAAAACTGAGAATTAGGACTTAAGAATTTTTCAGTTTTAATTCCAGAAACCAATATGAGGCTAAATGCTGTTATATCATTATTGTTTAAATTTCTAAAGTTGTATCAATATTTTTAAAGCTGGTGTGTGAGTTTTAGGAAAAAGTTGTTTTCCACGTCTTTGTTAAAGTCGTCTCTATGTCCTGACAGTATGAGGAAAGATAATCCACCAATCAGAGCAAAGAGGCGAGTCCTGTCAATCATGCTCATGTGCGCGCTGCTCAAAGTGCGGAGAAACAACTTATCTTTACAGGAAAACCGTTTATCTGCCATCATTGGTGGCCATGCTAATTAGCTAGCGTGATTGACCGCGCTAAGACCCTCCTCCTGGCTCTGATTGGTTGTTCCTGATTGAGCTGTGTATTTCTGTAGTTACCTTGAATTTTTTCACAGATTATCCCATCTACTACTTTCATGATTTAATGACATATGTAACAAATGTTAAAAAAAAATAATTTTTTTTTATTAGAAAAGTTGCATACCACCTGTTCATAACGTCCTCCTTTAATTATGTTCCACAATAAAACCCGTCATTCACCCGTTAATAACTCTTAAATTTATCCATTATTAGTTGTAGCAATAGACTTTATTTGATAAATATTTATTTTAGATGTAAAAAAATAAAAAAAAAACTGCAAAAATGCTGTGAGCCTAAATTCACACCAGTCGCGTGCAACGTGACCATGTAATAAAGTTTAGCCTCCCTGTTTACCCAACCGCGTCATCAACCCAGCTTGCACTGCGCGGGTGACAAAAAGGCAACCTGCGTGGCTGAAATTTGTAAGTAAACATTTAAAATTGTTCCGGTAATTTATTTATTTATTTTTAAAAGTCATCATGGTCATAAAGTTGGAAGCGCTACTGTTCATACCTTGATGCTAACTTGATGCTAGCGATGGGCGCCAGAGACGGTGGAGTCCCATGAATCAGCTGATAGTTTTGTCCAGGAACACGTCCGTCTTTCACATCCTCTGCTGTGTCCTCTTCGTAACTGACCAAGGCTCCTAACTGAAGCGCAGTTTTTGACTTATCGGTATAGTGACTTGTTCTTAATAAAGAAAACTAACTTAAGCCACCGAGAGGCTGCCGAGTGACACTTTGTTGACCGGTGGTCCTCCTGGATCCAGTGAATGAGATCATTTATTGATCTTGAGCTCTCCAACAAAATGCGAAATCGTAAATTGCACACTTATAGTGTCAACTTAGTCCAAAAAAAAAAAAAAAAGGCTCACGTAATTGCCGCAACGCATTAAAAAAGCAACAAACAGCAACGACGACGGTCAAAAACTGAGCGCTTCCGGCCGCGCATTCAGCACACCTGCTGAGAGGTTACCTGCGACTCCGTTTAACCACACGATGCCACCTACTGGTGACTTTCAGGTATTGCACCAAACAAAAACACACGTAAACAAAATACGGTTTTGAGTTGGTGTGAAACCTCCACTTCCATCTTTTTATCAACCTTTATTTATAAACGTATAAGTTTGAACCAAATAAAAATGCAAACCTTAATCAAAACACACTCTTCAATCGATCAGCACCAGTGAATAACAATGTGCTGCTGACAGGCGAGCATGGATCATTAACATGAAATGGGCGCGACAGTTTAGTCGAGGTGAAAACTGGATCCAACCTGAAGGTCAGGTAACCAGTTTGAACTGTAAATGATTTGGGATTCAGTCCAATTTAATGTGAAATGCACATCAAAAGTAGATTTTTTTTTTTATTGGTGTATTTATCGTGTTGAGCACATCATTAACACGGTCTGTCCAACAAATCAAACAGCTGCAGCTGATCCAGAATGCTGCTGCTGGCGTTCTCACTAAAACCAGGAAGATAGAGAACATAACAGTTTTAAAGTCCCTCCACTGGCTCCCTGTAGCTCAAAGAATAGACTTTAAAATACTGTTGTTAGTTTATAAATCACTGAACGGTTTAGCACCACAATACATTAAAGATCTGCTGTTGTTGTATCAACCTTCCAGACCTCTCAGGTCTTTCGGTTCTGGTTCTGCTCTGCATCCCCAGAACCAGAACCAAACGAGGAGAAGCAGCTTTCAGCATCTATGCACCACGAATTTGGAACAAACTTCCAGAAAACTGTAAAACAGCTGAAACACTGACTTCTTTTAAATCTCGACTGAAAACCCACCTGTTTAGGATTGCTTTTGAAATGTAATCAATTACAAATTTATTGATGGAACTTGACTTAATGATTGATTCTATGTTGCATTGTGTTTCTGTGTTTGTAATGATGTAAAGCACTTTGAAATGCCTTGCTGCTGAAATGTGCTATACAAATAAAATTTGATTGATTGATTGATCATTAAGGCTCCGCTTTGCCTCATGTAGAATCAGGAAGTGAGTCTCCTGAATAAGCTGGACCGCCGACTGAGTAGAGTCTTCAGCTCGCTCCCAGACGGGACCTTGTCTGTGGTGCTGCTGCTCGGACACAACAGGTAAAAAAAAAAAAAAAAAATTTAATGCATATTGCACAGATTGCATAAAAGTTCCCCTCAGGATTAATATTTCTGAGCATCTCTTTTGTTCTTTTTGCAGCAGAGGTTTTGATCATCCCGGTTTATGTTTGTTGGAAGTCAAAAACGGATTTTAAAGTGAACAAAGAGCACGTCTAGGAAACGCCCTGGCAACTCCTGAACAGCTTTGGAGCGAAAATCGGCAGACTGTGGAAGAACCTCAGCAAAAGGAGCAGATCTTTGTCAGACCATTAAACATCACGGGGACAGAACACGTTGTTTTTTAAAAAACTTTTCATGGGTTGGAGAGGCTGTAAAAAGTCTTAATGGCATCACATCTTTAAATCAATTTTAATGTACAAAGTCCTATAAAAGGCTGTTTTAAAGCAATACTTTATATCAGCTATGTTTTAAATAGCTTAATTTTAAAAATATTTTGTTAATTATTTTTTATTTAATGGACATTAAAAAAGGTTTAGGCAATTTTTATTTTAAAATAAAAAAAAAAACTGAAGGGATTGTAGTTGTAAAAAAACAAAGCAAATGGAAAACATTTTAAACCTTAAGAGAAAAAAAAAAATACATTTTTGTTCCAAGGTAGAAAAAATGCTAACAGAAACAATTACTAAGAAACATTCTTTAATTTTTTTCCCTCTTTTAAAAGGAAATGTAAGGATTTTTAAACTCATACAAAAATGTTTTAAATTGTACATCTTTTTGTGCTGACAGCATACTTTTGACATCGTTGCAGGTTGACACAGTTACAAAACGTTGAACACAAATGGAAAGAGAAAAAAAAAGAAAAAAGAAAGCACCTTTCATGAAGGGTGAAAATGCCACCAACAATAAATATCACAATCTCAATTATAAGCTCACATTTGTCTGATAAAACTGAAGACGACAATTTTCTTAAAATGAGAGGAAAAAAAAAAAAAGTTCGACTACGTTAAAACTAAATAATCCTGATGGGATTTGTTAAATGGCATTTCTATCTCTTAGGAAAACAGACTTACAGGAATACAAACACTGGGATAACGGACACTCTCTCACACAAGCACAAATAAATTCACTCACAAAAAAAAAAAAAAATATATATATATATATATATATAAGACTGATTAGAGACATCTCTCAATAAAATTTATGAATGCATTCAAAGTGCCAAATGGCTGTGGAGGCAGATTCCAGTCTGAACACATCAGTGAATAAGTGAAACTCTCTGCACCTTATACATGTTTGAGATATACATCGTCATTTCTGAGGAGGTGCCTGCTCCTCTGGTATAAGATCAGAATATGGCAGCTGCTGTTATGGCTTGTTTTATTTATATTTTTTTTGTTTTTTTTGCTTTCAAAACTTGTGTTAAATGTCTCGGCTGGTAGCTTTGGACACTTTATCCGTAAGTGCTGAATGAGAGCATGAAGGTGGGGCATGCAGCACTCTGTGCTTTATGACCCTGGAGGAGCGTGCACCAAGTGTTGAGGAGGAGAGGCCGACCAGGGGCGGCGGCCCAGGGCGACGGCCCACATGGGGCGGCTGCCTCCCTGCTCTACCAGACTTCTGGGACTTCGAACAGGGAGGATGTAGAATCTGACGCTGAAACCAAAGATGGAGACAGGCTCACGTTAGGAAAAAAAAAATCCATTGAAAAATCTGAACCTTTTTATTTCCCACAATTTCAGTGTCAAATTTTATGCGTCATGTGTTTTCCAGCCAAATACCATAATTTTATAGCACAATCAAGTAATAAAAATGCTATACATCATATACGACTCCAAAGAAATTTGACTTTGTAATTTAACACCTTGAAATTGGGCCTCTGTCTCTTTAAGAAACTCCTGCTCTTTCTGAAACTCTGCCTTAAGGAAGTTATCACAACATGGCTCCTCTATTAACCCTTTAATGTTTTTACCAGCGTTGCACTGAGAAGTGCACAAAGTCGGCCTTCTATCACCTGAAGAACATTTCCAGGATTAAAGGACTAATGTCTCAGCCAGATCTAGAGAAACTTATTCATGCGTTCATCTTCAGTCGTATTGATTATTGCAGCAGCGTCTTCACAGGTCTGTCCAACAAATCAATCAAACAGCTTCAGCTGATCCAGAATGCTGCTGCTGGCGTTCTGACTAAAACCAGGAAGATAGAGCACATAACACCAGTTTTAAAGTCCCTCCACTGGCTCCCTGTAGCTCAGAGAATAGACTTTAAAATACTGTTGTTAGTTTATAAATCACTGAATGGTTTAGCAACACAATACATCAAAGATCTGCTGTTGTTGTATCAACCTTCCAGACCTCTCAGGTCTTCCGGTTCTGGTTCTGCTCTGCATCCCCAGAACCAGAACCAAACGAGGAGAAGCAGCTTTCAGCATCTATGCACCACAAATCTGGAACAAACTTCCAGAAAACTGTAAAACAGCTGAAACACTGACTTCCTTTAAATTTAGACTAAAAACCCACCTGTTTAGGATTGTATTTGAAACGTAATCAATTACAAATTTATTGATGGAACTTGACTTAATGTTGTGATTTGATTGTTGATTCTATGTTGCATTGTGTTTCTGTGTTTGTAATGATGTAAAACACTTTGAAATGCCTTGCTGCTGAAATGTGCTATACAAATAAAATTTGATTGATTGATTTTGATTGAAGTAGCTCCTATGATGAGCTCAGCAGATTGGCAGCTCCACCAGGTGTTTGCTAATTGCTGCTTGCTAGTCCGAAGGAGCCGGGTGAATGAGTCAATGGGCTGCTCTGAGGCAGAACCTCCGCAACTGCAGCTCTTAGGAGGAGCTCCGTCCTGGTAGGCGGAGCTAGGTCCACCCAGGCGTTTTGCACAGATGAATAATTGCCACAGAAGATTAAGTAATTTCTCAAACATGCATGAGAGAATCAAAGCAATACTACAGGTATGTTTTTTGATGAGGGAACAACATGCTATAAAACTAAAAAAAAAACAAAAAAAAGGTCAACTTTAATTAATACTGCGTCTTTAAAATCAGTTCTGTGATTGATGCCTTAATTTCACAGAATTCCAAGACATCAATATCAGTGTTTAGTTTTGCATCTGAACCAAAGCCAATTCAAGAACCTTAGAAGTAAATGATGCTTTCCAGACTGGAACCCTGGGATAGAAATGATGGTTTCCTTGGGAGTTGCAGGCTGAACACAGGCGGATTTCAGTTTAGTCTCATCTTATTCAACATTCTGAATATTCAGGCTTCTCTTTTCTTTAACTTTTAAATAAAAGCTTCATTTTTATTTGTTTTTGCAAAGCAGCAAGTGATATTTTAAATCTAATTTATACATTATTAGAAAATTTTGTTTGTATTTTAGTTTGCAGTTTCCTTTAAATGTTTTATTGGAGGAAAAATTATTTACAGTAATTGAAAAATTAGCCTATAGATTCTTTTAAAAGAAAGGCTAATTGCAGCCAGTCTTTGATTAATCTACCCAACAACCAGTCTGCAAAGATGGAGCCCTAGTTATCAAATCCAATACGCTTCAAGTCAGAACATCTACCATGAACCAAACTACTAACTCCGCCCCTTCAGGTAACTACAGCAGTGAATAACTCACCGTCAGACTTCTTCTTGCTTTTTTGACTTTTCCTTCCCGGAGCTGTTGGGGTTTGGCGCCAGGTGGCCGTCCCGTCAGCATAGCTGCCCGAGTCGGCGCCTTCTGGACTTTTAGCATCTGGGACTGGGCTTGGTTCGGCCAAATACGAAGAATTTCTGCAGGAGAAAACGAAACGTAAAGCGACAGAAGAGAAAACCTGGACAGCACAGAGGAGTCGTCCCTCCACCTACGTCATCTTCAGCCAGCCTTCTGACGTCTTGCTCTCCACGGCTTCAACGCTCGCCTGACCGCCGACATCTGGAGGGAGAAACAGTGCAGGCGAGCTTAGATCAGGAACCGATACACTGCACTTATTACTGGTGAAAAAACCAGCAGAAAGTGAGCT
The DNA here is from genome assembly GCF_002775205.1 of Xiphophorus maculatus. Lineage (NCBI taxonomy): Eukaryota > Metazoa > Chordata > Actinopteri > Cyprinodontiformes > Poeciliidae > Xiphophorus > Xiphophorus maculatus. The sequence goes on along the minus strand of NC_036447.1, from coordinate 28,259,114 downwards.
AAGGAAACCTTTAAGGCTTGATTTACTACATTTCCCTAGTGAGAACACTGAAAAACCCCACAAAATCTCACCAAGTATTATTTTGTTTCTTGTGCAAATATCTTTGTACCCTTGAATTAAGACAAAACTAATTTACAAATAACTTTTCAGTTTTCAAGTAACTTTAAAAGTGCTAATTCCACTGGCAGGTTATTTCACCTAAAACACATTCTTCCCCATGTTATAAGTGAAATAATCTGCCAGTAAAACAAGTACTTTTTCATCAATATTAAGGAATTATTGACTTAAAATGATCTCATTTTTGCTGAAAAGTTAACTGTAAATTAGTTTCGTTTTATTTTAAGTGTACTAAGATATTTGCACTAGACAAAAATACTTGGTGAGATTTTGTTTTTGCAGCAAAAAAATGTTCTCCGTGAATAAACTGTACTTAATCCAAAAAAAGAAAACAAAACAAACAACAACAACAAAAATCAATGTCTGATACGCTCTGCCAAAATTAGCCTATTTGTTTTTTTAGGGTCAAGACTAGCTAATTAGCTAATTTTAATTAGCTAATTAAATGGTTCAAATATTTACGCCCATCAATATGACCCACAAGTGACAGCCGCTAACAAAAAAAAACGATCAGAAAACAATCAGCTTGGACACTGAAAAAAAAGACCATTGTGTTCAAGTTGTGTTAAAGGACATAGCAAAGCTATTCAAGCCTAAAATAGCATCTCAATGCTCAACATTTTGCAGTTAGCACAAGATGTCCCCAATGCGAATGTCAGCATCCAGTCCACATTTTTAAGGAAGAATTTTTTTCGAAGTAGCTACATAACCTGGTAGAATAGCATCTAAATGCTAATAACAGATTATTCAACCATCCTGTCTCCCCCGGTTACCCTAAACAGCCCCATCTGCCCTGCCCATACAAATACATGCATATTCTCTCACACACCATCATATTTGATCTTTTTGCTGCCAGTGCTGTCGGGGAATGAGTAGTGGTTCCAGCCATCCCCGCTGACGCCGTCGTTGCCGCCCTGCTCCCCCTGAGTGGGACTGATGCTGCGTTTCCTCCTAGAGCAAAATCAGAAAACCTCAAACTAAAAACATGTATGCTCCACAAGCTACAACCCAGGAAGAAAAACAAAAACAACAAAAAACACTGATGTGTGTGGAGAAAGCCACCTGGAGAACCCAAACCCAGCAGACGCAGTGGAGGAGGGGTAGTGGTGCTTCACCCAGCCGTCATCCCCCCAGGTTTTAGCTGGCTGGCCGAGCTTCTCCTTCTCCTGCTGTTTCCCCTGGATGTAGTCTGCGTACGTCTGGATCTTGTAGCTCTCTGCGTAGCGGCTGGTGTTCATAGCTGGTGGAACAGAGCTCCTATTAACGCCCAACGGCGGTTCATCTCTCCGGTCTGGCTGCGCGAGACTTACCGATCTGCACCTGGTCCGTCTGACTTAGAGAGACGAAGGCTGAGGTGTCGTCTATCCACGACACCTGGATGTTACCTGGGTGCGTACGACAAACAAAAAGCAGCATCAACAGAGTAGAATAGGATTAAAAGCAGAATACATACACATTCTGATACCATACCAAAGGCACTGAAGAGCTGGTAGAGGTCACTCGTCTTCCACTCCTTGGGGAAGGTCACGTACAGGACATGGTCTCTCTTCGGCTGCACTGTTGAAGGAAAATAAAAGGGGAGTTAAGGATTTGAGAACGGTTCACTTAGAAAATCTACTTTTTAAAAATACTTTACATTGCTAAAACAATTTTCAGACCGACACCAATGCTATTTAAAGGCCAAAATCTAAAAACCCTAAAGTTGGGGAGTGGGAGGGGCCCGCAAGACATTGTGCAATTAGACATCAACTCCAGTCTAGTTTTTCACCCTTACACTAACCTCCTCAAAAACATCCTACCAAATACTTACAGCTCAACCCACAATAGAAAAAGAACAACTAAAGAGAAATTAGAGAAAGTTGCGGTAGCTTTCTTACAATCTGGTCCGGTGATGTTGAGGTAGGGTATGTCGATAATCCGCATCAGAAAGAGCCTAAGTAAACAAAACAAAAAAAAAAAAAAATTTTACAGTTGCAAAACAAGAAAACTTGATCTTGAGCATTTAATAAAAAATGCAAATAAAAGCGCTTACTTGTTGAAGAAAGGTTCAACTAGTTTCGATCGGGGGGAGATGTGAGATATCGGCGGCATCAGGAAAGAACCTGCAAAAGAAAGTAGAGAAAATTCAAATGTGTGTTTAAAATCCAAATCTAAATAGTTGAGAGTTTACAGACAATCTATTATCAATAGGCTCGTCACCATTTGACGGTAAATTGTTCCTGAAATTATTGCAATAATCAATAATATTGTTGTTTCGAGAGATTTTAAGTAATGTAAAGGTATTGCCGTAATGAAGCAAGTTCATCATCTCAAAGACCAAAACTTTCATTTTGTGCACAACACTTCACACTGGAACCAGAAGACATTTTAAATATCTATAATAAAACCAACCAAGAACAACAAATGAAATGGAAATAAAGCCCACACACGACCAAAAGTAGAACTGAAATTGGTTGTTTTACCCAGGTGGTTGGCCATGGAGACGAAACACAGTCCGGTGATGTAAGCGTCGTATCCGGCCTCGTGGAGCTGCTCCTGGGCCGTGTCGTAGCTGGGGAACCCCTCGGCGGTTTCTATCGGCGACGAAGGCGGAAAAACGTCCAGCGGTTGACTTTTGGGGTCATTACCAGGCATTTCAGACACTTCCCAGTGGACTCACTCACCAACTTGCGGTGGCTTGAATGGAGTTTCTTTCGCTTGTTTTTCGAGCTCTGCCAGAGACGTGTTGTTGATCAGCTCCTGTTGGACAGACGGAAGGTCTTTGCTCAGAAAACAGATTCATCACAGCTGACGGAATCAGAATAATGAGGTGAGGTTGATTTGTACCTTAAATGGCTGAGTGGAGGCCATCAGCTTTGTGTCTAGAAGTCTACAAGTGGATAAAAAGCAATCGATAAATCACCCAAAACATACAAAAAAAAACAACAAAAACACACACTAGGGCTGGATGATATGGCTGAAAAATGTACCACAAAATAAGTGTTACATATTGGTTGATAGACAATTATCAATTAGCTTTTTGTTTTAAATAGAGGTGGACAATAACGGTGAGCCCCATAAATTATGACATCTTTCTTATCAGTCTGATATCATAAAGAATAGCACCATAACATGTTTGGTGGGGTAAAGTTTATATATATATATATATATATATATATATATATATATATATATATATATATATATATATATATATATATATATAAAAAATCAAATGCTTGAGTTCAAGTTACATCAGTATAACTGGAGAAAACAACTTTATGAATTTTTTTTTTTTATTCCCTCATGTCAGAAAACTGTAAATTTTCATAAACATAAATAAAAAGTTATTGTGCATGCCTAGTTTTAGAAATATAACATCCTGCAAAGCCGGAGGCGTTTGACTCAGTTTTCTCTCCAAACCGTTTTTTTTTTATTTTCATGCAGTCAACTGAAACTGCTGCTGCACAAGTTACACAACAGGTTGTTGCTAGGTAACCACAAGTTACTAAAGTTGTTACCAGGTAACCAAAGAGTGAGCGAGTTAGTTGATGCCTTGCTTAGCTCGCCGTGAAAGGTTTAGGTTGCCTACATCTCCCAAAAATGCAGTGCAGTTCTGGATTGGAGTTCAGTGAATCTATCGATACTGACCACGTTTCTATCGCGATATTTATCGTTACTGACTTATCATCCAGCCCTGGCAAAAACCAAGTAGTTTAAGACAGAAATGCATGTTTTCCTAAAAGAAACATTACCTTGGGAAAACACACATTGCAACTTCTTTAAAGTCTTGAAGGTCCTTAAGAAAAGAGTAGGGACACAATCAGACAGGTTAGAAGTTTAAACAATTCATACAACACGACAGGAATGGAAAAAGGATCGCTTTTTACCTCTGGCAGCGGACAGTAGAACTGGTGGATAGTGTGCATCACATCCAGAAGCATATTGTGGCCAACCACCAGTTTACCCTGAAGTCAGAACCGCAAACCATAACATTAACCCAAGCAAAAAACTCTGCATTCTTCCTTTAAAAACTAAAGATATTAAGGGTTTAATCATATTTTCACATTTATTCATGTTTACGGATACTAATACAGTGAAGAAAATAGGAAAACTAAACAATGTGGACAGTTTTGGAGGAGAGGGGGTTCGAAACATTAACTGACATTTATCACAGCAACAATAAAAGAAATTTATAGTGTGAAGAAATTTATGACGATTAATGCTAAACGATATGATAAACTTAAAACTGCCATTAAGCATCAGGTTTGTATGGGATGAAATGAAAGGAGTGACTCACAGATTTAGAAATGGCGTGGATGACCCTGGAGAAGCCGACAGCGTTATTGAGCTCCTCCTGGTGGGGAAAGAGGAGAAATGCAGGACAGAGACCTGTTAGAAAAGCAACTTGTTCCTCAGCTTTTATATTAATGAGACCACATCAAGGTTTCCACACTAATACAGAAAACTAAGCATCTCATGTTAGGGGTGGGCGATATGGACGACTTAACGTTTTATCACAAAATATTGTGATATATTTTATTGCTTGTTTTTTTTAAGTCACTGTAGAGCTGTGACTGCATCATAGCCTCACAAACACAAATACTGCTATTGAGAAATGTTCTTATGTCATCATCTTTTTATCATATTTTCACATTTATTAAAGCCCTCATTGAACAGTAGGGGGAAAAAAACAAACATTAAAACTACTACGGGAAAAAAAACTTTACAATGTTTTTTTTAAACACTGTTATTTGGAATTTAGTGCGACAATGATATTTATTCTTGAAAGAAATCGTGATGCATAATAAATGATACAATAAACATAATAATAAACTCACCTGCTCCTTCTCCAGTTTCTGTTGCTCCCTCCTCTTCCTCTCCTCCTCGTCAACTTTACTGATCTGAATGTAGCGCTCCTTCTGCCGACACGACCAGCTGAGTCAGCAACTTACATCCACAAGGCATGAAAATGGAATAAATAATAATAAAGAAATAAATAAAATATCTAATGTATGCGTACCTTTTCTGTTTCCAATGTTTCCACATGTAGACCTTTGGGAAACCTGGGATGTCGAGACAAGACAAACGTCAATTGTCTATGAAGAGGCAATAAAGAAATGTTAAAGCATGTTCAGTAGCACTCACTTCCAGCTCAGTGTCTGGTATATCAGCTTTCTCTGGAATCTGAGGAGGAAAATATATACATTAAGATGATAAAAAAGAAGGATAGGAATGGCTCTTAGAGAAAAGAGGAAAAATTACCCTGTACATGGGTCCAAGTTCAGAGTTTTCCCATTTCCATTGAAAAGCCTCTCAACTTTCTCTCTGATTTAAAAATGCACAGAAATGGACAGAAAGAAAGATGGGAAAGACTTTAGATAACATCTTCCCACAAGGTTCAAAAGCTCACAGTAGGATCCCCAGCTGGTACTGCTTTTTGTGAGTAAATGTCAAAAGTAGGGCTGGATGATGCGGCTGGAAAATTTCAAAATCAAAACACACTGCCAAACTGGTGGCGTGACTTTTCATGTTTCATCCAGTTTCCGCCCCACTCTGTGGGAGATCTCCAGAGCAACTCCACTTACACCACTTTGTTGATGTAGTCTTTCTGTTCGTCGGGTACGTGTGCGGGGACTTTGGAGGACGATGGGGAGATAAAGGAAGGCGTCCCGAGACCGTTGGCGTGCTGGTTTCTCCGTTCCTCCGTCTGCTCTCTCAGCTGAGCTTCCTCGTCTTGATTTAGGTACGGGATTCCTGAGAACAGCAGAGAAAAGCGATTAATACCGCACAGGGAACGTCTGATTTACAGCTGCCGTAACCACCAGCAGCCGTCCTCTCCTGAAAGGGGGATTCTGCGGCATCAACGTGAAATCTGCATTGAGGGGAACTTGTTGGATAATCGTTCGCTTTAATCCAAGCAAGAGGAGGAAAGAACGCCCTGCAGACGCTTTAGTCGAATTACGTTTGTTTAGTAAGAAACTGTTGTGTCTTTGAACCGTGAGAGGCCTTGCATGCACAGGAGAAATGGAAAACTCCACTCACCAAGGCCCAAGGACACAAGGTCAGAGTTCAAAACCCAATTTTTGCTGCAAGTCAACCATGCCAAGAACTCCACCACTGTGCAACACCCATTTTTAATCAATAATCTGCCACAAATAGTCTTAATTCAAACAAAAAGGTGTTCTATACTACATCATATCAGAGACAACAATAAAGTGAGTATTTTAAGTAAGTTTTTTTTATTATTTGACTTCAGTGAAAAACTTTACAGGCTTCTACAATTATAAAAACAGTTAAGAAGCTAGCATCAGAGAGACATGTTTACATGTTGGGTCATTAAGGCGTGAAAAACACTTTGCTGGAAGAACCAACAATTCTATTTAGAGGCTAGGAAGACGGCTTGCATTCGGTTTGGATTTTATAACGTTTCAGAGAATCTTAAAAATACTAAAGAATGATCCAAGTTTTAAAATCAGTAGGATTGAGAGTTTATAAACCTGACCTTTTGATTTTCCTTTTTAAGAATAGACATCTGCTTTGTACTGAATTGAGACTTTGATCCATCCCCCATCCCAAAACTTAGAAATACATAAATATATGAAGATTCTTTAAAAAGACTAAACAGCAGTAGCTTGATTTTGGAAAAACCTGAGAACTTTTCTGATTAGTAAGTTGTTGAGGTTTTTTGTTTTAAGTTTTAAAGGCCAAACGTCTATAGTCAATAGAAAATAGATTTTTGTTCATAAAAACAAAAGTGCTCTTTCTTACCATGACCAAACACCTTGTTAAAGTCAAACCCCTGGCTCGCCAGGAAGTCAATACTGGAACTCTGGAATGGCAAAAGAAAGCACCAAGTATGAATTTTTCATAAAAAAAAAAAAGAAAAAAAAAAAAGAGAGAGAATATCAGTGACGAGCAGAAAAGCCATTTACATCAGAGGTCAAAGCTACGAGAGCCCCAACAACAGAAAAGCCACGCTTACTTGACAGATGAACTTTATATCAGGAGACGTCCGACTGAATGGTTTCGGGAAAACATAAAAGTTAAAAGGCTTCGTAATGTACCTGCGGAAAGAACGGAATAATTAAAAAAAAGTTTATATAGAATAAGGAGGTGTGGGGGCACGGCTCCCCCAAAAAATTGACAGCCACAATAAAAACGACAAACGGTAGATAAGAACACCAAAAATTCACAATTCCATACTTTTGCAGACTCAAATATCCATGGATATTAGTCTCTTTATCATTTTATAAGACATTAAATATCACACCGATGGACAGAGGGGACAGTATATGGATATAAAGGCTCATGAATGGATATGCTGAGTGGCAGCAATAAGATAGATAAACTTACATATCGACAGTTTTGTTTCTGATGGACTATGTTTGATACAGTCAAACACGTTTATATATAATACTCATATGCTGAAACAAAAGGAAAACTCTGCATTTATTTAGCAGACTACCAACATAATCTGTTCCAGATGTTGTCTGTGTGATCTTTAAGTGTGTATTTATGCAGAAGAGGACACTCACTTTGACTTCGAGGAGTCGTATCTGAATGTACACAAGCCAAACTGGAACATGAGAAAGTCCATGGAATGCTGGTGGGTAAAAGCAAAACGTTGCATAAAAATTTTATTATTAATGAAAAAAAAAAACGAAAAAAAAAACCTCAGCGTCAAACAGACGTGTTTACAGCACAGTTCTCCTCAGAAACGGGGTTTTAATGACCTTTTTCAGCTTCGTGTATCTCTCTTCAGGTGTATCCAGCCCGTTGGTCAATGCACTGACATTAGGACCGTCGCTTATACCTGAAAGAAAAACCGTAATTTCACACATGTCGTGGTGGCTTCTTGTAATTACGTTTTAGCCAGAAAATGCGGAGACAGTAACCTGAAAATTCTCCATCGATGGCAAGGAAGTCGGCCTCCTCTATGGCGCTGTACACCGTGCTTAAGCAGTCTTTAAAATCTGGGGAACGATAAAGTGGGGTAACGTTTTAAAAGCAGCGGTCTGGGGGAGTTAGCAGGCAGCTGAGCACATTTAGGCAGTGATGCTACCTAGCATGCTAGCTACAAGCTGAAACACATATACTGCGTTTTTGGTTTTTATCTACAGCACACACATACGGTGCTAAGTAGCATAGTATGTGTGTGGGCTACGGGTTTTATGGCAAGCAGCAACGGGATAGTACTAAAACCAAAGGCGGGCTGTCCGCTTACTTTGTCGTGTAACCTCCATCCCTGCAGAACGACGGAACCGGGCTGGCGGCTAACCTCAGCTAGGCTTTGTCAAGTGGCTTTTAACTGCTCAACAAACACTTCCGGTTTCTCACCACGTTCCTCGCAGCCTCGTGAGGCTCGTTGGGTCCTATTCCTATATAATTTCTTTTAATAATTTTTAGTTTAAAAATTAAATAAATAAGCTGAATAATACTTGATTCATATTGTCGGTCAAAAGTTGCATTATATAAGGGACAACAGATTATTCGGAAATAAATGTAACTTTTCTTCTACTCTTAAATTTACATTTATAAATGAGCAGGGCCAGCCCAAGTCTTTTTGAGGCCATAAGCAGATTTTTATTTGAGCCCCCCCAACACCACCACGTCACGCCAGATGCTGTATCATTCCTAAGCTACTCAATATCTACATAGTTTGTAATCAGCTTACATCATACCAGTGTTATTATGGTTGTTGATTTTAACCCTAAAGGAGCTGTGATCTAAAAACAAAAATGTGAAATTCAGAGTGGTATTTAAATATGCCATATTATTTTAATTATTTGAAAGTAACACCAGCTAATAAACACTGTTTATTAGTGTAAACATTTAGTGTTAAAGCTAAATGCTTTAACACTGAATGTTAAAGCATTTAGTGTTTTAACAGTAAACAACTTAATAAGTAAATAAGTTAATAAGTTTGATATCTTATATTTCCCCAAACGGTGGCAGCAGTCAACATCAGGAAGAGATTAACCTAGTATTAGTGTAACAACTCTAAAAATAATTTAGAAATTGTTTTTCCATGTGTAATAGCATTTAGCTTATTATTTAATGTTATTTTATATATCTTTAAATATATATAAAATTATACCAGCGTGGTACTCTAGAAGCCCTAGAAGCTGCTTAACTTGCATATGCCCTGGGCCGGCACTGACAATGAGGGTTGACTTTACTTGACTTTGTAATGTACAAATCTAAGAGAATTTATTCCATATTTTCTTATCTCTTGAAGGTTTTCTTTTCAGTGTTGATGTCAAGGTCAATTTATTTATAAAGCACTATTTATACAGCAAAAGTGCTGCACAATACTTTTGAAATACTGTGCAATATTCTTGTATGCAATATACACCTTGAAATGGTCAAATGATTCAATAAAATGAGACTAATATCAGAGATTTTGGATGAAAAAATTAAAAAGGGAAACTTTATATCAATAAAGAATCAATTTGCAAATTTTGTTACAATATCAGACTACATTGGACAAAAAAAAAATTCAATAATAAAACAACTGATGGCCTATTATGCATTTATTAATAATCTAAAGTTTATAGAAGAAAAACAATGCACTGAGCTTTAGATTTGTAAAACCACTGCCCTTTCATTGGCAAATTTCAGCTTCACCACACACGTGATTGCCAATAAGATAATACTACGGTGATGACAGCAACAGTGTTGTGGTTTGGCTGCAAATATTTTAAGCAGTAAAAAAAAAAGGAAATAAAGGAAATGAGTTTACACACCAGTTCTGACACACTTACAGAATTTCACAGTTTTACCTCATTTTCTTTTTTTTCTTCAGATTTTTCTTAACTCTTAATTTCTTAAATTTTATACGGTTTTACGGAACAAATGATAAGAAAGTAACATACTTTCCCACCATTATGAAACACCAGAATTTCTCAGTAAATTCACTTTTTGTATAGTAGGGACATGAAAAAGTTTTAATGTGCACATCTATAACCAGTGACTTGGATGTATACCATATTAAAAGAATAGGTCAAAACATGAAGCAACAGCCACAGCAGTAGCAGAAGAATTCACAGCTGGATAAAAAAGCCCATAGAGCTCATAAGAACAACAATTAAGGCATTTCTAAATTTTAAAACAGCTTAAACAGTTTCTATTATTGCCTAATAAATATTGATGGTTGAATTTTATTCCAGACTTGTTTACAAAGAGGTCTAATGTTCATCAAGCAGTAATTTAAACAAGGCGCAGACATTCATAAGGCTAATAAAACACCATGTGGGTGAGGTTTTGCCGCAGCCTGTGAACTGAGATGCGCCATCTTGTGGTCTGTGGGCTGCATTCCAGATGAGCTACAGATAATTTGTTTTGATTTATATCAATCTAATAAAAATCTAAAATCCCTACAAGACAGGTGAATAGGAAGCCAGATTGAATTCAACAGAGCGTTTTTGTGCTTTCAACATAACAAAAAGCAGTGACTGTACCTTTAACACCTGAGAACTGAAGCACTAAACAGTTGAAAATTCATCGCTGCTGCATTACTGTATTTCACATGAACCTCACCCTCACTTTAGTGGCCTTGTTCTTTTCCCAGTTAGTTCATTTTGCTCCCTTTGCCTACATTGTTTGCATTTTAGCTCCAGCAGAGTGAGATTCTTGAGTTTGCATAGTTTGTTTTTTTTATTTCTATTTTTGTCCAGTCAAAACTGTCCAGTCGGGAAAGGTCTCAATTTCTCCTGCTTCGACGAGCCGCCGGTCACCGTGCGTCAGGGTCAGCTTGTAGCGTAGCCGAACTTTACGCTGAAAGAATAGAAAAAAGAATTTAATAAAAACAAATAGATGTGTTATTGTAGGGTCTAAATACGTATTAGAGACAATTAAACAAATACAGGAAAGACAAGAGAGTTAGATTCTTTGTTTCTCGCGAGGAGAGCAGACAGAGATGTGTTTACAGTTACAAATCTCCGACCGCTCTGCAACACATCTGTCTGTTCCTCTCTTTTATTGATCTTTAGGAACCCTGCCACAAGGGGCGCTGCAACTCTAAAAGGGTGGAGTCAAAGCATTCATCACATGGTTGCAGCGCTAAATAACATTCACTTCTAGACACATGTTATCTATACTCTAGATCCCTTTTGCTTCCAAGAACGGCGTTGAATAAGACACGTTGCATAGCTTCAAAGCAACGGCTTTGTATCACAAAGAAGCACAGAGCAGAGTTTATTGTCAGGCATGTAAAACTCTGCTGGGAGCAATTAACACCTCTGTCTTGTAGGAAGTCCTGCAGGGCAACAGCTGCTGAGAGTAGCTGTCACCCCTATTTCCCAGGGAAGTCTCAGGATAGAATCAAAGTTATTTAACACACAGAAACATTATCTAAATGTAACTACAAGGCTACATGATACAACAAATATTTGATAATTACTAATACAATTTACCTAACATTTATAATTATATAAATTCACACACAAGAAAAATATTGGTTGTAAAGTGACAAAACTTAATTTTTCTCCATATTACAGGATTTTATGAGATATAAATCATTCAAACCCGTTGCAAAATTTGCTTAATGGAAATACACCCATTTCAAAAAACAAATCACGTTTTTCAATGAAAAGGTTTTTGCATTAGGATGAGTTTTTTGGCTGTATCAAAATGAGTGTATTTAAAAAAAAAAACTGCAATGAAAACATTTTTTTCGCATTCCACGAGTCATGCTACCAACAACCAGATGCGACTACTGGAGGAAAAGACAAAAAAGACGACAGAAAGTGTTAGGAAGAGGATGGCGCGCCGTGTTTTCTTTTCTTTTATTTGACTTATCGCGTGAACAAACTTATTCACGTGTGAGTTTAATTGCATTTGTCAATTAATGAAAACAGATTGTCCACAAAGTTTTGGGCACACTTGGATTGGAAATGCAGCTATACTTTTGATTCAACTCAAACATCCAGGCTTCTTGGGTGCAAATCAACCATTTCCCCACTGAGTGGCAAAAAAGGTTATTTCTGCTCTTCTAATTCATTTGCATCCTTTTGCTAAAGCTATAATTTGTAGACAGGGTACATAAAAACCCCCAAAACATAATATGTATACAAAACATGGAACATTAAAAAGCCTAAAATGTAACTTTAGAAAATTGGTGCTATACTGTAATGACATTACAGAGAGCGGACATTTCTCCAAAACTGACTGGTCAGAAAAGCTGGCAAGGACCTGAAAGGAACACAGAAGACATGCCACAGGAATATTACGACAATCTGTCATATTCTCTGAATCTCTCTCCAAAAAAAAAAAAAAAAAAAAATCCAGAAGACTGAGAGGGTAGTAAAAATAAGCATTAAATTCTAATTTGTATACCAAGTGTTTGTATACTTTGGGTGAGCACAAACAGAAACAAACAGACTCCTTTCTACTCACACTTTCAGGATTGGCTAACAGCAGGACTTGTGAGACTGCAGGTGGAGGCAGCAGAGGGTTGTAAGGAGGAAGCCGAGTCTGGGAGGCCGGCTGAAGCTTCACCAGCATGCTCTGAAGTAAGAGTTAATGTCACAATCAGCAATGTTCTCAGTTCAGGAATAAAGATTAGAATATGGATGACCAAAAAGAAGGAGGACAAAGAAAAATATTCTAGGCAGTTTTAAGACTTTTGCTGCATTTATTTATTTATCCAATCCTTGTACCAGTGGAGTATATTGTGCAGTGTGTGCTTAAAAAACCTGAATTTGGGCAATTGTAAGACAAAAGACACCATAATAAGAAAGTTGAAACATTTTCAACATTTGTTGCTGTCACGGAAAACTTTCACGTTTCGCTGTTGTGTCAAACGCTGCGGTGAATTAGGTCACCCTCCGCGAGACAGAGAGAGGCTTTAAGATCAAAACAGGTAGTTTGATTAATCTGCGTTATGTAATATTAACACAATGCATTTTTCATATTAATCAGATTAATTGACAACCCTAATTTATACTCACCTAAACTAACTGAACATACATGGTAAGACAAGGAACTATGTCAGAGCAGATTTAAAGACTCAACAACGAAGTAATGTATTAACTCATTGAGAACTACAAGAATTTAAGCTGATAGACCCCATCGCCATTTTGGATTTAACAGTGTGACCCGTTTTATTTTTTTTACCATAGGGACAGCGACTTGAAACACGAAATCCTTCACGTCGAGTGCAGATGTGTTCACTGCAGACATGATGGCCACCGCCACACCTGGATGACCTGTCGGACAGTCTTTGGCAAAATGGAGGGACACGTGGATCCCAGCCGTGTTGTACAACGTGACTGGCTCCAGTTGACCTACAACACATAAAAAATAAAAAATAATTTAAAAAAACAGATGAAAAAAATTCTAAAATACAAAAACTGAACTTGTAAATTACTGAAGTCACTAGGCAAATATTGTACTGGCAAAAGAAATTAATTCTGGTGTTTTTTACAATCTTTTTACAATTTGGATTTTGTAAACAATAGAGCAATCTGCGCCGCTTCGCTTTGTATTCAGGAGGAAGATAAGATCATTTACACGTTTAAACCCTAAACTCTTCGGAGAGTTTTAGTTCTTAGCTGCAAACTGTGTAAACCGGAGGAGACGTACTGAATCTGATAGTTTCTAAAGGAACAAAGATGTCCTTCAGCGATGGAGATGGATGGCGGCTCTCCTGCAGTATGAGCGGTGATCCAAAGTCTTTATTTGGTTGCTTATGCGATCTCGATCCAGGGAGCTGCTTAGTCGGGGAGTTTGACCTGATAGCACAAAAGGTAACAGTAAAAATCAAAGCAGAGCATGTGATATTGCGAGTGGAATTACTCATTTTGTTCATACAGTATACACTTTTGTTTTTGCATGCTATTTGTTAACTAATTCTATGGTCATTTTTAAACATGAATGTTATAAAACTAGAAATGAGACATTTGAAAATGTTCTGCAACCAGTCTTTGTGAGTTTGAGTTATTTTGCAAAGCAAAAATGGGTTTAAGAATAAGTCAGTTTCCAAATGTGCAAAGCTGGTAGAGACATAAGCCAAAAGATGCGCAACTGTAACAGCAGTGCAAAGATGTTCCACAGAGGGATGATTCAGTGGGACTAAATACAAATCCATGAAACACATATTATTATTTTAAATATTTATAAACCATCAATCAATCAAATTTTATTTGTATAGCACATTTCAGCAGCAAGGCATTTCAAAGTGCTTTATATCATAACAAACACAAAGTCATGCAACATAGAATCAACAATAAAAACATTACATTAAGTCAAGTGCCATCTTTAAATTCGTAATTGATTACGTTTCAAATAAACTCTATAAAAGGTGGGTTTTTAGTCAAGATTTAAAGGCACTCAGTTTTTCAGCTGTTTTACAGTTTTCTGGAAGTTTGTTCCAGATTTGTGGTGCATAGATGCTGAAAGCTGCTTCTCCTCGTTTGGTTCTGGTTCTGGGGATGCAGAGCAGAACCAGAACCGGAAGACCTGAGAGGTCTGGAAGGTTGATACAACAACAGCAGATCTTTAATGTATTGTGGTGCTAAGCCATTCAGTGATTTATAAACTAACAACAGTATTTTAAAGTCTATTCTCTGAGCTACAGGGAGCCAGTGGAGGGACTTTAAAACTGGTGTTATGTGCTCTATCTTCCTGGTTTTAGTCAGAACGCCAGCGCAGCATTCTGGATCAGCTGAAGCTGTTTGATTGATTTGTTGGACAGACCTGTGAAGACGCTGTTGCAATAATCAATACGACTGAAGATGAACGCATGAATAAGTTTCTCTAGATCTGGCTGAGACATTAGTCCTTTAATCCTGGAAATGTTCTTCAGGTGATAGAAGGCCGACTTTGTAACTGTCTTTCTGTGGCTCTGGAGGTTCAGCTCAGAGTCCATCACTACTCCCAGGTTTTAGGCCTGATCGCTGGTTTTTAGTTGTAATAACTGAAGCTGTGCGTTGACTCTAGATCGTTCCTCTTTAGGTCCAAAAATAATAACTTCAGTTTTGTTTCTGTTCAACTGGAGAAAGTTTTGGCACATCCACACATTTATCTGTTCTAAGCATCTGTTCAGTGATTGGATGGGGTCAAAGGTCACCTGGTGACATCGTAATGTAGAGCTGTGTGTCATCTGCATAGTTATGGTAGCTAATATTATTTCCTGTTATAACCTGAGCTAGTGGGAGCATATAAATATTGATTAAGAGGGGTCCTAGGATTGAACCTTGGGGTATCCCACATGTGACCGTTGACCTCTTTGATAAGAAGAGGTCAATTGAAACAAAGAAATCCATGTTCTTTATGCAAGATTCAAACCAGTTAAGCACTGGACCGGAGAGTCCGACCCAACTCTCCAGTCGATTCAGTAATATGTCATGGTCAACAGTGTCAAAAGCTGCACTGAGGTCCAACAGAACCAGCACTGTGGTTCTCCAACAGTCTGTATTTATATGGATGTCATTGAACACTTTTACGAGGGCGGTCTCTGTGCTGTGGTGAGCACGAAAACCAGACTGGAAGGAGTCAAAGAGGTTGGTTATCGTTAGGAATCTATTTAATTGTTTACACAGAGTTTTTTCAATAACTTTGCTGATGAATGGGAGGTTGGAGATCGGCCTGTAATTCTGCAGTAGTTATTTGTCCAGATTGTTCTTTTTATCAGTGGTTTGATTACTACTGTTTTCAAAGCCTGGGGGAAAACGCCTGATGAGAGCAATGAGTTTACTATTTGGATCAGATCAGTAGCAATAACAAGCAGGACTTTCTTAAAGAAATGTGTGGGTAAAACATCCAGACAGCAGGAACTGGAGCTTAGTTGACTTATAATTTCTCCTAGGGTTTTATGATTAAGGAGTTGAAATTGTGTCATTTTTCCTGTATTTGTTTTGTTTGGCCACAGCATTGGTACTGACTTTATAGTGAATGTACAGATTAATCCTCTGATTTTTTTGCATTTTCTCTGAAAAGAAGCTGGAAAACTTGTTGCAGGCCGCATTAGATTGAAATTCAGGTGGTAACGTCATAAGAGGGTTTGTGAGCCTGTCAACTGTTGCAAATAAAGTTTGAACATTGTTAATGTTTTTGTTTATGACATCTATAAAGAAAGCCTTTCTTTATAGATGTTATAATAAACGTGAAGTTGAGTTTTACGCCATTTTCGTTCGGCCCTACGACAGAGTTGTCTTGCAGATTGAACTGTTTGTGCATTTCTCCATAGAGATTTCTTCTTACCAGACACAACCTTTAATGGGGGCAATGCAATCAATGATATCTGAAACTTTAGACTGAAAATCATCTACCAACCTATCTACATCATTACAACTATAGAACTATTCCTTCCACTTCACATTTATTAGATATTCTGTCTTTATCCATCACTACAAAATGTGAAAGGTTCAAGATGTGTGAATAACTGCCCATGGGACTACAACAAAAGCATTTTATTTCTATTTATACTTGGCTGTTTAAAGCTGATGTTTAAAGCAACCTTTATTTAGAAACTGACAACTCATTGGTTTATGAAGTGGAACAAATGTCTGGTAAGGAGAGATTTGAGGAACAGAGAGAAAAAGAGAGGAAAATCACAAAGCATTAGGTAGGGTTGCACAGTATCAGAAAAGAACTGGTTGCAGCACTATTGCTGGATGTTGAGATCACAATTACTCAAATTAATCAGGTGATTCATTTGTTGAGTCACCTCTGAACTGTCTCAAATTTATAGGCTCTCATTTGTGTTGTAAGATTACATAAGCTTTTAAAAGGGCACCGTTATGCATTTTACAGTGCCAGTGTATAGCACAATCAAGTAACTACGTTAACGTAAGTTGTTATAAAAATGCTTTATATATCAAACATGACTTTAAACAAATTTGACTTGGTTATTTACACTTTGAAATTGTGCCTCTGTCTCTTTTAAAGCTCCCTCTCTTTCTGAAACATCACTCCTCCATTAACCCTTTAATAACCTTTTCACCAGCATTGCACTGAAAAGCAGCTTGTATAATTGCTGCTGACTAGACTGAAGGAGCTGAGTGGGGGAGTTGTGCGGAAGGGCTGCTCTGAGAGGCGGAAGCTCAGAAACTGCAGTTCTGAGGAGGATCTGCGCCTCGAAGGCGGGGCTAGGTCCAACCAGGCCATTGGCACAGCTGCCATGAGAGATTAAAAGATTTCTCAAATGTACATAAAAGTATTAAATCAACACTCCAGGTATGTTTATGATGAGGGCATAACATTATAACATGATGTAACACTCAAAAAACTAGGTTTTACGTAATACTGCCCCTTTAAGGGTGATTAGCAGTGTTATTCTTCCACACTTACATTCTACATGTAGGCCTAAAAGTTCACTTTTGGTTCCAGAGCAACTTTGTCCACATGTCTGTTGGGATTTCTACATGGCTTATAGGAAATGCCAATTCAATTCAATTAAAAATAATTGTTATTGATCCCAAAGGGAAATTAAATGTTGTTGTAACTCATATTATCCGAGGTTCTTCTAGTAGCTGATGTAGAGGATGATGTCTGTGGGCAGGAAGGAGCTCCTTTAGTGGTCTGTATTACAGCACATTTGAAGAAGCCTCTGACTGAGGACACTCTGCTTTAGGTTGACCCTGCTTCTCTAAAAATAAAACAGGACTCCTTAGAGGTTTCTGTCAACAATGACTCCAGGTATTGTTGACAGTCTTTTCTTACCAGGTGTTCGTTCCGTCTGATGAAACATTGTTTCCATCACCTCCACGGGCTCTCAGGAAAATTTCTCTCCCTCCATTCTGATTACCATTAGTCATCTGAAAGTCTTTGTCAATCTAAAAAATAATAGCAAACACTTTTGTTATGCCATCTTATAATAATAGAAAGATATGCTTAAATCTTTATCTTTAGACTTATATTGAGATTTCACCTGCATTAGTTCCTCATAATATGACTTTGGATTCTGCTGGATTTGCTTCGTGTCTAAATCATCAAACTCTGTAATTTACACAACATGACTATAAATAAAGCATTGTCTTCCTAATCATCGATATGTTGCAATAAATGCTTCAAATGACATCTTACCAAAGTCCTGCTCTGGTGCTGGAAAAAAGCTGTCCTCCAAATGAGAGTGGAAAACAGGCGAAGAAGATACAAACTGAGGCGATGAATCAGCTTTCCTTTGGATCTGTGGAGAGTCCAGAGCTGACAGGTCGATGAGATGATAGCTCTTAATCTCTCTGCGGTTCGTCGAACCTGAACAAACATGAAAACAAAGTCTGTAGATATACAACAAAGGCAGACCCAGGAGTACCAGTAACAACAGACACCAAATCAGGTCTTACTGATGCTTTTGCTTGTCACTTCCTCACTTTTACTTCTTGATCTTCCCAAGTTACAGGTTCCTTTTGCCATCACGTCTTTGTAGGCATTCACTGCCAGGGTCAGCTCGTCATTCGCCGCCAGGATCTGCGCTAGAGCCGTGTCGTCGTCCGTCGTGTCGCTGGCCAGCCTGAACAAGCTGGGCCGCAGTCGGTCACATCGCTCATAGAGCTCCTAGTTTATCACAGAGATTTAATGTTACAGGCAGGAGAGTTATACACAGAGAGAGAGAGACAGACTGATACAGGACAGACACTGAAAGTCCTGTTATATACTAAAGAAATAACATCCGACACTGGGAAGGAAGGAAAAACAAGAGGAAGAAAGCAAAGGAGGTAGGACAAAAGAAAGGAAATAAAGAAAGGACAAATAAAAGAAAGAAAGAACAAGAAAAGGATGAAAGCAAGGAAAGGCATAACGAAACAAAGAAGGAATGAAAAAAGGAAGGAAAAAGCAAGGGATACTATGCCTGTCACAGTCAAAATATGATTCAGCAGTAAATCAATTAATCGCATGATAAATTAAAATGAGCAGAGTAATTTCCATTTGCATGATTTATTGATTTTCTCTTTTCTCACTTTCTACTAAAAACTGCATGATAAAAGTCTTCAGTTTGGTGCTTTGGTCTCAACTAACGTTTTTTTGAAAGACAATTCTGCTTACAGAAACGTCATTCTTCCTTCTATTTGTCGTTTCTGTTGTTTTGTTTATTTATTTTGGATATCTTCCAGTTTAAATGTTCATTAGACTTTAAAAGTTTATTGATCTTTGAGAATGCATTATTGTGCCATTTATTACTTAAAAATGGTCCTAAAACAATGACACTAACGTTTAACGCGACAACTACTGGGACAAATTATATCCAGCAAAATGTGTTGCTGTAACCGGCCGAAAAATCAAAATCAAAATCCCATGCTTTACCAGAAGAAGCAAAATGAACTTCCTCGGCAGACGCCTGACCCCAATCCTTCCGAATATTTATGGTCATCGGAAAAATGATCAAATCCAAAACATTCTTGAAATCACAAGACGCTGGAACAATGACAGATCACACAGGGATATCATGAGACTGAAGTGCTTTGGCTACATGTTTGTATGGAAAAAAAAACTTAAAGCTGCAGCGTGTAACTTTTGTAAACATTGTGTTCTTTTTTGTTTTTTTTTTGCCTATTTGACAGATAAACTGAATAAAATAAAAACTGAGCGTCTTCGCCTTCCCTGCCTTGCTGTTTCATCTGGATCCAGATTGAAACCTGGACCAGTTCCTCCAGCGTACCTTCACGTCGTCGCTGGGCTGTAATGACGTTCCAGTCACTATTTGCTGCTCCAGTATCTCTCTGAGCTGCTTAGTGCTGCTATCCACCTCCGCTAGAGTTGACTCGCGCTTTGCCACTTTCTCAGCCCTTTCCTGCTCCTATAAACACACACCGATAGCCATCAGTTCAGACAATCATCAAGCCAGCCAGCAGCACCACCTCACTCCTCACCTCTTTCATTGTGCTTTTAATGAGCCTGTTGGCCGTTTCCAGGTCTTCTGGACGGCCACTTTTCAATAATCTTTCTAGGAGCTGATAAAGAGCAGACATATTAGCTACATGAACATTCAAAAGGCATATACGTAACTATACATTGTCAGACGCTCACCTTGGCTTTATCCTCCTGATCAAAAACGGATTCTGTGGTTCTTTGAGGGGGAGGAGCCATGATTAGTGTGTCTGGTAGTTTCGGATCTATCTTTACGATACCTAAAATCGGAGAAAAAGTAAAGCTTACATCATTTCAAAGATAGAAACATATTTAAATGAAGTGATTTTTTTTTTTTAAAGCCAGCAATCGTAGTGCAACGATTTCCTGTGTGTTTGTGTTCTAGGTCACCTTGTTTCTTCAGCATGTTATACGCTTCCTGAATCTTTGGTTCTTCTTTGAGCCACAGGGTCCAGCCATAGAGGACCTCTGTCACTCTGTCTTTAACTTTCTGTGGAGTACAGGTGCCAAGATACTGTAGAAAGAAACAAAGTAAAATAAAGATCCAACCTGGCATCTTTTTGCAATTAGATTTGGTTTGTCAATTTCATGCAACTCCTCCAGAAAAGCCAGATTTGTGGAGTGCAGCTCCTCCCGAGTTACCATGGATCTGCCATTTTGACCTACTGTTACAGAACATCAAACCAATTTAAACACAAGTAAACTGCTGTCAATCATGCCCCTGTGCTATGATACAGCTTCTCCCAAGAGAGAAGAGCCTGTAGTGAATAGTAAAACTAGTTAGCATGGCTGTTAGCAGAGCACACCATGTTTAAAACAAGGATTACATATTTTTTTTCCGGTGCTTTAAAGGTAAACAAAATAATCTAAAGCAAAACTAGCTACTTTAATGCTCAAATGTGGTGCTAAGAACTACTTGTCTAAATCTTCAAAGCTCATAGTACCAATAAAGCAGCTCACATAAAAAGAAATGCATGCTGCTGCAGAGCTTGTATCTGATAAATTCTTAGCAAGAGAATTCTAAAAAAATATATACATATATATCAAATATCATAGGAGGCTTATCACAGAAATTAGGATTCATAATGTGAATCGCAGCTGATTTCAATACTGAAAGATAAGTCTGTGGCAAGTGGTACCTTTGGTGTTAAGATTTTAATAAGCTCATTTAGAAAGCGAAACTTGGCAGCCTCGCTGTGGAACCTCTTCCCACAGTTGTTCATGCATGCCTCCAGAACCTGGAAAACACCAAAAAAGAAGAAGACAGAAAAAAGTGAAAATGAAAGAAAAGAAACAAGAAAGAATCAGATTTTTTCCATCGCTAACTTGCGGTTAACCACCCCTTACATGTCAGATGATATGAAGCGCATGACCCTTGAGATGTTGTGGTTCATGGCAACTTACTGACCGAAGCCCTGCGTAGGCTTCACAGTGGGTCTGAATGCAGATTTAATTGCCGATGTCTCACATTTTCACGTGGTTAAATTGTGAAATTACACATTTTACTCACAAGACCACCATCCCTCCCCTACAGTTAGCACAAAGACAACTGTTCTTTAAGTGAAGTGAGCACGTCTTTTATAGTAACTTTAAAAATGTGATGTCTAAGATGGTCCACTATTTAAACGGATGAACACTATATAAGCCAAACAGGACCAGCTTGTTTAGAGATTAAAAGGGGAAGAATTTACATTTAAAGAAAATAAACAAAGGAATTTTTAAAATAGGAATTTAGCAAAGATAAATACCGTTTTTGGTATTAAAACATGCTACAAAGTATCAAAAGAAAGACATTTGGCAGATTTTGATTGAATTAAAAAAACAAATTCTAAAGGTTTGTTACTGACAGAGGCAGTTCCCCTAGAGACATAAAACACACTGCATTGTTTTTTCTGTTTTTATTTTCATTTTAACAAAAATCTGAATGTCAATAAGTATTTATACCCTTACTGATAACCTTTTTAGAAGCATTTATTGGAATTAGAGCAATCAAACTCTTTTAAACATTTGCTGAAACAATAATAAAAAATTACCATAAATCTGCCTGTGGGATGAATAATTGTAAGCCTACTAATCTGAGTAAAGAGTTTGAGTACTAACAGTGAGCGCCTGCAGAGCCTCCTTCTCCTGCGGGGACTGGACTTTATGGGCAAGAAGACGCAGAGCTATCTGAGGCCTGAAAAAAATAAATAAATAAAACATGATATCACATTGAAACAAGTCACGTAGCAACTCTGTGCTTAGAAATTGCAATATATGCAAAAGAGAAGTGGGATCTGAATTCCTAAAAGACAGGAAAGGTCTCTGAATTTGCATTGTGAGACGAGTTCCCTCTCTTTTGACAGTTGCACCACCTCTAAGTGGTGCAACAGAAACTATGGTCAAAACCTGTAAAGCAACTGTTTCCCCCATGCCTTGGTGGCGAGGAAATAACCACCAAAAGCAACTGGTCTGCCCTCAAAACTCAAGCTGGTGCCTAAAACCAGCAGAGAGGCTCTGAGGCTAGCTAAAGTTTAAAAAATGAGAGGTAAAGAAAACTGCTTACCCATCGGTCTCTTGAATGACCAGCTTGTAGAAACCTTCGATGCAGTCCCATCTGTCCTCCTGATTATGTGGATCTGTAGCCTTGTCTGATCAAATTAGACAAAATAAGTGAGTTGAATACAAAAAGACAACTACTTACTGAGCATAAAAGACAAATACAGATGCGTTTTACGACAAAATTCTTCAAGCAGCGTTCTGTCTGTTAGCGCACTCGTTTCACCGGGTGGAAAACGGATCATCATCCTGATTTAAACCAGAGAAGGTTTGTGCTAGCTTTCTTGTTTAATAATCTGATTTAGTGTAGCCGATTCTCTTGATTCTTGTAAACTTTTTCCAACATCCCTGTCAGATTATTTTATAAACATAGACGGATTAAATGTCAGTGCTTAACATCATGTACTTAATAAAGCTAACTAAAAATCCCTTAACCAAACAGAGCTTATTCAATTTTCTTAAATCAAAAACTCAGAAAAGCAGTGTTTGAGGAAGTAAAAGTGTGCACAAATAATCAGGGAGTTGTACTTTTGGAGAGAAAAAAACTAAACAAAAAGGGTGTCTAAAAAGAAACATTTTAAGTCAATTGACATGACGCCGGCTCCGCCCCCATGCGGAAGTAGAGGAGTCCTCCGACAACCACGCTGTTATTAATGGACCTCAATGCGTTACCCCAGACATGTTTTGAGTCATTTTTGCCTTATAAACTAACACTGAGGCAAAGACGGCGGGCAAGAAAATTCTGTAACTAGTCCTACGTCAGGTCTGTAAGGCTATTAGCGGGAAATAACGGAGACATCAACGCTAAAGCCCAAGAGGAAAAATGAGGGACAAAAAAGTCTGATTGGATGTAAGTGTGAACGCTGCGGGACAAAATGGGTGAGTAATGACTTAAATAATACCGGCTTGTGAAAATCTGCCTTCAGGAAAATGCTTAGAAATAAACAGTAGTATGAAACGGTGTTTAAATGCCGATATAGCAGTTAGCGCAGTCTGTTCTCATGCTGCCATAGAGCTACCGCTTTAATCTACACGCATAAAATCCAGCGTAATTACCTTCACTTATTGATCTGGAAATTATTAGATGTTTAGCATTGTTATTTTAATTTAACTGAGTTGTGTTTATTTGACGCTTAGCCGTTAGCCGTTAGCATGAAGCCTGAGCCGTTAGGAGCCCTGAGTCGTTAGCACGGAGCTATCAGTAAGTATCGTTATGACAAAAAATGCGATGTTTACTACCGGTTACCTTCGTGGTGCAGGGCTGCAGTCCATGATCGATTTCTTCCAGACTCCTTTTTATTTTGGAAATGTAATAAATTGTATTCCGCCCTCTGTATGTTCTGGGTGACGGTTGTTGGGATTGCATAAAACCTACTGACAACTTTGACCGTGATTTTCTATTATTTTCCTCAAAATCTCTCTGACTGCAGCATCGTTTCTATGATAGGTCAATATTGTCGAAGTACTGTACTTGGAACGCTGATTGGTCGGTTGCTGACAAGTGCCCTGGAATGATTGGGGGAGGATTGCTCTGCGTCAGCATGGGGGCGGAGCCGGCGTCATGTCAATTCAGCGATGTTTGTCTGCATTGGCCGATACTAAACCTCAGATATCTTTATTGGTATCAGAAAAAAATTGATCGGTGGGTAAATATTTCTAAGTATTCCTCGGGATGTTCACAAGTGTGTTTGAAATATTACGACAATATGCATGAATCTTTTTTTTTTTTTTTTTAGGCATTAGTGGAAACAATTGATTGTTTGTTTAGTCTATTGAATAGGAATAATGAACAAGAGCATTACTCTCAAAGTAAAATATGCTTTCTAACAGACTCCAGCTTTCAGAGGTTTACAGTCTTGTCTTGTACTCCCATTTAAGGAGTTCAACAGAAACTCTATCCAAAGAGAGCCATGACTCCAAACCACCCATCAAATCAATGGCATTTAAGTGAGCTTATTCACAAATAGTCTTATGTTTTGGGAGAACTTTTAATCCAGTACTGTTTACATTACAAAATTAAGGCAGAGGATGACAGTTTATACTGGGCCTGTCCACTGGAGGTTTCTTCCTGTCAAAACGCAGTTGTTCCTTTTTGGTGTTACCACAGGCTTGCTTATTATGAGGGATTGCTGCAAAGTTAACGGCTGAATCAATTAGACAATTTTTTTTACTGCTACGGTATGATAAACTAAACTTGACTGCCAAGATTCTATTAATATGTGTCCATGTTAATAGAAACTGTATGATTTGACATTTTTGTGTATGAATTAATATTCGCTCATTTTTGGTAAAGTATTACAAAAATTCCTGTTAGACGAAAATGCTCATCTAAATCTACATAATACCGTTTTGAGTGTTGGTTCGATTTAAATGAACCAAATTGAATTAAATGAACTTTAAAAAAAAATTCAATTGTTTCGCAAACTAAGTTCAGTTTCTATTTAGATATTTTAATCTGAGGACTGAATGAAGGCATCCATGAATTTCTTCACTAGATGTATTTAGTTACGGTAAATATGGTTTGTTTACTCTGTAAGCTGTGCTTACTTATGCACAAGTGCAGGAAACTACTGAAAACACGTTGAGTGGATTTCTTGTCACCAGATATTAAACTAATAACTGAATTTGTTAGAGCTCGCGCACAGTCGGGTGGGGTGTCAGCTTCGGAACAAAACCGCTGGAGCGCTTCTCGGGCACGCGCGAGACCTCAACAACTTCCTGTCGAAGCGAAAAGTTTGTACTAAGACTACTTTTTTAATAACAAATTAAACTGGTGTAAAGATAGCCAGACACGGCCGAGCATTAACCCGTACATAAAATGAGCTAGTGGGATCCCAGAGCTCAAATGCTGACGGTTAGTATGACGTTCAACAGCGGCAGTTAGTGGGAGGTAAGTGACCAGATGCAAGCTAAGAGCTCCTGCACGAGCAGCTGAAAACCACAACGTAACTCTCTCTCTCTCTCTTTATTTTTAACTTACTGAGCCACGACTCAAAGGTGTCTCGGCTGTCATCACTCGCCATGGCCGCCCAAATTCCTCCGCCGGTCGGGAGACAGCTGCTGACCTGGGAGCGTCTGTCTGAGGGTTGAAGCGGAGGTGTCAAACAGTCGCTTGTTTATGGTGACATGTGACACTCACGCACCATCAGTCACACTTCTGCCGCTGCGACCAAGTTAACTGATACACCCTCCAACAAACTCCACCCCATTTTCGATTTAGACGAAAATGCTTCATTTTAGACGAAAATGCTTCATTTTAGACGAAAATGCTCGTCTAAATCTACATAATACCTACATAATACATAAGCGTTCCTGTTGTTTAAAAAACAACAACCATATTCTTCGTAAGAAGGTTTAAACCTCAAAAAGTGTATTTGTGTATTTTCTTTAAGTCTAAACAGAAAGAAGCATATTTGACGTGAAAAATAATATGCTCCTAAACTTTCACGATGCGTAATAACAAAAACACAGTTTGCAAATTAAAGCATTTTTACTCTATATAACTTACAGATTACTGTCTCGGAATACAGCAGAAAGTTAAAAAATATATATATTGTCACCTTTCTAAAGTAATGGCAAAAATACTTTTGGCAAAAAATGACATAAGCCAATCTTTTTAGGAAGTTGACAATATAATAGAAATATTATTATACAGTAGTAATAGCAGCAATAACAGTAGTAGATATCTTTTGTGGTATGCAAACCTGAAAGTGTGACATTTGTGTTCAGCCCTATTTAATGATAGCAATAAATAACATCCACACTTTCCTAATATATGATTTTTAAAAGTCATAGAAGTAAACAGAATCCTCCAGTGTTCAATATAATATCAGTATAAATGAAGCTCTGTGGAGGACTTTTAGCAGAATATTAGTCAACAAACAACATGAAGACCAAGAAAGACCACAGGCAGGTCAGAGAGAAAGTTGTGTAGTAAAATGTTAAAACAATGAAATTTTAGTTTCACATAATCATATAACATGTCTCCAAAATGAGGTTGGAGTTGCTTTAAAATAATAAAACAAACATATTTGAAGCTTTCAAAGCATGCCATAATTTGTACAAAAAGGCTTAGTAATCCTAATTCATGTAGATTTCTGAATTTGTAGATAGCAACAAAATTATCTCATTATTTAGGCCTTTAGAACAGGAAGGATTGTTTGTGTTACTCTTGAATGGCATAAAACAGGAAAACTTTAATCTGATTTAAAGCCAAAAAGTGAGGAAATAGCATGTTTTTTTAAACTTTTACAGCAGATGTAAATACTTGGCATGCATCTGGAATGTCTTGCATGTTTTGAGATAAGAGCTTGAAATGCAACTACTGATACTAGCTTTTTTTGTTGCTGTTGTGACCTGATTAGAAACTTAAAAAATAACTAAATAAAACAAAAATTAGATATATATATGAAAAAAAGCAACCATTTTTGGAGCACACAGAGTCGGAGTGGAAAACGTGACACAAATTGACGCCCGAGAGAATTTCCACAGAATGAATCCAACTGAAGCATTTTCTTTATTATTTTACTCTTTTTCAAAGTTTTTCACAGTGCCAGTGAACCTTTTCTTTATCTATAATTCACAACTTCCTGTTCCTCTGTGGTAATAAATATGATGCAACATCTAAAAAAAGACGAGAGACTGTTGCATTATGTAGCCTTCAAAAGCCAGAAAACAGTCACAATAAAACCACTTGTCATTATTCTTGCTAATATTGTCAAATTAAAACAAATTATTCCATCCATTTCGAATCAGTGGAGCATACACACGTTATTTTTCTGAAGTAAAACATTTACATAAAAAAACACCAAGGTACTTCCCATGCAGGTGTGCATAGTCTTTTTCTAGAAAAAGAAAAAAAATATATATATATATATAAGACACCTGACAAAAACAAATATTTATAATGTTTAATCAGCTGAGTCTCTTTCAAGTTTGACGGAGTAATCAAGTTTGATGCAAGTTTTGTGTTTCTCAACATACAGAACAGTTCGCCAGCTGAGTAAGACGTTATCTGTGAACCATCTTTAACAGGAATCTGGAGGCAGCAGAAGCTTCTGGAATCGATGTCTGATCTCTGCGGGGCCCAGAGATACCATCATCTCAGCAACACTGGGTCCTTGCTGCAACGCAGAGGGCAACAAATGTAGGCAAGTTAGGTTTCCTCAGAATACCAGACTGATTGTGAAACTGAATCAGAAGCAACTTCCTCATTCAGTAACCCTCCTGAAAAATGTGCCGCTTTACAGAGTCGCCACAGAGTTTATGAAGCGCTTTGCCATCTTTATAAAGCAAGACATGACAATTCTGCTTAGTCATGAAATAGATGGAAATAAAAGAAGTTACATAATGTATGGGTTTTTTTTTTAGTTTTTATGTGTCAGCTCAGGAAAGTGCTGAAAAAGTTTGAAATATGCAATTTTAGAAGAATAATAGCAGAAATGAAAGCCCTGGTCTGTAAAAAGTCTAAATGACATCCGAAGTCTCACAGGGTCAGGGTTATTTTCAAACTTAAATGCAAGGTTCACAAAGAGAAAAAATATTGCTTAAATTTGTAACAATCTCATTTTAGAGAGATTTTATATGCAAATCCATATTTTTTTTATTACATTTGAAATTTGTTCTTGTTTCAGAAACATGCAGAAGCCAGAATAAAAGATTGCTTTGTAAAATACAGACTTCTGAAGTCAGATTAAAATATCGCTCTTGTTGCGGTGGTTTTAAATATGGCTGTGTGATAAAACTTCCTGCTGCCAGTGAGAACTGAGATGAAGCAAAGCCCTGATGGTGTCAAAGATATACCCAATAACATTCCAAAAATCACGCCATAAGAGCTGTGCTTTTCAGGAAATATATTTTCCAAAACAAAAGCACAAGCTCTAGACCTGACACAGTTTTATTCTAGTCTACCAGACTCATTGTCAGACCCTCACTACTTATTGCTTACATAGAGTGGAGTAAAAACTTTTTTTTTTTTCCCCGAGGACTGGAGTTGGTGACCCCTGGTCTATAGAGACTACATTTCATTTCAACTTAGAAGAAACATTTTCTGAGTACCAAGTTGGAAATACTGAAGTCAAGATAACAGCTGG
The DNA here is from genome assembly GCF_002775205.1 of Xiphophorus maculatus. Lineage (NCBI taxonomy): Eukaryota > Metazoa > Chordata > Actinopteri > Cyprinodontiformes > Poeciliidae > Xiphophorus > Xiphophorus maculatus. The sequence goes on along the minus strand of NC_036447.1, from coordinate 28,230,576 downwards.
CAGGTCATTGGCAGCCCTGAGTTCAACATTAATACTGCAGCTGTGAGGAGGAGCTTTGTCCTCGAAGGCAGAGCCGGTTCGGACCAGGCGTTTTGCACAGCTGAATGGTTGCTATGGGAGATTGAAGGATTTCTCAAACATGCATAAAAGAATCAAAGGACGACTCCAGGTATGTCTCTGAGTGTTCTGGATATCTGTCCACTCAGCAGACTTCCCCATGACTGTGTGGTCTACTGACCCAGACTGAGAGACCACTGAAAGGCTGACGAAAAATTTGCAGGTGTTTTGTGTTCATCAGTTGATTAGTGTGTGACACCACCAGTTTCCAAGAATGACATTCTGCACAGTATTCTAATTTTCTGAGCCATAATCATTAAATTACAAGAAGCAAAGGCTTGAAATATATGCGTGTTGATTCTAGATAAAATGTACGAGCTTCACTTTCTGAGATGACGGGGAAGAAATATTGAACTTTTACGCAATTTTAAATTGTTTTTTTTAAATGTACCACTATAGCCAACAGGCAAACAAACTTTCAAAAATGATCTTTTCTTTTTTCTTAAAGATAAAAAAAAAAAATCTTTATATTCTTTGTATTCTGAAGAATGAATGCAGAGTATTTTAGCTCATCGGTTAGATTTTAGACTTTACTCATAAGGCTGACAAATGACTCATTGGCAGAAAGTGTGAGACCTATGCATCATGAGAGTGAGCAGCTCTGTGGTGTGGGTCTTATTAGCCTCAGTTTGAATCAGCCAACATCTGTTAAACATAACACACGCATTTTAGAGCTCAAAGCAACGTAGACTGGTACCTGCAGGCCACTGAGAACCAGGCGCAGCATCTTCATCACCTCTCTATACTTGGTAGCTTTGGTCTGCTTAGGCAAACTCTTTAGATCTTTGGTTAGTTGGTCCACTGACAGCTCCTCTCCCTGCTCTTCTATTAACCTACACACACACACAAATATTCATAAACTTGACAAAACACTGCTGATATGCCGTAAAGACCTGCTTTCAAACCTCAGAACTAACGACGCAATATGAGAAGCCTCCTTGGTCAGTGCTGCCACCTGCTGGATGGACAGGGAAGGGCGCACCCACAGATAGGAATAGGTTGGGCTTACAAGCTCCTTCATGGAAGTTATGTGACCCTGTTGAAGAGAAAGCAATACATTACTACTGAAGATATTACTTTAGACATGCAATGTCTTGAAAAACAATTTAAATCGGAAAATACACTATATGAAACTTCATGTTGATCTATCTCATAAAGTCACACTAAGGTTATTTTCCCACTTGATACTCTGGTAGCCTAGGTTTGATTGGGGGCCAAAATTGCGACATTTGCTGCATTTTCAGCTGGTGCAATTTGCTTTCACACTGCACTGTGTCAAACAATCCAAACTTATTGAAAGACCTGCTCCCCTCCACGCCTGTGGTGGCACTGCACCAAGAACCACCAAAGGAAATGACACAAAAATCTCATAGGAAGGCCAACGCAGCTTCCTTCTTCTCAAAACGTAAACAGAAATGGACTACAGTCAGATTTTAGCAGTTGCAGGATCTCTCTTTCATATTTTCTAAAAGACCACTAGCTACTTCTCCTGCTAGTGCATTAATTTTGGCTCTATTGACCCAGAATGCCCTGTGCTGTAGTCCACTTCCTGCTTTTGGACGGCCTTCGGTCCACTTGCATCCACACGTGCATTTGAACTGCGACTCAGTTCACTTCAACTGAACTGCGGTCCAGGTTTTTAGGTGGATCAAAGTTCACTTTTTTGCTCTGAAGCAGAGTTTACAATTGCGCATTCACATCTCATCAATCAAACCGCACTTTCAGGACAAACAAACTAGAATTTGATTTAAGCGGACTAAACAGGGCTGGTGTGAATGCACCCCAATGGACAATAAAATTTGTGATTGTACAAGAGAAAATTTTGAAAGTTAAGGGATGTGAATATTTTCACAAGCCACTGTCAAAGTCAAATAAGCTGGTGACTTTAGTTACTGTGATGAAGACAGATAGTGTTGAAACATTAGCCTTTACAAATTTTGCACAATAAAACTGAAAACTAAACTGAACTTTTGCAAGTTCAACGTCGTTCACTGAGGTAGCTGACACACAAAATCCTGCACAACAGAGGGTTTCGGAAGATGCAAAAAACTTTAAGTTTCTCAAAACATACTGCTTTTTTAATAAAAAAAAACACAATACAAAAATTAACAGACAACATATATGTGAACATAAAGGATTAGCTTATACTACAATGGAAACAGATAAAATAGCGTACTGAATTGCAGCAGGCCGTGGTGTACCGCTCAGTAGAAATAAAGCAAATGTAGCTGAGATTACCTTACGGAGATGTAGCACACGTCTAATATAATCTCCTTCAAGCACTTCTTTATCCTGGATCTCTGCAGCGTAAACCTGCTGGATTTGCTGCTGTAGATCTTTTATAAGCACACAACACTTCTGCTCATCTTCAATTCGCTGCTGCAGATGAATTCTGTCCAAAGTCCCAAAGAGAAACGGAGAGCAATCAATTTATGATTCTTTAGAAAAACAATAACTTCCGGTTGAGTAATTTCCAGAATAAGTTCCATTTTAAAAACAGTCTTTGTAATATGGTTGGATGGATTTAATACAGATTCGTATGAAGTTGATTTCTCCCCCACCTGTTGAACTCTGGTAGCTTCTCTAGGTCTAACAAAGCAGAGTGAGTTGTGATCTTTGAAGGATTAAACTCAGAAATCAGTTCCTCTAACCTCCGTCCCATTCGATTGGCTGTAAAACAAATAACAAATAATTATTATTACTTAAATTAAGTTAATATTGACAGCACTCATCTTAAGCTTATTGCTACTGGGGTGATCCTGATCTGATATTGATATCAAAAACTGATCCGATATCAGCCAAAAAACAAGTATCGGATTATATCGGCCTGCATCTAAAATCTCAGCTCCAGCATTTAATCTACCCTAGCATTTCTATCCATCAACACTTATATCCTGCACGCAGACTAATTAGTTAATAATAAATAGGTCCGTTTTTCTCTTACCTATTGTTCTCTCAATAATATCACTTGATCATGTCTTTTCAATATCGTTATCGGGCAGTACTCAAAGCTGCGATATCGATATCGTATCAGAAGTGAAAAAGTTGTATCGGGACACCCCTAACTGTTACATGCTGACCTTTGTCACTTACAGGTAAATCCAGATCCACAGTTGGTTGTGATATCCAGCAGAGCCTCAGGGAGAACCCCATCCCTACAGAAGTTTTCAATGAATATGTCCCCCTGCCTCTTGGACAGCTTGCTGCCGTCACTATTCATCAGAAGCGGCAGATGTCCGAAGGTGGGCGGTGTCCATCCCAGCGCGCGGTACATGAGGAGATGCTTGGAGGTCGAGATGAGCCACTCGGATCCTCGCAGAACGTGGCTGATCTTCATGTAATGATCGTCTACGATGTTGGCCAGGTGGTAGGTGGGGAAGCCATCTGCTTTAATCACAACTGGATCGCCCTCCACCTGAGGATAAGAATAAACAGGTTGAAGAAATGCACTTTGGTGTCCCCCCAGGTCCAGAGTAATGGCGTGCTGCCGTTCCCAACCCACACCTTTCATGGTGAATTCCCCTCCAGACCGACCTGGGCCACCTCGTGGCGGTTCCACCCGAAGATCAGGTCCTGGAAAGACTCGACACCGGCTTCCAGTCGAAACCTGACCACATGCGGAGCTCCCTGAGCCAGCTTCTCCTGGACCTGGTCCGCTCGCAGGTGACGGCATCTGTTGTCGTAGCTGTAGAAACAGGCAAACACTCAGTTCTTTGCAAAAATCCTGCAGACGTCTTTGATCCATTTTGGTTGTTCAGGAACAAATTTTCGAGACCGTTTAGGTACCGTGGTGTCTGGCCGGCCCTTAGAGCCTCTTTTTTCAGCAGCTCCAGCCTCTGGGGGCTGCAGAAGCAGTAGTAGCCATGACCACTCTCTACAAGCTTCCTGGCAGTCTCATTGTAGAGGTCTAATCTTTGGGACTGGAGGTATGGACCCTGGGGCCCTCCCCGACGAGGACTCTCATCTGGTGGAATACCTGCAGGTGGAGGTAGACACTAGAGACTAGACTATCCTTTATATAGTGATAAAATAAGGGTTTAAAATTGTAAAACAAACAGAAATAGATTCCAAAGTTAATGTTTTTAACTGTCTTTACCATATTGTACTGACAATTAGAGTGGATAGCTTTGCTACAACAGTAATCTAATCTTCACACCTGATCCTCTGGTAGACTCGGTTTAATTGGGGACCAAAATTCAGGGTTTCCCCCTAATGTATTAGAAGTCTGGTGGGCCACTAGGCTACACTTACTTCCCCACCAGGCTAAGTGTTGTTTATTTTAAAAAGGGGTTTTATACACCAGTAACAGTGACACTAAAGCTGGATCAAGCTAGGTTTATAGTTGACACACTGAACTGGGTGCGAGAAGGTGTGAACCAATTGTGCTGCACCTGCTTGTGTTGACCTAATAAGCTATTATTTCCAAATTATGATGCTTGCTCGTCAACCTCTACATTTTTTCAACTTTTAGCATTTTTTCAACACAAAAATCTGACTGCCCTAGCGGCCCTACCACTAGGCTTAGGTTTTCATTTGTTATATTTTCAGCTGCTTCGCTTCGTTCGCGCCCACACCGGACTGTGTCAAACAATCCAGATTCTTTGAAAAACCTCTTACCAGCCCACTCCAACATGTCCTCTATGGACTCTGCTGCTCCAGAAACCAGCCTGCTCTGATCCGTGTCCTCCAGTCGCAGGATGAACTCGCCTCCATATTTCTTAGCAAAAATATAATTGTAGAGAGCAGTTCTGAGACCTCCAAGGTGCAAAAAGCCTGTAAACCACAGCAATCAAGAACCAGACCTAGATAAGTAGATCTATAAGCAGGTGGTTATACATTAAAAAATATAGTTCTTAAATCAGACAAAAAGATGTTTCCATAAAAGAAATCTCTCATTTTCCAAACAGACTGGAAGTCTAAATTCCCACATGGCCATAAAACATACAATGCACCATGCTTTTATTAAAATAGTCTACAAACCTATTAAATGATTACATTTTCCTAAGTAAATATCCATCTAGCTAAGAACTTCAGAAGTACTTAACTAATTATTTCTTGATTAAAGACAATCACTTAACTGACGTTATTGCTTTTAGTTACAAATTAATTTAGAAGATTTAGACGAAAAAAATTGTCTAATGTGCTACTTATTGTAGAAATACATATTAACACATATAAAGCCTCTAATCCGCACACACGTGAATATAGTCCATCTGCAGGAAGAATTCACAGCGCTTCACTTTTAGCACATTTTGTGATGTTACAGTTGTATTCCAAAATGGATTAGATGTGTCCCCTCTCCCGGCCAAAAAACAAAAACAAAAACAAAAACTACACACATAATGCCAACAAATTAATTTTAGAATAAGGGTGTAAACTAGCATGTGGGAAAAGTGAAGCATACTTCAACTCTTGGCACAATCTGAAACTCCAAGTTTTACACTGAACATTATAAGCATGTTGTTTAATACGTGTATGCTTTACGACACACAAAGAGGATGATTAAGTAACTGCTATTATCTCCCAACATAGAATAACTCCACGTTAACTGAGGACCTTACCTGTGGGGCTGGGGGCGAACCGGACCCTCACCTCGCCCTGAACAGTGGAGCACCATCGGTACACAGCGGCTGAGTTTACCTGGGGCTCAGCCCGTCTGTGTCTGACTGCTGTAACAGACTGAAACCCTCTTAGAAGAACAGGACTCCGCAGAAAACACCGTCTGCAGGTCTTCAACCACACCAACATGGCGGCAACACGGTTTAATTACTAACTAACAACCAAAAAACACACATTGCGAGAAAGAACATGATCACATTTTAGCAGAAGCTCCCATTTGGCTTCTACTTTCTGTCAATGTTTGGGTCAAACGTGACTAATATTCTTCTTCGTGTGAGTAATACGACTGGAGAAACCACTAATGTTCCTAACACTGCCATCTAGCGAGCGGGCAGCTCTCTTTATGGCCAATTTCGTATTTTTCAGCTTCTCCCTTTAGAGGGCGCCAGAAGGCAAGACACCACGTTGCATTCGTTTCTCTGTTGAGAGATATGGAGAAAAAGATTCATCTATGCGTTGCGTTCCTGCCATATTCTGAGTGGCATGTTCATTTTAAAAGCCCATAAAAGTGTTCTTAGAAACTGCTTTGTTTTATATTATACTACATTACATTACATTATATTTATTTTTTAAATCTTTTACTGTGTTTTATTATTTCAGGACTTCTTTCATTGAGTATCTGTGCCTTCTACTCCAGTACATCTCTATGTGTTATATGTTGCATTCATGTCACACATTGCGTTTTTTGTTTTGTTTATTACTTTGAAAGTACTTATTCAAGTTAATTGGCTCAAAAGACGACTCCATGTGGTGACACTGGGGTTCAAAACATGCATTATTTGCAGCACTGTTCAGTAAAACAGTAGGTAGCCGTTGTACACTCCTGGTTGAGGAACTGAATGTTGCTCTTTAAGACGTTCAACACTTGGGATATCATCACATAACCCATGGCTGCCTCACAATTCCCTACAACGTTTTCTTCTAGCCTGTGTGATGTGTGTTTCTTGGTTTAACACTGAAAATCGTGTATCATTTTTCTTTCACTTCACAGCTATGCACCACTTTGCGTTGGTCTGCCTCACGAAATCAACGTCAAATGACATGTGACGAGAAAGAAACTAATGTCTGTCCCCTGTTTTTAGAATATTTTCCCCTTTTAATTCTGACATTTTACCTACAAGGGACAATATAAAGAAAGAAAAAAATCTTTAGGCTTATAGTTGTCCAATGCTTAGAACTCTAGTATGTCATAAATTATGAGTTTATGGATGCACCAAAATGCAGACTGGAGCTGGGAGCATGCTAACTGCTTTAATGCAAAAAATTGATCTAAAAAATGTACAAAAAACAACAGGAACCACAAGGAGCCAATGCAGAACAAAAACCAGAAATCCAGTAGCAATAAAAAAACAAAAAACAAAACAAGATTAGACACGGAGGAACAAGCAAGGAGGTACTGAGAATGAGTTTTATATTTACTGGGGAGATTGATTACTGAACAAGAAACAGACAGCTGAAATGGGTTGCAGGTGTGAGGGGAGAGAGCAGAAGGGAAGCTAGGGCCAAGGGAGAGTACACAGGAGCCTAGGAAATAAATCTAACCCTACAGAATAGCCAGACCAAAGAAGCATGCTTGAACTAGAGTAGCAAAGAATAACTAGACACAAGACATAAACACATCTACAAACACCAAGAAGGACTGAACAAAAAGTAAAACAGAAACCAGACTGATCAAATGATAGAACATGAGGAAGACAGAATAGTCAAACCTCAAAACAACCCAGAACATAACGCAGTGAGCCACTATTGACCATGTCAGGAACTGTGAGTCAAAAGTCTACTGTAATACAGACCTCAACGTATTAAGTCGTGAGAGAAGAAAACCTGTTAAACTTGATTTGGGTATGCTCGCAATGTGGTGTGCATGGGTGTGGGTTTGTATATGTGAATAAATTTAGTTCCCTCAAATGTTGGGGTTAAACACATTTCCTTGCAGCCCTAACAGAGCATGCCTGCATTTTTCTGATATGTTTACCTTTTGATGAAAGAACAACACAGACTTGTTTGAAAAAAGAAAGGCACATAGCTCGATAAAGGCATTATCCATCACGGTCACCTGTGATCAACGTCAGACCAGTTCACCCTTATTTTGGTGTTTCTTGGAACTGCAGTGGGGGTGGTGACAGATTACTGTTCAGCATTCAGAATAAATCCACGTGAAATTTGTTCATCTTTGAGTTTTCACATGGAATTAAGTTTTATTTTTACTTTAAACAAAGCTCAAGTAAATAAAACAGTATAAAATTCTGCTGAAGAAAACATGAAACATGAATCTCTCTTTTTTTTTTTGCTCACTTTCTCAGTAGCACTGATTTGCTGAAACGCCAGCTGTGACTGCATTGTCACACTACCTTGAATCCTAGTTTGGCTCTTCCCCCTTGAGCCACGGCCGAGGCAGCCACCTTCCTCACCTGTGACATCGTCACAAGGCAACACACCCTGCGCAATTAACACAGCAGTCTCAGGTATCAGGAGGGAGAGAGAGAGAGACGCTCCACAGCACCCGGAGGACTCCACATACAAACAAGGTAAAAGATTTCACTCTGATTTCAGGGACTTCTTGTTATACTTTATTTCTCTGCCAGACATTTTCTTAAAGGAGAGATCAATGAATTGTAAACCTTTAGGGTCCACAACATACAGTTGAGCGTCTTTTAAATGTGATCCATCTTTCCAAAAAAGAAACAAGAGAAATGCTGATTCATGCGTGGTTCACACCATCCGGACCGGTTATGAAGTGAAAGATTAAAAGCTTATGAAGAGGGGGGAAAAAAGGGAATTACAAAAGCAGCGACAATCTGATCCTTCATTGCTTGCTTCTCATATATAAATGCAAACAACGCCGTGAATTAACCAGCTCTGTTAGCGCCTTTCAACATCAATGGCAGTTTTTCCAAAAGTTCTATTTATATACATGTCTATTTGTAATGGGAACTTTGTAAGGATAATTACATCAGTATTATTTATTGCTGTATGACTCATTAGTTGTCAATCCGAACTCTCATGTTGTTCTTTTAAACATCATAATTCATTTTATTTCTTTTCTACACATTTGAAAGTTTCTCATAACTTTTAATTAATATGTTTGTCTTTACAGAGAATTTAGTTTTTTGTAAAAAAAAAAAAAAAAATTGATATTATTGTTTAAAGTAGCAGATTTTTTTTGACCTTTCAAACTTGACCTTTGAACTTGGGGGAATTTCTCTTTTAAATAACCCGAGTGATGTTTGCCCTTTCTCTTCTGTATTTACAAATGTTTCACGGAGCGATCCTGAGCAAACACCCAGATTTAAACCTGCCTGTCATTTATCCTCACGGGCTCAACACAAGACGAGCCTTTTCGTTTTCAGAACTGCTACATTAATTGTCTATTAGACAATTAGAGAAAGTGGGGTTATTACAGTGTAATCGCTTTGACAATTAGAGAAAATTAGAGAAAGTCACAAAAACCAAACAAACCCACACGTAAAGAAAATTTGCCGTAAAATTCAAGATTTGTGGTCTCGCCACCCAGTGATTCCTCTTCAGAGAGACTGAGACATGTTTGTGCGACTGCACTCACAAACTATTTTAATTGGTGTCATTATGTAAGCCTATTAATGGACGCTGGTAAACTGTGGACATAATCTCCCATTTATGTCAGATTGATGTTAATTGTAAATTAAATACACAATCAGTGTAGTGTTAGTGAGTGGTTCAAACTGATACCTATTTAAAGGGGCTTAAAAAAAGAGAAAATATTCGACATTAGCACAATTCATAAATTATTGATCACATGTTAGCATAATTGTTATCTACCACCTCAATCTTTTTTATATCTCGTGATGTAGACATTGTGATGTTTAAAGCTAAGTTCTGTGCCCTCAGAAAGGGTTGAAACATGGAGAAAGATCTGAAATGGCGATATTTGGAAGTCCTAAAAGAGACCTGAGCAATAATTTTGACTTTTTGTTTGGTATATTTTGCTGCAGTTTTTTTAAACGGTTCTAATTCATCAACATCATGTATTTTCTGGGGGTAAAAACAAATTACGAGGGAAGAAATTTACTCCAGAAAAAAAGACCATAGTGTGGAAGTACTACTCATTTTTTGATGTGGTTTTGTATAAGGAAGATATTTCTAAGTGGATTATTTTTTAAGCTTGTCTTTTGAGTTGAAAATAGTCGACAGCTTATACTTTAAATTTTACTGTAGTAGAGTAAAAACTCTGCAAAAGAGGCAGTAAATACTTCTATCAAAGTAATAATTTTGGGGTTTGTGTCTACAAGTTATGACCTAAACACCTGGTAGTAATTAAAACCTCAGCTTTCTTTCTTTCCTTTCTCCAAAGTGAAGAAAACACAGAGACCGGTGTTAGCAAAACTGACGTGTAATCGCTTTGACAGAAACATCAGCGTTTGTTTTACTGCTGAAAATCAAGGCTTATTTATGGCTGTTGGGAGCTTCCGTCCCAGATTTAATGACTGAACAAGATGTTGGATGAAAACAAAAACCCTTCTTATGCAGCCTTATTTTGTTCCAGTTGTTTTAAACTCCTTAAGAGTTGTTTAAATGTAGATATGGTGAAACTTAGGCCAGTAGCTATTTTTTATTTATCATTTATTTGCGGCCGTACGTTGAGGATATGCACAAAGTTAAAAACAAATAATACGAACAACAAAAATGTTTCAGTTCCATGTAAAAAAAAAAAAAGAAGGTATGTTTGGGGTTATTAGTCAATATTTAATATATAGAACAGTCCAAAAACATATTAAACACAATTTTGGTGGAAAACCTTATTGTTCAAGCTCAAAACATTGAGAAGACTTTGGTCCCCACCGGTTAATTATTCCATAAAACCAGAAAATTAAATAATAATTCAAATTTTATTCTCTGTTTGCCCCACGCCTCCACTCCTTGCCTTCAAAATAACTCAGATAGTTTTGATCTTTTTCTGACAGACGGAGGACCAAGAGAGACAATAAACGCGAAACATTTTTACAAAGATTTACTAGATGTCCCAACACCCATTGTCAGAGAGCTGAACGGTGTAAAGTTTCAGCATTCTTTCCACAGATCTATTATTGTCTCTGAATGTGTTTGTTGTGGCGTTAAAGGCCTCTTTATGCCACATTGACTGTAAAATATCTGATTGCCACTCCCCAGCTCCTGCTCAAAAGAAAAACGCAGGTATTAAGGTGAAAGGACAACGACAATGGATGGACAAAGCCTTCAGGACGGCTGTCATTTATCAGGCTTTGAAATAGCTTGATAAAATGACTTTGAGGTGTTCCACCTCTGTCACTGTGCTGTGATGTGTTGAGTTTAGTAAAAAAAAGTAAATAGTGCATGTTTTAATAGCCAAAGGCCGGTTTCTAACCCTGTAAAATCAACAATTGCTTTTCAGAGAATAGTGACTCATTGTCATCTTGTCTCTTGTTCTCTCTCTAGTGATTTTCAACACAAAGCTCTCTGATCCCATGATACTGGTCACATTATGAAATCACGCTACCTATTCCTGCTGGTTTACCTCGTTGGAGCCACCACTGGTAAGAGCAGGTTGTTTGTCTTCAAGCAAAACACAGTCAATCAAACTTTACAGACATAAAAATAAAAAAATCTGCCATGATTTGTTCTTCACATTCTATTTAAAACTCAAAACAAACAAATGACTCATTCTAACACAGTATGTTGTTTTTGTAAAAATAAATTCCCCCATTAGTAAAAGATACAGTGTTGCGCAAATGTTTCGATCCAAGATGGTTCCGATGAAATGGCTCGTCAGTCTTTGCTAAGGTCGTAACTCCAGTTCCTGAAACCACACAAGAAACAAATCTTGTAAAAGTGCTCGCGGGGTCAGTACCAACTCGCTGGGTAAAAAGGGTAAAACGCTCATTTGGTCCCATTTCTTAAGACCGTGGGAGGGTTGCATGTTTTTTTTTTTGAGTTTGGCTGCTTCTTGGTTCACCCGTCCTTTAGCTGTTGTCTCTGACCAACAACTAGAGGATTTTGTTGAATCTGCTAAAAAAAAAGGGGGAAATCAAAACTAGATGAAAGTGAGTGAATGAAGGTTAAATAAAGAAGTGTCAGGCTTAAAAAAACCTAACCCACAGTAAACCGTATCTGAAAGTCATACCTTTAAGAAGTGTCAGGCAAAGACCTGTGGCAGAACATTAGAGAAATGAAATGAAATTGAAATTTTAAAAAGCTTTTTCTCAAAAATCAAACTTTTGATTACGTTTCACCTTGTTCTGCGTGTCTTTCTGCTCTGAGTAGTGTCCTGAAATATGTGGCCGTAACAGGAAGTGAGTCCATGTGTTTGTACACAGAACATATCTGATGTAGAGATGACACTGTTTTTTTATGTTGTTTTTTTTTTTTTTAAATCTGCTCCTAAAATGTTTTTCTTGGCTTTACAATCTTTTTTTCTTCTGCGCCTATCCGCAGGTTATTTGGTCGTCTCCTTGATGTCAGTCTGCTGTCTCAGATTGAAGTGTGCCTTCTCCTGACAGATTTAGATCAGGGTTCACAGAAGCAGGTTCAGAATAGTCCAAAGTTTTGCTCTTAGTCTTTCTTGGCTTTTTCTACCGGTGTGTTTTGGGTCATTGTCCTGTTGGAAGACCCATGACCTGCGACTAAGACCAAGCTTTAGGCAGCACATTTCTCTCCACAATTCCTTGATAGTCTTGAGATTTCAAAGGTCCCATGGTGCTGCTTTTGAGCTTTGAGGCTCAAAAGCAGCCTCAAAGCTAGCCTGGCCATTGCCTTCCTGCGCTAATCCGCTCGATTCAAATATCACTTACAGCACAGTATGGGCTTTCTCCTGTTTACAAGGATTCCCTCTGGTACAATTTCAACTGGACCCATCAGTGAACCGAAGGTGAAGTTGTGAACGATGACGTTGATGTTCTGAGCTCTTTTAGAATTGTAGTCTGCCTGTGCTTGTAGCAATGGCGGTGGAGGAAGTGAACAAAGCTGTTCAGTTTGTGTTGACTACGCTGTCAAATACTGAATTAACATTGACAGTTTGGCTCAGCACGTCTCGCTTGACAGCACAGTCAAATTCTGGTAAGCTTCTTGCCGTTGATTCTGGGCATTACATACGTCACGGGCGAACGTTATTGATTGGGTAAGTTTTAAAACTTCAGCAGAGTCCACCATGCCTTCAGGAAGCAATCGTTTTTCTGTAGCAAAGAGTCCAGAAACTTTGGGTGAAGCAAATCGCACAGAGTAAGGGCCTGGTCTGACCAGGCTACCACCAAAGTAGGGACAGTCTTCTTCTCTTGGTATGCTTCATTTTTGCATTTCTGACCGTCAAGCCGGTGAAGGTTGCCGAAATGTTCCAGTTTTGTCTCATCCGTGCAAAGGATAATCTCTCAGAAGCTTTGTAGCTCGTCATCATCCATTTCCAGTTGTGCTTTCTCTTACGACTTTCTTCAAAAGTGGTGTCTTCCTTTATTGTCTCTCTTGAAGTCCACATTGGCTCAAACAATCAATGGATGGCGTTCACCTTTAAAATCAATTTGACTGTAGCCAACAACACCATCAGCAGGCCTATGGACTTTAAACTTCTGGATAATATGTACAACTGTAGTCAAAGGAGCATGAAGCTGCTTGGAGACGCTCTTATAGCCTTTACCTTCAATGTGATTCTCTATCAGTTTCTTTCTAATCTCTTGGGAGAACTCTCTCCTTTGCTTCAGTGTGGTACACACCATGTCACCAAACAGCACAGTGATTACTTATCACCCTTTGGATACACAGACTGACTAATTAGAAGCTTTAAGACACCTGCTGTGCTAATTAGAGGACACACTGTAGTTTCACATGTCCCTTGGGTCAAATTATCTTCTGTTTCTTTTTTAGAGGAATCATCATTTTTGCCCAGGTCTTCTTCTTTAGTTCAGCTGTACCACTTTAGAAAAGCAATGTCTTATTTTCATTGGCCAATCTCCAGTAAATTATTTTTATTGTTGCTTGTCAGTTTCAAGTTACTTCAGTGGCCCTTGTGTGTTTTCTGGTCATTAAAAAGGGCATACCAGCAACTTTGTCCACCTGCGTATATTTTTAATGGCATGGCGTCGTTTCTCACTGGATGATCACAACATAGCTGATTCATATCAATAACATTATAATACATTAAGTTTGAGTTTTCATACCAATGGTTTTCACTTTGCCTTTCGTTGGGCAAAATCATGTGTCTGTGAGAGATTTGTCAGAATAACCTAGCAACACAATTAACCAAAAATCCTTTATTATAAGAAGTTTTATTTTTATTAAATAGTTCTTTGACAAAATCGAATCTGTGAACATTATCTTGCGTATAAAATCTAACCAAAAAACTCTATTTCATTCTATCAGGAAATTCAAGGGCACAAGGGTAAGTCTAATTTCTTATCTTGAAAGCACATAAAAAATCTCTAGCTAGAGGAGCATTAAATGTTCTTTTAGATTTGCAACTATATCAGTCTGTTCTAAGTGGAATGAGCTGTGACATATTTCAACTCTAAATGTTTTTATCCATCTATTTAACTTGCAGGGCTACAACATGTGGGGCAGAAAGCTGCGGTCAAGTGAGTCAGAAACCAATGAGTTCTTCACTTGTGTGGTTTTTCAGAATAAAAAGTGAAATCTGTTTTTATGGCAGCCACCAAATCTCTTCATCTTTAGTATGGGTGTTTAATTAGTTATTTCAGGAGATATATGTCTTTTAGTGTTTACTAATAATTAAATGTTATTTAGGTATCTAATCAAAACTTAAAGTTACTTCAGTTCAGTTCAATGTTCCATCATTGTTCTCTCAGGATTTATGAGTCAGAGCTGTTTGTTTTCTTGCAGCTCATAAATATTTGTGAACCTAAAGCTTATTTTATCCCCAATTTCTTCTGGAGAATAAAAGTTTAAGATCGGACAAAGATAACCTAAGGTACACAAAAAGCTGTCTTCCAATGATGATTTCACTTAAGAGAAAAAGAAATCCGGCCAACCTTGCTCCACAAAAAAAGACCCCTTCGTCTTGGTAACTAACGAGTTAACCGTCATCGTCCACATTAAAAATAAAGCTGAACTTGCACCTGTCCTACCACATATAGTAAGCTATTTAAATTTAAATAGCTTACATTTAAAAAGAAACTCATCATACTCCACACAAATTCAAGAGGAGATGGAAAAACAATGTCATCTCTTTATATCAGACTGGAAAGGTTTACAAAACCATTTCTAAAACAGCCTTTTCCAATTATTTACGTTATTTAAACCAGTTGAAACCAGTTTGATCACCTGAAACATTTAACTGTGACGAGAGCAAAGCCAGAGGAAATGGGCAAAAGATTTTTTACCGCACTGTAATTAATGATAAGGTGAGGAAGATGCATAAAGTGCACTCAAACTCTAATAAAAATAAATATATGTGTGTCTGTGTTTGGTAAGGAGTCCATTTTTGAAGTTCAAACTCATGTGAGGATGTCGTAAGCAGTTGCCAAACTGCCCCAATCACATACCAACAAGATTTTTTCAAAGTGACAGGATCATCACTCTTTGAACTTGATAAACCTTTTTTTTTTAACCAGGATTACTGGCTTAGTAGTGAACTCTGACAAGGTGAACTCTGAGTTTCCAGTGTTCACTTCCTCTTTGTTGCATGAGCAAGACAAACCTGTTCTGGAAAAAACTTGTGGATGATTTGACAAATCAAGAACACAAACATAATCTCCTAGAATAACAGTTCTGCTGGGAACATCTGTAAATCGACTGCTGGAGAATCTCCTGGCTCCCCTAAGACTGTACACACCCCAAAAAAAGCAAGAATCACGGTGAACGCTACTTGAACATGATTAAGAGGAAAATGCATTTATTCTACTACTTATATTTAATATTTTACATGTTTTTCCTGACATTTATGGTTCTTGTGGTTCTCATTTATTCTGAGAAATATTTAAGAAATATCACAAATCAAATCAATCATTGTGATTCGTAAATGGTTTTATAACTGTCAGGCCTAAATACCTATTAAACAAACACAGGAAAGACAAGAGAGTTAGATTCTTTGTTTCTCGCGAGGAGAGCAGACAGAGATGTGCTTTCAGTTACAAATCTCCAACCGCTCTGAAACACATCTGTCTGTTCCTCTCTTTTTATTGCTCTTTAGGAACCCTGCCACAAGGGGCGCTGCAACTCTAAAAGGGTGGAGGGGCACATCGTTACAGCGCTAATGACATTCAATAATCTAGACACATGTTATCTATACTCTAGATCCCTTTTGCTCCAAGCACGGCGTTGAATCGGACACGTTGTATAGCTTCAAAGCAACGGTTTTGTAGCACAAAGAAGCACAGAGCAGAGTTTATTGTCAGGCTTGTAAAACTCTGCTGGGAGTAATTAACACTTCCGTCTCTCATAGGAAGTCCTGCAGGGCAACAGCTGCTGAGAGTAGCTGTCACCTCTCTCTTCCAAGGAGGGATTTAGGAAGGAATCAGAATTAATTAACATACAGAAACATTATCTAAATGTAACTACAAAAGCTACATGATACAACAAATATTTGATAATTACTAATAATACAATTTACCTAACAATAACCATTTAAATTTTAATTTGTAGAGGGTTTTTTTTTTTTTAAAAAAACATTGACTCATTTTCACATACTTTTTCTGATATCAATTGCAAATAGCATGGGTGATTTGTTGTTGTAATGTGAAAAAAAAAGTCAAAATTCAATAGATTTTGCAGGGAACGGCATAAAGCTGTTAAATGTTGTAACCAAAATGTCCTTTCTGTTAAATATCCCAAGGAGGCGGACGCGACCTCCCGCTTCCTGCAGTGTGTCGGCTTGCCGTCCACAGACACAGGAAAAGACCACATGCAGAGGCTGAAAGTGATGCTTGAGGCCACAATGGACGTGTACACCTTCATGGTATGACTTCTACCGGCACGCAACGCCAAAAAATGCCGCACGCATTCCAGACTGACCAGACCAGTTGTTACTGTTATTGTTTCTGCTTTTTTTTTTTTTTTTTTTGACAAGTTCATGACACTTGTGCTTTCAGACTGTGACAAACTTCTAGGAAAAAGACTTACGGCCTCTTTCTTGGAACCTTTTCAGAAGCCTGTAAACTTTAATCCATTTTAACTGTTGTTACAGAAATCCAGCATGACCGACGTGCCGGTCCTGAGCCTGGAAGGAGCTTTGAATTTCAACCCCGGAGCAGATCCTCTCCAGAATGAAGCCCTGGTTCAGATGTGGCTTGAGGTCAAAATCAAACCTCTGCTGGGTTCCATCACCAAACACTTCCTGTCCTGCCTCAGCACAAAGAACTTCAGCTGCTCCACTTATCAGACTGTGTACGTCTTTATTTTTTTAATTCTCAACTTTATTCTTAGTTTTGATAGTAGCTGTTTGGAAATGTCTTTTGATATTTCTGTCTTGCCTTTCAGAGTGGGAGAACTCAGCCAATATTTTTCAGAGATGAATCCAGTCAGACAAAAGTGGATCTACACGTTCTTCATGTACCCCTTCCTGTCTGGAGAAAGAGTTACAGGTACATAAAAGCAACATAAGAAAGAAATGCATATAAAAAGAGAAAAAGGCAAAAAGTGGTCAAAATGACCAATTAAAGTCAAAGTAATGTTTAAAGTTACCAGAAAAACATAGGACGCTGCATTAGCAGAACAAACAAAATGCCCAACACAAACAACAATGAAAAGAAAATATTTTTGCGTTATGACTCAACCAGCTTTACACTTGTAGAGAGTATTGTCTTTTACTAGCTAAAGTTCAGTTCTGTTTGCTGTTTCTTGGTCTTCATCATGTTGTTTGATCCCTCATGTTTTCCAGCTAACCTCTGAAGCCTTCGCAGAGCAGCTGCGTTATCCTGAGATTAGATTCAACACAGATGGAATCTAGATTAGGTTACGCAGGACGGCATATTGGGACCATTGTAGACGGAAGGAAAAGAGATTTGGCTACTGCCAAAAAACTCAAATTTTGGAACTAAGTTCAGAAAGTTTTGAGAAAAAATATTGGAAGTTTCTGAGTTTCAAAAAATCCCAAATTTATGAGAAAATAACTCTAATATCTTGAGATTAATGTCAGAAATATTCTACAAAAGACTTGGTGAATTATTGAGTTTCAAGAGCCAAATATTTTCTAAATGTTTCCTAAATTATTTCTCACAATCTCATACATGTTTAGGTGTTTGGCAAACATTTATTCCTTTTTTTTTATCTGCAGTGTCCCTAATATGCCTTTGTAATTACATCTTAAGCTAATCAATGGTACTGTTTCTTTTATAATTTTTTTTTTCTTTTTAAGGGTTGCATGGAGTTGAATAGAAATGCATGGCACACTAGATTGTTTATTTACAAAAAAGAAACCTATCTCCCTCTTCACAGTTATGTACTGCTTTTTGTTGCCAAGTTATTCAAAATTTACATATACATTTCAAAAATCAAAAAATAAATCGGGGTCCAAGGGATCCAAGATTCCATAAATGTCATTTTTCTGCCCTTATTCTGTCCTGATACCGATAAACAGTACATCTGCTCCTATTTCTTGATGCATATTTATATGTACTTCATTTGTAGGTTGTGTAAACGGCAATGAAAGCAGCAAAGAATGGCTGATGAAGAATTTTGGCGCCTTCAGAGCGATGGCCCGAATGAAGGACTTCACCAGCCTCAACATGGTCTTCAGTGGGGTGAGTCAGACTCACTTCCTATAAACGACTCGAATGGCCATCTCACTTTACATAACATTTAACGTTATCATATATGAGTTTGAGGACTCGTGCGATATGAGTTTTTGTTTTTCGTCCCGTCACACCGCTCTGTCTGTTTCTGGCCACAGCTGGAGGTTCTCCACCTGCTCTCTCCTGCACAAAAGGCCGAGCTGCTCTTAAAGCCTGAGGTGGCTGGTTTGGACAACGGCACCTTGACCCTGGTTTTCAACAGTCTGCTGCCCGGTCAGCAAACGACTCCCAGCCCTGGAAACTCGTCTGTGGTGCCAGTTGGTTATTCATCTCCACACAGCACTCTCAAAGAGGTAAATGCACCTCGTTGTATTTAGTTGAAGTTCTGCTTCACAGGAATAATGTAGCCGGATTTGGCCCGCAGGCCTTGACTTTGACACGTGTGTTCTAGAGGAGCCATGTTTCTGTTTATGTTTCATTTGCAGACGGAGCAGAAAGCCCAGGAAAACAGGGGCAAATTGTTTCTGTGAATAATGAAACATGTTTGTTTTCTCTAAAATACATCATCATAAAAGCTCTTCCTGCAACATATCACACGCGAACGGTGTCAAGATCAAACAGGCTGTTAGACGTACAGCTTCCACACTCAAAGGCACGCAAATGCCAAAAAATACCTTGTAATAAATTTATCTTTTATTCCTGTCACTCTTAAATATCTCCAACTTTTAATTTGGGTTTTTATTGTGTAAATCACAATGTTTCTAAAAAAAAAAAAAAGATTTATGTACATTGACACATGTAATTATTGTACCCTCAGCTTTTTTTTCTTTTTAAGATGATCTGAGTGTCATGGAACTTTTAAATATTCAGTTAATGGCTTTTTGTTTCCTTGTGGTATAAACAATAATTATCATATGTTAGATTCAACCATTTTAAACTCTTGTTAGTTTGATTGGCATCTGTTCAAAATGGAGAGGTTTTTTTGTCTTGTTTTTTTTTTCGTACAGTCTGTCAGTTTGAAGCAGTATCGGTTTCTGATATGGGGGATGTGGGCAGCTGCCCAGGGCGGCATCTCATCTAGGGCAGCATGAGCTCCTGGTGCTGCAATAGTACACACAATTTTGAAAATACCTGACTATTGTTTCAATTTAAAACAAAAGAGAGCGCTGTCTAAAGAAACAAGAAACGTCCTACAGAACTTTAATTCCCAATATTTGTTTTTAACATTACAGATCGCAAATGGATTCATGACGGCTTTCAGACCGATTGGAAGTTTTGCTCATGAATTTGTTTCTTTTACACATCAGGTAAATAAACTCACACAAACACATCCTGAGACGTTTAAGCTAACCATTTCATTGTGACAACAGGAAGTTAAATCCCCCTCCCCTGGCCTTGTGTGTGTCTTACAGAGAAATGTTTCAGAAATAAAAAGCACCACTTTGACTCAGTTCCTGCTCAACTGGACTCTGGCTGAGCTGGCAAACGTGTATGAGCCGCCCACGGTCCCAGACATCCCCGAGTTTGATGTGACCAACGTGGATGACTGGTACCAGCAGGTGGTGCTGCCGCTGCTGCGCAGGTTCCTGCCGAACGACGAAAACTTGATGCACCAAAACATCACGCTGGCTTTTCACGAGCTGTAGTAAGTCAGACTAAGTTTAAACTAATTACTGACTAAGTTTAAACTAATTACTCGCTTATTTGACTTTATGTTCACATGCTTCCCTCTCAAACAGCTCTTTGACAAATATTTTTGTCTTTTAGTCTGTTGGTCCATTTAGCTTTCATCAAAATTGATTTGGTTTGTGTTTTGGATTTGATCTTTTAATTGACAAAAATGTAGTCCAGACATGGATAATAAGTAAAAAGAAATCAACAACAACCATAAATGTCTGCTACAGTCATATTATTTTAACCAAAAGTAACTTTCACTTGAGTATAATTTCTGGGTAACCATTCAGTTATGTCACTTAATGAAGTACAAACGTGTTTAAGCCATAAATGTATGGGGAAACGTTTTGTTTATCAACAGTCTTCATTGTTTTAATTATATTTTATCTGCTCAGGTGAATATTCATACAGTAAACAATAGATATTGTCACCAGAAATACTTTCCACTGGGTTTAACATGTATTCAATATTAACTGTAAGTAGGTAATATATACCTACTTGGTAGGTAAACATGTATTTATAAGTACTTGTACTACCTGGGTTCAAACATTTTATGTGGTAAAAAATTGAGATTTGAAACTCAAGTTTCCTCTATTTGAATGTGTTATTTATTTTTACTCATTTTTAAAATGATTTTTCTGAAAATCAGAATGTGTACATACATTATCATTTCCTTTTTGCCTCCTGGGAATCTACAGCTATCACCTGGTCTCAGATCTTTTGTCAAAATGGGAATTGCATAGACGCCTGGTATCATTGCTACTTTTGTGATTTTTTTTTCTGTTTGTGTGTGTGTGTGAACACATTTACTGTGAATTTCATCTAATCAGCCTCAGCTACTGTGACTGAAGGGTGTAATTATGAAAGCCTGCAAATAAAATTAAATAAAATCAAACAAACAATACTAAGTAAATAAATAACATTTCAAAAATGTAAATTATATATTAATCACAAACTAAATGGAATGTATTTATTTTATTACACAAATAATGCTAGAGATAGTGAAATATTTGTTTAGTCTTTTTCTGTGGTGTTTTAATCAGATTTTCTAAATATGTCTTTCAAAAGTGATGTAAGAAGCGTACATTTTATTTATTTATTTTTTAAAAAAACTTCAACTTAAGAAAGCAAAAAGAATTGACCGTATAACTTTAAATGGAAAAACCTTCTGCCATTTTGTTTGTGTGTGTAATTGAGACCCTCTAAGTGGCCTAGTGCAGCTTTAATTGCTCATCCACAATCTGGCCATTTTAAAGAAGAAAAATTGTAATTTCATTGGTCATCTTTGTCTGAAGCTGTGTATTCTGTTTTCATGCAGTTTTCTGGAACATGGTGGGGAAAATGAATACGATGAACTTCAGGATGTCTGCAGCGTCACTCTTGATAAGAGCCCTTGTGGGGTGAGGTTCTGACTTGTATTTTAATTTACTCTATATTTTAGCTCGATAAAAGAATCCTGCTTTACCTTCCGTCCCATCTTGTTGTTTGTGATGCCCTCAGCTGACCGATGCAGTGGAGAACGTAGCCCATATTATGCACTGCGCTGCTAAAAGTGAGCTGACGATGACTGAAGAAACCATCATGAGGCTGATTACTGAGCTGGCTGAACGTCTGCACCTCCTGATAAAAGAGTTTACCACAACAGTGAGCATATTAACCTCTCTGACCTTCTAAACATAAGAGACTTCAGTGTGAACTCAGTCACTCTGATAATTCCTCTCTGTTGTCACTGCTGCGACAAAAACTCAAGTCAGTGCTTTTTTGTTTTCCTTTCAGAACTTTGCAGGGCTGGCATCTGACATTAAGGAGATATTCAACGAGAATGAGCCTCCAACTCTGACCCAACATCACCTGGACGACCCCGAATTCATCAAACTCTGGTACCAGATCAAACTGCTCCCTCTGCTGCCAGACGTAAACCCAGACCTCCTCTCCTGCCTGAGCACCAAAAACTTCTCCTGCCCCGTTTACCAAACCCTGTGAGTTCACACATTTTGTGATTTCAAAAATAAAAATTCTAGGTTTAGTTACCGTCCTCTTTCTGTTTTCGACTTGCAGGGTGGCAGCACTTGGTGAGAGCATGAGGCAAATGGATGCTGACATGATGTACAGTCACAACATCTACAGATATTTCATCTACTCTTTCCTGAATCACAACGCCACTGGTAAGCTAAAACATCAGCTGAACAATGGGGAAAAATAACCCATACATGAAGGAAAGATAATGGTGCCCACAACCACATTGCCGATATTATTCACCATGCTGCTAAAAGTGAGCTAACAACGAATGGCGCTGCTCAGGGCGGCATGTGATGTCATCAGTTCTGTTGTTGCTAAGATACAGACATAATGCCTGAATGCGTTTGTGGCCATATCTGGTGATTTTATGCCATAGATGTTCTCTCTGTGTAGCTGGCAAAGAGAAATCCAATCAGTAACCTCAAAACAGCCTTATTTGGGTTCCTGTGATCACTTTCTTAGTCACTTTTCGAACAGGTCATCTTTGAACAAAGGGTTTACATTCAGAGCAAAGAAAAACAAGACTGTGATCTGATTTCCCCAGACGAGGTGTTTGGTTTTTGATAATTTCCAGGAAGTAGGTGCCTGCCCACAACCATCAGCATCTATAATAACTGTTTGGATAATTTTGAATTAATATGAGTTACAACATTTAAATTCCCTTTGGGATAAATTAAGTATTTTGGAATTTGAATTTCACTGGTGATTTCCCTAATGTTGTGCTTAGTTGTATTTGTTCCAAACCTACTTCCTGGAAATCATGATTACAAGCTTGAGTTTGATTTATTCAGACAACAAAAAATCTTTCAACAAGTCTTTTTTTTTTTTTTTGTGGAATTTTAGCCAGACACAAACCAGACGTGAATTTTAACCAGCAGCTTATTTCGTAGATTCATTACCTGTAAGGCAATCATTATTAATCAGATATATGTTGTTAATTAATTAATAGTATATTTGAAAAACTATGTGTATTTACTTGTGTATTACATGCAAATGTATTTATTTCCAATTTAAGCATCAAAAAATAAATGTAACTTAACATGTGTTATCGTGCAACATTTTTTCAGAACCCCAGTGCATCTCCTCAGCCAATCAAAGTGCAGAATGGGTGAACCTGAACTTTGGGTTCTTCTCAAGCTTTGCCTCTGTCATCGACTTCTACCAGCTCAACCCCAATTTCTCTGCGGTAAGTCTGGGAGCCGTCAACGAGCTGGATTAAAAAAACAAACCCTCGTGATAGTGATTGGAAACACTTCTTTTTCCCCTTTTCCTTTCTCAGTTGGAAGCTCTGCAGGTCCTGACCCCAAAGCAGCTTGCAGAAATGCTGCTGCTGCCTCTTCCTGGTCCAACGGACAAAGACACCGTTATCAACGCAGTGTTTGACTTCTTGTTGGAGTCACCAGAAGACAGAAAATTTACCGACGTTCTGCACTTCGTGGTCCAGCTTGCCGAAGAGGCTAATCCTCCCTGCAGTGTCTATCAACTCATGTGAGTACCTTCTAATGTTTTTAGGTTACACACCTCTAGGTAACTAACTTACACACATAATAGCTGTGTTTCCATTACAAATGTGCAGAAACCTTTATCAGTATGTCAAAAAAAACCCCCACAGTTTCACAACTGTGGTTCTAACGGAGAAAGACATTAACCCTGTTATGAAATGCAATTAAAATCAGGCGTGAATAAATCATAAGTCATTAAAAAATAAACACACCATCATCATCCAACCACTTCCCATCGTCGTCTTCTTCATGGTTCACGTCAGTTGCAACACTGTTGATTGTGTGGTGCGAAAAAAAGGGTTTCCACTGCAGTTTTTGCAAATTAAACCAATTTTTAAAAAGTGGTCCTAAAAACCATCTCATCATAGCGCCAAAACTTTTTATCAATAAAACTTCAGGTTTTTTTTTTTTTAATTGGAATGTTGGCTTTTAGTGAATTTATCTTCAAAACATCAAATTCTGCTATTCTATGGTCAATGGAAGCCAAAATATAGACAGCAGAACATTCAGTTTTGATTAGATTTTTATTTATTTATTTATTTATTTTTGCAAAAACATTTTTCATCTTTCACTGAACCTAATAAAATCCTGTTTTCTTTTATTTATGTTCTTTTTTCCCTTGCGGCTTAATTTGTTTTGTTTGTCATTGCGTCAGTTTTGAACGAATGTACGGAGCCCTAACGATGATACCTCCAGACTTGGAGCCGGTTATTTGGGCCCGCATAGATGATCTCATGGGAATTGCGCCGGCAGGTGAGTCTCTCCTCAACCTGAAACACCAAAACCAAAAACGAACTAACACCCACACAAGCAACAACAGGCTAAAAGTTCAATTATTGTGGTGTTGTTGACTGAATATGTTGTTTTTGTTTGTTTTTGACAGAGTGTGTACCGGCAGAAGTCACGGTGAGTATTTTATCCTGAAGTCATTTTCCAGTAACTTTTTTTTTGCATGTTGGTAAGAAATTAAAAATTATAATATATCATTCACAGTGCCAAGACACGCAGATCAACAGTAAGAATTATGTGCTAAGTTTTATTTTATTTCTCATCAAGTTATTTTCAAGGTAGTTTTAAAATATATGAAATCATATTTTTTCCCTGTTGTTTGACAGGAACTTTAATCTGCCAAAGCATCAACAGGTAATTCTGCCTGATGAGTACAAAATGAAATAAAACCTATCTAGCTCATATTTAGACTTTAATAACTAACATGAAGTGAACTTTCTCAGCTCCGTTCTTCAGTCATACCTCAACGACCACGTGCATGTGTCATGTAGCTTCACCTTGGAGGAATATGCTTGTGCTCAGGTAACTACGACTCAATGAGTGACAGTCGGGGTGAAGGTGTTCTGATGCACTGCAGGTTCGTCTCACTGTCTTCCACTCACAGCTGGATGACTTCACGGCTGAACAGCTGGCTTCCCTGATGAGGTGTAATCTGCCCGGCAACGGCAGCCATTCCAGGGTCCTGTGGAAGTTGCTGCTGACGAAACTCTCCAGCGTTTTGAACCCAGCGCTGGACATGCTGGCCAACACGGTCAGCAGCTTTTGGGAGTATGGTCTCATTTTCAAGCGTCTTTATTCTTGCTTTACGTGAAACTGGTTTACTCTTCTTACAGTCGGTGGGAATGATCCCGTCAGTGGAGGAAATTTTGGATGTGATAGAGGAAATCAGGCTGTCGGCGCTGACCGATGAGGAGCTGACGGACAGCGGCGTGATCCACTTGTGGTTCACAGAGCGTCTAAGCGTCTTCCTGCCATTTGCGTCGGGGCGCTTCCTGCTCTGTCTGACCAGCAGGAACTTGAGCTGTCCATCATATCAGCAAATGTGAGTCAGGACACTTTAAGCAAAACAAGCCGTGTCACGTGTCTTATGTTTGAGTAGCATAGCATGTTAGGGGCGAGCGATATGGGTTTAGAATTTTATCGCGATAGTTTGGGGTACAATTGTGGCAACGATAAAAATTCTGTTAAAAAAATTGCTACTTCTTTTTTAGGTAAGTGTATGACTGTCAGTTTTGTTTTTTGTTCCAACATCATTAATTGACTTTATTGAGACAACAATAAATGAGATTTCTTATCACAATAAGAAATTTGTCATAAGTGCTAAACGAGATGATAAATGCCCACCCCTAATAGCATGTTGTGTTTGGTTCTTGTTTTTTTTAATGGAAATATAAGAACTTAAAGTTTAATAATAAAATATACAAACTTCCCAGAGTTGATTCTAAGTTGAACTTATTAGTTCTTGCTTTGTGACATGTCTGAAAATAGATTTCATCCTGTCAATCTAGGTGTTACTTGTTTGACATGTATATGTTCTAAACACAAAGTATTTACTTTTAATTGCATCATTTTGCATCTGTTTTATTCTGAATACATTGTGGGATCTGACATTCGTCCTCAGACTGCAGGTGTTTGTTGGCCACTTTGAGGAGATGCCCTTCCAACAGCGGCTTGTGGTCCTGAAGGATTTCATCCTTCGTTTCCTTCTGAACGCTCACTCAGGTGAACGCTCACTCTTTAATAAATCTGCATTGATATGTTTCAGTTATATTTACATTAAGATGCACATCTTTGGGTATTTACGGACCTTTCTGCTTCTTCCTGATCGGCTCCAGGTCCAGGATGTTTGTCCTCCTTCAACAACAGCGCACAGTGGCTGACCGACAACTTCGGTCCATTCTCACAGTTTGTGATCATCAGCGACCTGATCCGTCTCAACCCACTCTTCAATCCAGTGAGGATCAGATTGTCGAAAAAAAATCAGTGCTTTTTAAAAAAAGACAAGGCCAAATAACTTTTTTTTTTTTTTGTAGCTCGAGGCCTTACATCTCCTCACACCAAATCAGACTGCAGAGCTGCTGGGACTGAAGCTTCCTGAAAGCACAGACGCCGTCATCAACATGATCTTTGATTACATGACCGAAGCACCAGAGGAAAGGAAATTCACAGAGTTCCTGTCATCTTTGGTTATGATTTCCGAGACGGTAAGAAGTTTGTTATGATTCAGGACTTTTGTTTTTAAGGTAGTAGCTCATTTGTCCTCTTCTTGTTTTTATCCAACAGTTGAACCTTTCCTGCTCATCCTACAAAACACTGTGAGTTCAGATCAAACCTGCAATATATACGATGAAAGTTGTAGCCAGAAATGCCAAATGAGGCTGAAGTGATGGTAGTTCCTAGGAAACTAGTGTGTGCCTAGGAAAGATAAGCATGATTATGTCACATCATAGAGTAAAACAGGACTGGAGGGCTGTCGTCAGCAGTATTGTTTTCTTTTCAATGAGTGTCCTATGAGCTCATAAGCTGCATTTTCATTACAATTGTGCGCAAAACTTTGTTGATATTGGATAATGTCAAAAACACAATTTCACAATTGTTTTGTTTCATTAAATAAGAAATGCAATTAAAATCACACGTGAATAAGTTTGTTCACACGACAAGTCATGATCCTATATATACTTCCAGCATCTAGAAGGTAGATGCAGGAAGACACTTCCTGCATCTATGTCTCAGGAAGAGAAGTATATGCAAAACTTCTCTTTTTGCAAGACGTTTTGCAAACATCTTGCAAAGTTTGCAAAACTTTGCAAGTTAAATAAAGTAATGAAACTTTTTTTAAATCATCTCTCTGATGTATACTGTTGTTTGCCTCACATCGATGACCGAGCACAGAACAGGTTTAGTTTGATTCAATTGAAAATATTTTTGCCTTGCAGGTTCACCAGACTGGACGACGCCATGGCAACAGCTTCTTCTGACGTGGCTTCAGCCATCACATACACTGAAGTGGCTTTATTCAAACGACTACCATCTGGTGAGATTTTTATATATAAAAACAAAGAGAAACATTTTTAGGCTACAAATTGTGTTAAATCTCTCCCCAGTTATTTCTACTTTCATTTTATTTAACATATTTCCAACTGTTACATTTTTAATTTCGATCAGCTGTAAAGACTGTGGCAATACATCTTTACCATGTTAAATACAAAAAGACATTCAATATCCAAAATGCAGTTTAGTGATTATAGATTGAAGAATTGATTTCATGATTGTCAATTTGTGTCAACTGAAAAGTCATTTCTCATTTGTTTAATAATTAACTAATTAGATTTTTTTGTTGCTTTTATTACAGACTGCATCATATACAGTGGGCAGGTAAAGATACGTTACTGTGGACATTTTATTTTATGTTTTCGAACAAATTAGTTTTTTGAGGCTTACTAACCATTTTAATCGTTTTCTCTACCTAGTGCAATGTAACGATGGCAAATGGTTAGTTTCCTCTCACTGCATAACCAACCTTTATCTACTTTTATTTAAAATTATGTATTATTTTTACATTAATACCTTAACTTGTCTTGCAACTTTTCACAGAGACAGACATATGCATGGGAGTCAACAGGTAGGGTTGAGAAAGACTTTTTGATATTCCTCCCTAAACATTTCATGTAAAATAAAGGAAACATGAATCACTTTGTGTTACAGCACAGAGCTTCAGATCCTCCTAGACAGATCAACGATGGCCGGACGGCACTGCAACTTCTCTGTGGAGGAATTTGCCTGTGCCTCTGTAAGACGTCGCATCATCATCTGTCCTCAAACTGCAGCTGAGGGAAAATGGTTTCATGTTTGGTTCAACATCTGGTCTGTTGTCATTCTCCTCTCCAGCTGTCAGGTTTAACAGCTGGGGATCTGGCAGCCATGTTGCGCTGTGATAGGTTCTCCAACTCAAGCGGCTCCAAACCTGCCTGGAAGCTGCTGCTATCCAAAGCCTCCAAGGTCCTGGATCAAGCTCTGGATCTGCTGAGCAATACCGTAAGACTGGCTTTTGGTTCCAACCAGCGGTGCTCCGCTTGCAGTTTTCAGGCTCATCACTGATATTTAAAATCCTGACCCGCCGATTCTGATTTTGGCCCAATTTGTCTTTTTTTTCTGAAAGACGCTAAATATAGCAATAAAGTCGTGAAGTTATGAATTTACTATTGTCATTTACAAACATTTCCCACCTGCAATATGACAAGAAATAAATATCTATTTGGGATGAACATTTATTTTAATAAGAAGTGCAATAACCCGGATGGATGCATGTAAACACACCCAAGACCAATTCTTTGTCGAACCACCTAAACTCATCATTCTGCTTTCTTTGATCTCCAATCAAGAACTTTCATGTAGCTCAAAATTTACCGTGGATCATTTCTTGTTGCAGACGCTCCGTCCTGACCATCCTTCTGCCCCCATGATCCTGGACTCCATACGAGAACTCCGGCTGCTTGTCGTCAACATGACCGTCCTCAACGATCCCGCCTTCGTCCAGACGTGGTTCGGCCGCCGCCTTCGTCCGTTCCTGCCAGCTGTTTCCGACGACTTCCTCTCATGTCTCTCCTCCAAATCACTGGACTGCAGCACCTACCACTACATGTAACAATGAACTCATTCATTCTTTATAATCACTTTAGAAATATATTTGGATTTCTTTTACAATCTGCGATAATAAAATATCTTTGTCATTTTCAGCGTGAAGACATTTAGCGAGCTTCAGTCAGTCATGTTGAAAGAAAGGCAGCTGTCTGTCTTGACACACTTCATCACAGGTTTTCTGACAAACAACACTGCAGGTAGGAACCTGCAAACACACTGATCCTTACCGTGCATGTAGACATATTAATAAACATGTTATGTAGATCTGAAAGATAAAGAAGTTAAGGAGTTTTGAGAAACATTAAGTCTCTTCACTTGTATAATGATTGTCTAGTGTTTCCAAGACAACAAATCTTTATCCTTCAAATCAATGTCACCTGTTAACTGCACATGTCAGCTGTTTTATTTCCCCAAGCTTTGCGTCGTTAACTTATTATTTTGTGGTTAGCCATTTTTAAAACTGTCTTTCAATGTTAGATAAACACACAAACTTTAGGATTTGAGTAATTTAAAAATTTTGTGAATAGTATTCAAAGCAATAAATACTTTGCCTTGCACAAATCTATAATGTCTTGACCTTTTCCAGGACCAGGATGTTTGTCCTCCTTCAACAACAGCGCACAGTGGCTGACCGACAACTTCGGTCCATTCTCACAGTTTGTGCCCATCAGTGTGCTGATCCAACTCAACCCACTCTTCAAACCAGTGAGGATCAGATTGTCAAAAACAATCAGTACTTTTTAAAAGTAAGGCGAAATAACTTTTTGTTTTCTTCTTTTTTTAAATAGTTTGACGTCATTCAGCTCCTCACGCCAGATCAGAGAGTGGAGCTGCTGGGACTGACGCTTCCTGAAAGCACAGACGCCGTCATCAACATGCTCTTTGATTACATGACCGAAGCACCAGAGGAAAGGAAATTCACAGAGTTCCTGTCATCTTTGGTCATGTTCACTAAGATGGTAAGACAATTATAATTTAGGGTTTCTGAGGATTTTGTGTTTAAGGTAGTAACTCATTTTTCCTTTTCTTCCTTTTGTCCAACAGTTGAACCTTTCCTGTTCATCCTACAAAACACTGTGAGTTTATATGAAATGTGTATATATGGGCTGACCACTCTGTGAGGAAGAAGCCATGACTTTTAAAGTGATGCACAAATGCAGAAATGTTTTTGTAATTAAAGTCAGGGTCAATGACCAATATTTTTGAGACGTTTCCTGTGGATGACGCTAATGCTAAAGCGTTTGGGTGCAACAATATTTGTGGTATTTGGATAAAAGGCCTTCACGTTTTCCTTCGTCCCAACAAATTATTATGAAGTCACAGTTAAAAAGGCAGTTCTACCAAAGTACCAAAGAATATACTGCATGTACATGACTGAATTTGAAGACTGTAATGCATTTTTCTCTCCTAATTCTCTCTGATTGTTCTGGTTATTTTGGTGTTTGCCATACACGGATCATTTTAGTAATTCTAGCCAATCACAGAACAAGTTTAGTTTGACTGAATTAAAAATAGTTTTGCTTTGCAGGTTCACCAGACTGGACGACGCCATGGCAACAGCTACTTCTGACTTAGTTTCAGCCATCACATACACTAAAGTGGCTTTATTCAAACGACTACCATCTGGTGAGATTTTTATACATAAAAGCAAAGAGAAACATTTTTAGGCTACAAATTGTGTTAAATCTCTCCCCAGTTATTTCTACTTTCATTTTATTTAACATATTTCCAACTGTTACAATTTTAATTTCGATCAGCTGTAAAGACTTTGGCAATACATCTTTACCATGTTAAATACAAAAAGACATTCAATATCCAAAATGCAGCTTAGTGATTATAGATTGAAGAATTGATTTCATGATTGTCAATTTGTGTCAACTGAAAAGTCATTTCTCATTTGTTTAATAATTAACTAATTAGATTTTTTTGTTGCTTTTATTACAGACTGCATCATATACAGTGGGCAGGTAAAGATACGTTACTGTGGACATTTTATTTTATGTTTTCGAACAAATTAGTTTTTGAGGCTTACTAACCATTTTAATCGTTTTCTCTACCTAGTGCAATGAAACAATGACAAATGGTTAGTTTCCTCTCACTGCATAACCATTCTTTATCTACTTTTATTTAAAATTATGTATTATTTTTACATTAATACCTTAACTTGTCTTGCAACTTTTCACAGAGACAGACATATGCATGGGAGTCAACAGGTAGGGTTGAGAAAGACTTTTTGATATTCCTCCCTAAACATTTCATGTAAAATAAAGGAAACATGAATCACTTTGTGTTACAGCACAGAGCTTCAGATCCTCCTAGACAGATCAACGATGGCCGAACGGCACTGCAACTTCTCTGTGGAGGAATTTGCCTGTGCCTCTGTAAGACGTCGCATCATCATCTGTCCTCAAACTGCAGCTGAGGGAATATGGTTTCATGTTTGGTTCAACATCTGGTCTGTTGTCATTCTCCTCTCCAGCTGTCAGGTTTAACAGCTAGGGATCTGGCAGCCATGTTGGGCTGTGATAGGGTCTCCAACTCAAGCGGCTCCAAAGCTGCCTGGAAGCTGTTGCTATCCAAAGCCTCCAAGGTCCTGGATCAAGCTCTGGATCTGCTGAGCATCACCGTAAGACTGGCTTTTGGTTCCAACCAGCGGTGCTCCGCTTGCAGTTTTCAGGCTCATCACTGAGATTTGGCCTAATACTGATTTTTATATATTTTTTTAACCTGAAAGTTGGTTAATATAGTGTCAAAGTATAAGGTGTTAAAATTCCAGCAGTTTGAAACTTAAGACTGAATATCATGATAAAAAATTTCTAAACATTTCCGATCTGTTGTATGCCATGTATCCTATATAATCCAACAGAAAATCCAAATATCTGCTAGTCTTGAAAATGTATTATTGTTTTCAAACGTACAATAACCTGCATAGAGATATTGAATTTTAACAGTAGTGCGTACACCCTGACAGTTCGTGGTCAGTATTTTATGAGATGATTAAAAATAACATATGATGAGGAATCTTTATTTAATTTTAGTTTATTCTGATTCTTTCCTGTAGCTCAAAATTTACCGTGGATCATTTCTTGTTGCAGACGCTCCGTCCTGACCATCCTTCTGCCCCCATGATCCTGGACTCCATACGAGAACTCCGGCTGCTTGTCGTCAACATGACCGTCCTCAACGATCCCGCCTTCGTCCAGATGTGGTTCGGCCGCCGCCTTCGTCCGTTCCTGCCAGCTGTTTCCAACGACTTCCTCTCATGTCTCGCCACCGAATCACTGGACTGCAGCACCTACCAATACATGTAATAATGAACTCATTCATTCTTTATAATCACTTTAGAAATATGTTTGGATTTCTTTTACAATCTGTGATAATAAATATCTTTGTCATTTTCAGCGTGAAGACATTTAGCGAGCTTCAGTCAGTCATGTTGAAAGAAAGGCAGCTGT
The DNA here is from genome assembly GCF_002775205.1 of Xiphophorus maculatus. Lineage (NCBI taxonomy): Eukaryota > Metazoa > Chordata > Actinopteri > Cyprinodontiformes > Poeciliidae > Xiphophorus > Xiphophorus maculatus. The sequence continues at coordinate 28,198,095 of NC_036447.1, read as the reverse complement.
CTGTCTTGACACACTTCATCACAGGTTTTCTGACAACAAACAACACTGCAGGTAGGAACCTGCAAACACACTGATCCTTACTGTGCATGTAGACATATTAATAAACATGTTATGTAGATCTGAAAGATAAAGAAGTTAAGGAGTTTTGAGAAACACTATTGACCCATCACTTCTAAAATGATTGTCTAGTGTTTCCACGACAACACCTTTCAAATCAATGTCATCTGTTGAGTTGTTTTCTTAATTTATTTATCCAAACCCTTTGTCTTGTAGCTCTTTGTGCTCGTTGATTTTTTTCATTACTTTCCATGTTAGACATATAAACACACAAACTTTAGGATATTATTTCTTTTAAAACAGTAAATGCTCAAAGCAATAAACATTTTTCTTTGTTTTTGGTGCAAGCAAACAAATCTTCATTTTCTTGACCTTTTCCAGATCCAAGATGTTTGCCCTCCTTCAACAACAGCGCACAGTGGCTGACCGACAACTTCGGTCCATTCTCACAGTTTGCGATCATCAGCAACCTGATCCGTCTCAACCCACTCTTCAAACCAGTGAGGATCAGATTGTCAAAAACAATCAGTACTTTTTAAAAGTAAGGCGAAATAACTTTTTGTTTTCTTCTTTTTTTAAATAGTTTGACGTCATTCAGCTCCTCACGCCAGATCAGAGAGTGGAGCTGCTGGGACTGACGCTTCCTGAAAGCACAGACGCCGTCATCAACATGCTCTTTGATTACATGACCGAAGCACCAGAGGAAAGGAAATTCACAGAGTTCCTGTCATCTTTGGTCATGTTCACTAAGATGGTAAGACAATTATAATTTAGGGTTTCTGAGGATTTTGTGTTTAAGGTAGTAACTCATTTTTCCTTTTCTTCCTTTTGTCCAACAGTTGAACCTTTCCTGTTCATCCTACAAAACACTGTGAGTTCAGATCAAACCTGCAATATAGAAATATGAACAAGTGAAGAGAGAGGCTTGGAGGACAAAGAGCATCATTTTTTGAGGCATCATGTGGATGAAACCAAAACTGAAATGTTTTGTGTAACGATATTTGTTTTATTTGGATAAACGAAAAAAAGCTTCCATGCCTAAGAATGCCATGTCTAATGCGGAGCCTGGCGGTAGCAGCATCTAAATAAATGGCATTATTAGAAAAAACTATCGTGTAAACAACATGTAAGAACATCAAATAGAATGTTAAAGACAATTCTACCAAAACACTAAGAACATGTACTAAAACTTATGAATGTATAAATGATAATAGCATGTTTGTTTTAAATTCATCTTCTCTCTGATTATTCTGATTATTTTTATTTTTTCCTACACATAGATGATGTTGGTGATTCTTGCAGACCACAGAATGAGTTTAGTTTGACTAAATTTAAAATATTTTTGCCGTGCAGATTCACCAGACTGGACATCACCATGGCAACCACTTCTCCTGACATAGTTTTAGCCATCACAAACACTAAACTCTCTTTGTCCAAACAACTACCACTTGGTGAGTTTTACAAAAAGAAGCAACATTGTTGAATACAAATGCTGTTCTGTTAAATCTCCTCCCAAAATTCTCTTCTTTAATTTTATTTTCTTTATATAACATTTTCCCAACAAACTGTAACAACAATGATGAATTTAGTTGCATGTTAAGGCCGTTCCGCTTAGATAATAATTTTCTTGTATTTCAATATAGTGTTAAATACATAGAGACAATATTCAATATGCAATTTGACTGATTGTTGCCTTTTGAAAAGTAATCAAGAAATAACTTTGTGAATTAAGTTTGTGTCAATTAATTTCTTATTTCTTTAATAATTGACAAGAGGTTTTAAATTATTCATTTTTTGTGCTTTTATCACAGATTGCATCATATACAGTGGGCAGGTAAAGATATGTCATTATAGAACTTTGTATTTTTATTTTTCAAACAAATCAGTTTTTTGAGGCTTACTAACCATTTTAATCGTTTTCTCTACCTAGTGCAATGAAACAATGACAAATGGTTAGTTTCCTCTCACTGCATAACCAACCTTTATCTACTTTTATTTAAAATTATGTATTATTTTTACATTAATACCTTAACTTGTCTTGCAACTTTTCACAGAGACAGACATATGCATGGGAGTCAACAGGTAGGGTTGAGAAAGACTTTTTTATATTCCTCCCTAAACATTTCATGTAAAATAAAGGAAACATGAATCACTTTGTGTTACAGCACAGAGCTTCAGATCCTCCTAGACAGATCAACGATGGCCGGACGGCACTGCAACTTCTCTGTGGAGGAATTTGCCTGTGCCTCTGTAAGACGTCGCATCATCATCTGTCCTCAAACTGCAGCTGAGGGAAAATGGTTTCATGTTTGGTTCAACATCTGGTCTGTTGTCATTCTCCTCTCCAGCTGTCAGGTTTAACAGCTAGGGATCTGGCAGCCATGTTGGGCTGTGATAGGTTCTCCAACTCAAGCGGCTCCAAACCTGCCTGGAAGTTGCTGCTATCCAAAGCCTCCAAGGTCCTGGATCAAGCTCTGGATCTGCTGAGCAATACCGTAAGACTGGCTTTTGGTTCCAACCAGCGGTGCTCCGCTTGCAGTTTTCAGGCTCATCACTGATATTTAAAATCCTGACCCGCCGATTCTGATTTTGGCCCAATTTGTCTTTTTTTTCTGAAAGACGCTAAATATAGCAATAAAGTCGTGAAGTTATGAATTTACTATTGTCATTTACAAACATTTCCCACCTGCAATATGACAAGAAATAAATATCTATTTGGGATGAACATTTATTTTAATAAGAAGTGCAATAACCCGGATGGATGCATGTAAACACACCCAAGACCAATTCTTTGTCGAACCACCTAAACTCATCATTCTGCTTTCTTTGATCTCCAATCAAGAACTTTCATGTAGCTCAAAATTTACCGTGGATCATTTCTTGTTGCAGACGCTCCGTCCTGACCATCCTTCTGCCCCCATGATCCTGGACTCCATACGAGAACTCCGGCTGCTTGTCGTCAACATGACCGTCCTCAACGATCCCGCCTTCGTCCAGATGTGGTTCGGCCGCCGCCTTCGTCCGTTCCTGCCAGCTGTTTCCGACGACTTCCTCTCATGTCTCTCCTCCAAATCACTGGACTGCAGCACCTACCACTACATGTAACAACGAACTCATTCATTCTTTATAATCACTTTAGAAATATATTTGGATTTCTTTTACAATCTGCGATAATAAAATATCTTTGTCATTTTCAGCGTGAAGACATTTAGCGAGCTTCAGTCAGTCATGTTGAAAGAAAGGCAGCTGTCTGTCTTGACACACTTCATCACAGGTTTTCTGACAAACAACACTGCAGGTAGGAACCTGCAAACACACTGATCCTTACTGTGCATGTAGACATATTAATAAACATGTTATGTAGATCTGAAAGATAAAGAAGTTAAGGAGTTTTGAGAAACATTAAGTCTCTTCACTTGTATAATGATTGTCTAGTGTTTCCAAGACAACAAATCTTTATCCTTCAAATCAATGTCACCTGTTAACTGCACATGTCAGCTGTTTTATTTCCCCAAGCTTTGCGTCGTTAACTTATTATTTTGTGGTTAGCCATTTTTAAAACTGTCTTTCAATGTTAGATAAACACACAAACTTTAGGATTTGAGTAATTTAAAAATTTTGTGAATAGTATTCAAAGCAATAAATACTTTGCCTTGCACAAATCTATAATTTGTCCTTTTCCAGGACCAGGATGTTTGTCCTCCTTCAACAACAGCGCACAGTGGCTGACCGACAACTTCGGTCCATTCTCACAGTTTGTGCCCATCAGTGTGCTGATCCAACTCAACCCACTCTTCAAACCAGTGAGGATCAAATTGTCAAAAGCAATCAGCATTTTGAAATAAAAGGCCAAAGTGACAATAGTGGCAAACAACTTTATTCTTTTGTTTTTTTGTAGCTGGAGGTCTTCCAGCTCCTCACGCCAGATCAGAGAGTGGAGCTGCTGGGACTGACGCTTCCTGAAACCAAAGACGTTGTCATCAACATGCTCTTTGATTACATGATCGTAGCGCCGGAGAGAAGTTTTGTAGAGTTCCTGTTATCCTTCGTGAGATTCACCGAGATGGTAAGAAAAATCCATCATGATTCAGTGGTTTGCAGATTTTTGTTTATGTAAATGTGACTTTTTTGAGCTTTACATCATTGATTGTGCTATAAAATTATGCTACATGCCTGGAAAATGCATAATACTGCCACTATAAGGTAGTAACTAATTTTCCACTTTTTCCTCTTGTCCAACAGGGAAGTATTTTCCTTTCCTGCCCATCCTACAAAACACTGTGAGTTTATATGAAATGTGTATATATGGGCTGACCACTCTGTGAGGAAGAAGCCATGACTTTTAAAGTGATGCACAAATGCAGAAATGTTTTTGTAATTAAAGTCAGGGTCAATGACCAATATTTTTGAGACGTTTCCTGTGGATGACGCTAATGCTAAAGCGTTTGGGTGCAACAATATTTGTGGTATTTGGATAAAAGGCCTTCATGTTTTCCTTCGTCCCAACAAATTATTATGAAGTCACAGTTAAAAAGGCAGTTCTACCAAAGTACCAAAGAATATACTGCATGTACATGACTGAATTTGAAGATTGTAATGCATTTTTCTCTCCTAATTCTCTCTGATTGTTCTGGTTATTTTGGTGTTTGCCATACACGGATCATTTTAGTAATTCTAGCCAATCACAGAACAAGTTTAGTTTGACTGAATTAAAAATATTTTTGCTTTGCAGGTTCACCAGACTGGACGACGCCATGGCAACAGCTACTTCTGACTTAGTTTCAGCCATCACATACACTAAAGTGGCTTTATTCAAACGACTACCATCTGGTGAGATTTTTATACATAAAAACAAAGAGAAACATTTTTAGGCTACAAATTGTGTTAAATCTCTCCCCAGTTATTTCTACTTTCATTTTATTTAACATATTTCCAACTGTTACAATTTTAATTTCGATCAGCTGTAAAGACTTTGGCAATACATCTTTACCATGTTAAATACAAAAAGACATTCAATATCCAAAATGCAGCTTAGTGATTATAGATTGAAGAATTGATTTCATGATTGTCAATTTGTGTCAACTGAAAAGTCATTTCTCATTTGTTTAATAATTAACTAATTAGATTTTTTTGTTGCTTTTATTACAGACTGCATCATATACAGTGGGCAGGTAAAGATACGTTACTGTGGACATTTTATTTTATGTTTTCGAACAAATTAGTTTTTGAGGCTTACTAACCATTTTAATCGTTTTCTCTACCTAGTGCAATGAAACAATGACAAATGGTTAGTTTCCTCTCACTGCATAACCATTCTTTATCTACTTTTATTTAAAATTATGTATTATTTTTACATTAATACCTTAACTTGTCTTGCAACTTTTCACAGAGACAGACATATGCATGGGAGTCAACAGGTAGGGTTGAGAAAGACTTTTTTATATTCCTCCCTAAACATTTCATGTAAAATAAAGGAAACATGAATCACTTTGTGTTACAGCACAGAGCTTCAGATCCTCCTAGACAGATCAACGATGGCCGAACGGCACTGCAACTTCTCTGTGGAGGAATTTGCCTGTGCCTCTGTAAGACGTCGCATCATCATCTGTCCTCAAACTGCAGCTGAGGGAATATGGTTTCATGTTTGGTTCAACATCTGGTCTGTTGTCATTCTCCTCTCCAGCTGTCAGGTTTAACAGCTAGGGATCTGGCAGCCATGTTGGGCTGTGATAGGGTCTCCAACTCAAGCGGCTCCAAAGCTGCCTGGAAGCTGTTGCTATCCAAAGCCTCCAAGGTCCTGGATCAAGCTCTGGATCTGCTGAGCATCACCGTAAGACTGGCTTTTGGTTCCAACCAGCGGTGCTCCGCTTGCAGTTTTCAGGCTCATCACTGAGATTTGGCCTAATACTGATTTTTATATATTTTTTTAACCTGAAAGTTGGTTAATATAGTGTCAAAGTATAAGGTGTTAAAATTCCAGCAGTTTGAAACTTAAGACTGAATATCATGATAAAAAATTTCTAAACATTTCCGATCTGTTGTATGCCATGTATCCTATATAATCCAACAGAAAATCCAAATATCTGCTAGTCTTGAAAATGTATTATTGTTTTCAAACGTACAATAACCTGCATAGAGATATTGAATTTTAACAGTAGTGCGTACACCCTGACAGTTCGTGGTCAGTATTTTATGAGATGATTAAAAATAACATATGATGAGGAATCTTTATTTAATTTTAGTTTATTCTGATTCTTTCCTGTAGCTCAAAATTTACCGTGGATCATTTCTTGTTGCAGACGCTCCGTCCTGACCATCCTTCTGCCCCCATGATCCTGGACTCCATACGAGAACTCCGGCTGCTTGTCGTCAACATGACCGTCCTCAACGATCCCGCCTTCGTCCAGATGTGGTTCGGCCGCCGCCTTCGTCCGTTCCTGCCAGCTGTTTCCAACGACTTCCTCTCATGTCTCGCCACCGAATCACTGGACTGCAGCACCTACCAATACATGTAATAATGAACTCATTCATTCTTTATAATCACTTTAGAAATATGTTTGGATTTCTTTTACAATCTGTGATAATAAATATCTTTGTCATTTTCAGCGTGAAGACATTTAGCGAGCTTCAGTCAGTCATGTTGAAAGAAAGGCAGCTGTCTGTCTTGACACACTTCATCACAGGTTTTCTGACAACAAACAACACTGCAGGTAGGAACCTGCAAACACACTGATCCTTACTGTGCATGTAGACATATTAATAAACATGTTATGTAGATCTGAAAGATAAAGAAGTTAAGGAGTTTTGAGAAACACTATTGACCCGTCACTTCTAAAATGATTGTCTAGTGTTTCCACGACAACACCTTTCAAATCAATGTCATCTGTTGAGTTGTTTTCTTAATTTATTTATCCAAACCCTTTGTCTTGTAGCTCTTTGTGCTCGTTGATTTTTTTCATTACTTTCCATGTTAGACATATAAACACACAAACTTTAGGATATTATTTCTTTTAAAACAGTAAATGCTCAAAGCAATAAACATTTTTCTTTGTTTTTGGTGCAAGCAAACAAATCTTCATTTTCTTGACCTTTTCCAGATCCAAGATGTTTGCCCTCCTTCAACAACAGCGCACAGTGGCTGACCGACAACTTCGGTCCATTCTCACAGTTTGCGATCATCAGCAACCTGATCCGTCTCAACCCACTCTTCAAACCAGTGAGGATCAGATTGTCAAAAACAATCAGTACTTTTTAAAAGTAAGGCGAAATAACTTTTTGTTTTCTTCTTTTTTTAAATAGTTTGACGTCATTCAGCTCCTCACGCCAGATCAGAGAGTGGAGCTGCTGGGACTGACGCTTCCTGAAAGCACAGACGCCGTCATCAACATGCTCTTTGATTACATGACCGAAGCACCAGAGGAAAGGAAATTCACAGAGTTCCTGTCATCTTTGGTCATGTTCACTAAGATGGTAAAACAATTATAATTTAGGGTTTCTGAGGATTTTGTGTTTAAGGTAGTAACTCATTTTTCCTTTTCTTCCTTTTGTCCAACAGTTGAACCTTTCCTGTTCATCCTACAAAACACTGTGAGTTCAGATCAAACCTGCAATATAGAAATATGAACAAGTGAAGAGAGAGGCTTGGAGGACAAAGAGCATCATTTTTTGAGGCATCATGTGGATGAAACCAAAACTGAAATGTTTTGTGTAACGATATTTGTTTTATTTGGATAAACGAAAAAAAGCTTCCATGCCTAAGAATGCCATGTCTAATGCGGAGCCTGGCGGTAGCAGCATCTAAATAAATGGCATTATTAGAAAAAACTATCGTGTAAACAACATGTAAGAACATCAAATAGAATGTTAAAGACAATTCTACCAAAACACTAAGAACATGTACTAAAACTTATGAATGTATAAATGATAATAGCATGTTTGTTTTAAATTCATCTTCTCTCTGATTATTCTGATTATTTTTATTTTTTCCTACACATAGATGATGTTGGTGATTCTTGCAGACCACAGAATGAGTTTAGTTTGACTAAATTTAAAATATTTTTGCCGTGCAGATTCACCAGACTGCACATCACCATGGCAACCACTTCTCCTGACATAGTTTTAGCCATCACAAACACTAAACTCTCTTTGTCCAAACAACTACCACTTGGTGAGTTTTACAAAAAGAAGCAACATTGTTGAATACAAATGCTGTTCTGTTAAATCTCCTCCCAAAATTCTCTTCTTTAATTTTATTTTCTTTATATAACATTTTCCCAACAAACTGTAACAACAATGATGAATTTAGTTGCATGTTAAGGCCGTTCCGCTTAGATAATAATTTTCTTGTATTTCAATATAGTGTTAAATACATAGAGACAATATTCAATATGCAATTTGACTGATTGTTGCCTTTTGAAAAGTAATCAAGAAATAACTTTGTGAATTAAGTTTGTGTCAATTAATTTCTTATTTCTTTAATAATTGACAAGAGGTTTTAAATTATTCATTTTTTGTGCTTTTATCACAGATTGCATCATATACAGTGGGCAGGTAAAGATATGTCATTATAGAACTTTGTATTTTTATTTTTCAAACAAATCAGTTTTTTGAGGCTTACTAACCATTTTAATCGTTTTCTCTACCTAGTGCAATGAAACAATGACAAATGGTTAGTTTCCTCTCACTGCATAACCAACCTTTATCTACTTTTATTTAAAATTATGTATTATTTTTACATTAATACCTTAACTTGTCTTGCAACTTTTCACAGAGACAGACATATGCATGGGAGTCAACAGGTAGGGTTGAGAAAGACTTTTTTATTCCTCCCTAAACATTTCATGTAAAATAAAGGAAACATGAATCACTTTGTGTTACAGCACAGAGCTTCAGATCCTCCTAGACAGATCAACGATGGCCGGACGGCACTGCAACTTCTCTGTGGAGGAATTTGCCTGTGCCTCTGTAAGACGTCGCATCGTCATCTGTCCTCAAACTGCAGCTGAGGGAAAATGGTTTCATGTTTGGTTCAACATCTGGTCTGTTGTCATTCTCCTCTCCAGCTGTCAGGTTTAACAGCTAGGGATCTGGCAGCCATGTTGGGCTGTGATAGGTTCTCCAACTCAAGCGGCTCCAAACCTGCCTGGAAGTTGCTGCTATCCAAAGCCTCCAAGGTCCTGGATCAAGCTCTGGATCTGCTGAGCAATACCGTAAGACTGGCTTTTGGTTCCAACCAGCGGTGCTCCGCTTGCAGTTTTCAGGCTCATCACTGATATTTAAAATCCTGACCCGCCGATTCTGATTTTGGCCCAATTTGTCTTTTTTTTCTGAAAGACGCTAAATATAGCAATAAAGTCGTGAAGTTATGAATTTACTATTGTCATTTACAAACATTTCCCACCTGCAATATGACAAGAAATAAATATCTATTTGGGATGAACATTTATTTTAATAAGAAGTGCAATAACCCGGATGGATGCATGTAAACACACCCAAGACCAATTCTTTGTCGAACCACCTAAACTCATCATTCTGCTTTCTTTGATCTCCAATCAAGAACTTTCATGTAGCTCAAAATTTACCGTGGATCATTTCTTGTTGCAGACGCTCCGTCCTGACCATCCTTCTGCCCCCATGATCCTGGACTCCATACGAGAACTCCGGCTGCTTGTCGTCAACATGACCGTCCTCAACGATCCCGCCTTCGTCCAGATGTGGTTCGGCCGCCGCCTTCGTCCGTTCCTGCCAGCTGTTTCCGACGACTTCCTCTCATGTCTCTCCTCCAAATCACTGGACTGCAGCACCTACCACTACATGTAACAACGAACTCATTCATTCTTTATAATCACTTTAGAAATATATTTGGATTTCTTTTACAATCTGCGATAATAAAATATCTTTGTCATTTTCAGCGTGAAGACATTTAGCGAGCTTCAGTCAGTCATGTTGAAAGAAAGGCAGCTGTCTGTCTTGACACACTTCATCACAGGTTTTCTGACAAACAACACTGCAGGTAGGAACCTGCAAACACACTGATCCTTACTGTGCATGTAGACATATTAATAAACATGTTATGTAGATCTGAAAGATAAAGAAGTTAAGGAGTTTTGAGAAACATTAAGTCTCTTCACTTGTATAATGATTGTCTAGTGTTTCCAAGACAACAAATCTTTATCCTTCAAATCAATGTCACCTGTTAACTGCACATGTCAGCTGTTTTATTTCCCCAAGCTTTGCGTCGTTAACTTATTATTTTGTGGTTAGCCATTTTTAAAACTGTCTTTCAATGTTAGATAAACACACAAACTTTAGGATTTGAGTAATTTAAAAATTTTGTGAATAGTATTCAAAGCAATAAATACTTTGCCTTGCACAAATCTATAATGTCTTGACCTTTTCCAGGACCAGGATGTTTGTCCTCCTTCAACAACAGCGCACAGTGGCTGACCGACAACTTCGGTCCATTCTCACAGTTTGTGCCCATCAGTGTGCTGATCCAACTCAACCCACTCTTCAAACCAGTGAGGATCAAATTGTCAAAAGCAATCAGCATTTTGAAATAAAAGGCCAAAGTGACAATAGTGGCAAACAACTTTATTCTTTTGTTTTTTTGTAGCTGGAGGTCTTCCAGCTCCTCACGCCAGATCAGAGAGTGGAGCTGCTGGGACTGACGCTTCCTGAAACCAAAGACGTTGTCATCAACATGCTCTTTGATTACATGATCGTAGCGCCGGAGAGAAGTTTTGTAGAGTTCCTGTTATCCTTCGTGAGATTCACCGAGATGGTAAGAAAAATCCATCATGATTCAGTGGTTTGCAGATTTTTGTTTATGTAAATGTGACTTTTTTGAGCTTTACATCATTGATTGTGCTATAAAATTATGCTACATGCCTGGAAAATGCATAATACTGCCACTATAAGGTAGTAACTAATTTTCCACTTTTTCCTCTTGTCCAACAGGGAAGTATTTTCCTTTCCTGCCCATCCTACAAAACACTGTGAGTTTATATGAAATGTGTATATATGGGCTGACCACTCTGTGAGGAAGAAGCCAAGACTTTTAAAGTGATGCACAAATGCAGAAATGTTTTTGTAATTAAAGTCAGGGTCAATGACCAATATTTTTGAGACGTTTCCTGTGGATGACGCTAATGCTAAAGCGTTTGGGTGCAACAATATTTGTGGTATTTGGATAAAAGGCCTTCATGTTTTCCTTCGTCCCAACAAATTATTATGAAGTCACAGTTAAAAAGGCAGTTCTACCAAAGTACCAAAGAATATACTGCATGTACATGACTGAATTTGAAGATTGTAATGCATTTTTCTCTCCTAATTCTCTCTGATTGTTCTGGTTATTTTGGTGTTTGCCATACACGGATCATTTTAGTAATTCTAGCCAATCACAGAACAAGTTTAGTTTGACTGAATTAAAAATATTTTTGCTTTGCAGGTTCACCAGACTGGACGACGCCATGGCAACAGCTACTTCTGACTTAGTTTCAGCCATCACATACACTAAAGTGGCTTTATTCAAACGACTACCATCTGGTGAGATTTTTATACATAAAAACAAAGAGAAACATTTTTAGGCTACAAATTGTGTTAAATCTCTCCCCAGTTATTTCTACTTTCATTTTATTTAACATATTTCCAACTGTTACAATTTTAATTTCGATCAGCTGTAAAGACTTTGGCAATACATCTTTACCATGTTAAATACAAAAAGACATTCAATATCCAAAATGCAGCTTAGTGATTATAGATTGAAGAATTGATTTCATGATTGTCAATTTGTGTCAACTGAAAAGTCATTTCTCATTTGTTTAATAATTAACTAATTAGATTTTTTTGTTGCTTTTATTACAGACTGCATCATATACAGTGGGCAGGTAAAGATACGTTACTGTGGACATTTTATTTTATGTTTTCGAACAAATTAGTTTTTGAGGCTTACTAACCATTTTAATCGTTTTCTCTACCTAGTGCAATGAAACAATGACAAATGGTTAGTTTCCTCTCACTGCATAACCATTCTTTATCTACTTTTATTTAAAATTATGTATTATTTTTACATTAATACCTTAACTTGTCTTGCAACTTTTCACAGAGACAGACATATGCATGGGAGTCAACAGGTAGGGTTGAGAAAGACTTTTTGATATTCCTCCCTAAACATTTCATGTAAAATAAAGGAAACATGAATCACTTTGTGTTACAGCACAGAGCTTCAGATCCTCCTAGACAGATCAACGATGGCCGGACGGCACTGCAACTTCTCTGTGGAGGAATTTGCCTGTGCCTCTGTAAGACATCGCATCATCATCTGTCCTCAAACTGCAGCTGAGGGAAAATGGTTTCATGTTTGGTTCAACATCTGGTCTGTTGTCATTCTCCTCTCCAGCTGTCAGGTTTAACAGCTAGGGATCTGGCAGCCATGTTGGGCTGTGATAGGGTCTCCAACTCAAGCGGCTCCAAACCTGCCTGGAAGCTGTTGCTATCCAAAGCCTCCAAGGTCCTGGATCAAGCTCTGGATCTGCTGAGCATCACCGTAAGACTGGCTTTTGGTTCCAACCAGCGGTGCTCCGCTTGCAGTTTTCAGGCTCATCACTGAGATTTGGCCTAATACTGATTTTTTTTTTTTTTTTTTTAACCTGAAAGTTGGTTAATATAGTGTCAAAGTATAAGGTGTTAAAATTCCAGCAGTTTGAAACTTAAGACTGAATATCATGATAAAAAATTTCTAAACATTTCCGATCTGTTGTATGCCATGTATCCTATATAATCCAACAGAAAATCCAAATATCTGCTAGTCTTGAAAATGTATTATTGTTTTCAAACGTACAATAACCTGCATAGAGATATTGAATTTTAATAGTAGTGCGTACACCCTGACAGTTCGTGGTCAGTATTTTATGAGATGATTAAAAATAACATATGATGAGGAATCTTTATTTAATTTTAGTTTATTCTGATTCTTTCCTGTAGCTCAAAATTTACCGTGGATCATTTCTTGTTGCAGACGCTCCGTCCTGACCATCCTTCTGCCCCCATGATCCTGGACTCCATACGAGAACTCCGGCTGCTTGTCGTCAACATGACCGTCCTCAACGATCCCGCCTTCGTCCAGATGTGGTTCGGCCGCCGCCTTCGTCCGTTCCTGCCAGCTGTTTCCAACGACTTCCTCTCATGTCTCGCCACCGAATCACTGGACTGCAGCACCTACCAATACATGTAATAATGAACTCATTCATTCTTTATAATCACTTTAGAAATATGTTTGGATTTCTTTTACAATCTGTGATAATAAATATCTTTGTCATTTTCAGCGTGAAGACATTTAGCGAGCTTCAGTCAGTCATGTTGAAAGAAAGGCAGCTGTCTGTCTTGACACACTTCATCACAGGTTTTCTGACAACAAACAACACTGCAGGTAGGAACCTGCAAACACACTGATCCTTACTGTGCATGTAGACATATTAACCCTCTATGGCATGACTTTTTATTTTTGTGGGGAAGAAATATTTTCCTGCATTCTTTGGGAGCTTGGTGGTCCCTAATTACATGTCAATCATAAAATCGGACTCTGACACCTCCTGGAACCAGATTTGGGTTTGTTGCCTCAGGGTAACATTGGTCTAGAACACCAAGATTGTCTACACTGATTATGAGAAATGAAATACAAATCAAACAAAAACTATATTCATAAAAGAACTATTTTTTGGACAAAAATATGTCAAAAATCATGCCCCCCAAAAAATAAAATAAAGGAGCAATGTGAGGTACAGCTATGTGGTTTGTTGCCTGAGGGCAACGCCATGCCATAGAGGGTTAATAAACATGTTATGTAGATCTGAAAGATAAAGAAGTTAAGGAGTTTTGAGAAACACTATTGACCCGTCACTTCTAAAATGATTGTCTAGTGTTTCCACGACAACACCTTTCAAATCAATGTCATCTGTTGAGTTGTTTTCTTAATTTATTTATCCAAACCCTTTGTCTTGTAGCTCTTTGTGCTCGTTGATTTTTTTCATTACTTTCCATGTTAGACATATAAACACACAAACTTTAGGATATTATTTCTTTTAAAACAGTAAATGCTCAAAGCAATAAACATTTTTCTTTGTTTTTGGTGCAAGCAAACAAATCTTCATTTTCTTGACCTTTTCCAGATCCAAGATGTTTGCCCTCCTTCAACAACAGCGCACAGTGGCTGACCGACAACTTCGGTCCATTCTCACAGTTTGCGATCATCAGGAACCTGATCCGTCTCAACCCACTCTTCAAACCAGTGAGGATCAGATTGTCAAAAACAATCAGTACTTTTTAAAAGTAAGGCGAAATAACTTTTTGTTTTCTTCTTTTTTTAAATAGTTTGACGTCATTCAGCTCCTCACGCCAGATCAGAGAGTGGAGCTGCTGGGACTGACGCTTCCTGAAAGCACAGACGCCGTCATCAACATGCTCTTTGATTACATGACCGAAGCACCAGAGGAAAGGAAATTCACAGAGTTCCTGTCATCTTTGGTCATGTTCACTAAGATGGTAAAACAATTATAATTTAGGGTTTCTGAGGATTTTGTGTTTAAGGTAGTAACTCATTTTTCCTTTTCTTCCTTTTGTCCAACAGTTGAACCTTTCCTGTTCATCCTACAAAACACTGTGAGTTCAGATCAAACCTGCAATATAGAAATATGAACAAGTGAAGAGAGAGGCTTGGAGGACAAAGAGCATCATTTTTTGAGGCATCATGTGGATGAAACCAAAACTGAAATGTTTTGTGTAACGATATTTGTTTTATTTGGATAAACGAAAAAAAGCTTCCATGCCTAAGAATGCCATGTCTAATGCGGAGCCTGGCGGTAGCAGCATCTAAATAAATGGCATTATTAGAAAAAACTATCGTGTAAACAACATGTAAGAACATCAAATAGAATGTTAAAGACAATTCTACCAAAACACTAAGAACATGTACTAAAACTTATGAATGTATAAATGATAATAGCATGTTTGTTTTAAATTCATCTTCTCTCTGATTATTCTGATTATTTTTATTTTTTCCTACACATAGATGATGTTGGTGATTCTTGCAGACCACAGAATGAGTTTAGTTTGACTAAATTTAAAATATTTTTGCCGTGCAGATTCACCAGACTGGACATCACCATGGCAACCACTTCTCCTGACATAGTTTTAGCCATCACAAACACTAAACTCTCTTTGTCCAAACAACTACCACTTGGTGAGTTTTACAAAAAGAAGCAACATTGTTGAATACAAATGCTGTTCTGTTAAATCTCCTCCCAAAATTCTCTTCTTTAATTTTATTTTCTTTATATAACATTTTCCCAACAAACTGTAACAACAATGATGAATTTAGTTGCATGTTAAGGCCGTTCCGCTTAGATAATAATTTTCTTGTATTTCAATATAGTGTTAAATACATAGAGACAATATTCAATATGCAATTTGACTGATTGTTGCCTTTTGAAAAGTAATCAAGAAATAACTTTGTGAATTAAGTTTGTGTCAATTAATTTCTTATTTCTTTAATAATTGACAAGAGGTTTTAAATTATTCATTTTTTGTGCTTTTATCACAGATTGCATCATATACAGTGGGCAGGTAAAGATATGTCATTATAGAACTTTGTATTTTTATTTTTCAAACAAATCAGTTTTTTGAGGCTTACTAACCATTTTAATCGTTTTCTCTACCTAGTGCAATGAAACAATGACAAATGGTTAGTTTCCTCTCACTGCATAACCAACCTTTATCTACTTTTATTTAAAATTATGTATTATTTTTACATTAATACCTTAACTTGTCTTGCAACTTTTCACAGAGACAGACATATGCATGGGAGTCAACAGGTAGGGTTGAGAAAGACTTTTTTATATTCCTCCCTAAACATTTCATGTAAAATAAAGGAAACATGAATCACTTTGTGTTACAGCACAGAGCTTCAGATCCTCCTAGACAGATCAACGATGGCCGGACGGCACTGCAACTTCTCTGTGGAGGAATTTGCCTGTGCCTCTGTAAGACGTCGCATCATCATCTGTCCTCAAACTGCAGCTGAGGGAAAATGGTTTCATGTTTGGTTCAACATCTGGTCTGTTGTCATTCTCCTCTCCAGCTGTCAGGTTTAACAGCTAGGGATCTGGCAGCCATGTTGGGCTGTGATAGGTTCTCCAACTCAAGCGGCTCCAAACCTGCCTGGAAGTTGCTGCTATCCAAAGCCTCCAAGGTCCTGGATCAAGCTCTGGATCTGCTGAGCAATACCGTAAGACTGGCTTTTGGTTCCAACCAGCGGTGCTCCGCTTGCAGTTTTCAGGCTCATCACTGATATTTAAAATCCTGACCCGCCGATTCTGATTTTGGCCCAATTTGTCTTTTTTTTCTGAAAGACGCTAAATATAGCAATAAAGTCGTGAAGTTATGAATTTACTATTGTCATTTACAAACATTTCCCACCTGCAATATGACAAGAAATAAATATCTATTTGGGATGAACATTTATTTTAATAAGAAGTGCAATAACCCGGATGGATGCATGTAAACACACCCAAGACCAATTCTTTGTCGAACCACCTAAACTCATCATTCTGCTTTCTTTGATCTCCAATCAAGAACTTTCATGTAGCTCAAAATTTACCGTGGATCATTTCTTGTTGCAGACGCTCCGTCCTGACCATCCTTCTGCCCCCATGATCCTGGACTCCATACGAGAACTCCGGCTGCTTGTCGTCAACATGACCGTCCTCAACGATCCCGCCTTCGTCCAGATGTGGTTCGGCCGCCGCCTTCGTCCGTTCCTGCCAGCTGTTTCCGACGACTTCCTCTCATGTCTCTCCTCCAAATCACTGGACTGCAGCACCTACCACTACATGTAACAACGAACTCATTCATTCTTTATAATCACTTTAGAAATATATTTGGATTTCTTTTACAATCAGCGATAATAAAATATCTTTGTCATTTTCAGCATGAAGACATTTAGCGAGCTTCAGTCAGTCATGTTGAAAGAAAGGCAGCTGTCTGTCTTGACACACTTCATCACAGGTTTTCTGACAAACAACACTGCAGGTAGGAACCTGCAAACACACTGATCCTTACCGTGCATGTAGACATATTAATAAACATGTTATGTAGATCTGAAAGATAAAGAAGTTAAGGAGTTTTGAGAAACATTAAGTCTCTTCACTTGTATAATGATTGTCTAGTGTTTCCAAGACAACAAATCTTTATCCTTCAAATCAATGTCACCTGTTAACTGCACATGTCAGCTGTTTTATTTCCCCAAGCTTTGCGTCGTTAACTTATTATTTTGTGGTTAGCCATTTTTAAAACTGTCTTTCAATGTTAGATAAACACACAAACTTTAGGATTTGAGTAATTTAAAAATTTTGTGAATAGTATTCAAAGCAATAAATACTTTGCCTTGCACAAATCTATAATGTCTTGACCTTTTCCAGGACCAGGATGTTTGTCCTCCTTCAACAACAGCGCACAGTGGCTGACCGACAACTTCGGTCCATTCTCACAGTTTGTGCCCATCAGTGTGCTGATCCAACTCAACCCACTCTTCAAACCAGTGAGGATCAAATTGTCAAAAGCAATCAGCATTTTGAAATAAAAGGCCAAAGTGACAATAGTGGCAAACAACTTTATTCTTTTGTTTTTTTGTAGCTGGAGGTCTTCCAGCTCCTCACGCCAGATCAGAGAGTGGAGCTGCTGGGACTGACGCTTCCTGAAAACAAAGACGTTGTCATCAACATGCTCTTTGATTACATGATCGTAGCGCCGGAGAGAAGTTTTGTAGAGTTCCTGTTATCCTTCGTGAGATTCACCGAGATGGTAAGAAAAATCCATCATGATTCAGTGGTTTGCAGATTTTTGTTTATGTAAATGTGACTTTTTTGAGCTTTACATCATTGATTGTGCTATAAAATTATGCTACATGCCTGGAAAATGCATAATACTGCCACTATAAGGTAGTAACTAATTTTCCACTTTTTCCTCTTGTCCAACAGGGAAGTCTTTTCCTTTCCTGCCCATCCTACAAAACACTGTGAGTTTATATGAAATGTGTATATATGGGCTGACCACTCTGTGAGGAAGAAGCCATGACTTTTAAAGTGATGCACAAATGCAGAAATGTTTTTGTAATTAAAGTCAGGGTCAATGACCAATATTTTTGAGACGTTTCCTGTGGATGACGCTAATGCTAAAGCGTTTGGGTGCAACAATATTTGTGGTATTTGGATAAAAGGCCTTCATGTTTTCCTTCGTCCCAACAAATTATTATGAAGTCACAGTTAAAAAGGCAGTTCTACCAAAGTACCAAAGAATATACTGCATGTACATGACTGAATTTGAAGATTGTAATGCATTTTTCTCTCCTAATTCTCTCTGATTGTTCTGGTTATTTTGGTGTTTGCCATACACGGATCATTTTAGTAATTCTAGCCAATCACAGAACAAGTTTAGTTTGACTGAATTAAAAATATTTTTGCTTTGCAGGTTCACCAGACTGGACGACGCCATGGCAACAGCTACTTCTGACTTAGTTTCAGCCATCACATACACTAAAGTGGCTTTATTCAAACGACTACCATCTGGTGAGATTTTTATACATAAAAACAAAGAGAAACATTTTTAGGCTACAAATTGTGTTAAATCTCTCCCCAGTTATTTCTACTTTCATTTTATTTAACATATTTCCAACTGTTACAATTTTAATTTCGATCAGCTGTAAAGACTGTGGCAATACATCTTTACCATGTTAAATACAAAAAGACATTCAATATCCAAAATGCAGCTTAGTGATTATAGATTGAAGAATTGATTTCATGATTGTCAATTTGTGTCAACTGAAAAGTCATTTCTCATTTGTTTAATAATTAACTAATTAGATTTTTTTGTTGCTTTTATTACAGACTGCATCATATACAGTGGGCAGGTAAAGATACGTTACTGTGGACATTTTATTTTATGTTTTCGAACAAATTAGTTTTTGAGGCTTACTAACCATTTTAATCGTTTTCTCTACCTAGTGCAATGAAACAATGACAAATGGTTAGTTTCCTCTCACTGCATAGCCACCCTTTATCTACTTTTATTTAAAATTATGTATTATTTTTACATTAATACCTTAACTTGTCTTGCAACTTTTCACAGAGACAGACATATGCATGGGAGTCAACAGGTAGGGTTGAGAAAGACTTTTTGATATTCCTCCCTAAACATTTCATGTAAAATAAAGGAAACATGAATCACTTTGTGTTACAGCACAGAGCTTCAGATCCTCCTAGACAGATCAACGATGGCCGGACGGCACTGCAACTTCTCTGTGGAGGAATTTGCCTGTGCCTCTGTAAGACGTCGCATCATCATCTGTCCTCAAACTGCAGCTGAGGGAAAATGGTTTCATGTTTGGTTCAACATCTGGTCTGTTGTCATTCTCCTCTCCAGCTGTCAGGTTTAACAGCTAGGGATCTGGCAGCCATGTTGGGCTGTGATAGGTTCTCCAACTCAAGCGGCTCCAAAGCTGCCTGGAAGCTGTTGCTATCCAAAACCTCCAAGGTCCTGGATCAAGCTCTGGATCTGCTGAGCAATACCGTAAGACTGGCTTTTGGTTCCAACCAGCGGTGCTCCGCTTGCAGTTTTCAGGCTCATCACTGATATTTAAAATCCTGACCCGCCGATTCTGATTTTGGCCCAATTTGTCTTTTTTTTCTGAAAGACGCTAAATATAGCAATAAAGTCGTGAAGTTATGAATTTACTATTGTCATTTACAAACATTTCCCACCTGCAATATGACAAGAAATAAATATCTATTTGGGATGAACATTTATTTTAATAAGAAGTGCAATAACCTGGATGGATGCATGTAAACACACCCAAGACCAATTCTTTGTCGAACCACCTAAACTCATTATTCTGCTTTCTTTGATCTCCAATCAAGAACTTTCATGTAGCTCAAAATTTACCGTGGATCATTTCTTGTTGCAGACGCTCCGTCCTGACCATCCTTCTGCCCCCATGATCCTGGACTCCATACGAGAACTCCGGCTGCTTGTCGTCAACATGACCGTCCTCAACGATCCCGCCTTCGTCCAGATGTGGTTCGGCCGCCGCCTTCGTCCGTTCCTGCCAGCTGTTTCCAACGACTTCCTCTCATGTCTCGCCACCGAATCACTGGACTGCAGCACCTACCAATACATGTAATAATGAACTCATTCATTCTTTATAATCACTTTAGAAATAAATTTGGATTTCTTTTACAATCTGCGATAATTAAATATCTTTGTCATTTTCAGCGTGAAGACATTTAGCGAGCTTCAGTCAGTCATGTTGAAAGAAAGGCAGCTGTCTGTCTTGACACACTTCATCACAGGTTTTCTGACAACAAACAACACTGCAGGTAGGAACCTGCAAACACACTGATCCTTACTGTGCATGTAGACATATTAATAAACATGTTATGTAGATCTGAAAGATAAAGAAGTTAAGGAGTTTTGAGAAACACTATTGACCCGTCACTTCTAAAATGATTGTCTAGTGTTTCCACGACAACACCTTTCAAATCAATGTCATCTGTTGAGTTGTTTTCTTAATTTATTTATCCAAACCCTTTGTCTTGTAGCTCTTTGTGCTCGTTGATTTTTTTCATTACTTTCCATGTTAGACATATAAACACACAAACTTTAGGATATTATTTCTTTTAAAACAGTAAATGCTCAAAGCAATAAACATTTTTCTTTGTTTTTGGTGCAAGCAAACAAATCTTCATTTTCTTGACCTTTTCCAGATCCAAGATGTTTGCCCTCCTTCAACAACAGCGCACAGTGGCTGACCGACAACTTCGGTCCATTCTCACAGTTTGCGATCATCAGGAACCTGATCCGTCTCAACCCACTCTTCAAACCAGTGAGGATGAGATTGTCAAAAACAATCAGTACTTTTTAAAAGTAAGGCGAAATAACTTTTTGTTTTCTTCTTTTTTTAAATAGTTTGACGTCATTCAGCTCCTCACGCCAGATCAGAGAGTGGAGCTGCTGGGACTGACGCTTCCTGAAAGCACAGACGCCGTCATCAACATGCTCTTTGATTACATGACCGAAGCACCAGAGGAAAGGAAATTCACAGAGTTCCTGTCATCTTTGGTCATGTTCACTAAGATGGTAAGACAATTATAATTTAGAGTTTCTGAGGATTTTGTGTTTAAGGTAGTAACTCATTTTTCCTTTTCTTCCTTTTGTCCAACAGTTGAACCTTTCCTGTTCATCCTACAAAACACTGTGAGTTCAGATCAAACCTGCAATATAGAAATATGAACAAGTGAAGAGAGAGGCTTGGAGGACAAAGAGCATCATTTTTTGAGGCATCATGTGGATGAAACCAAAACTGAAATGTTTTGTGTAACGATATTTGTTTTATTTGGATAAACGAAAAAAAGCTTCCATGCCTAAGAATGCCATGTCTAATGCGGAGCCTGGCGGTAGCAGCATCTAAATAAATGGCATTATTAGAAAAAACTATCGTGTAAACAACATGTAAGAACATCAAATAGAATGTTAAAGACAATTCTACCAAAACACTAAGAACATGTACTAAAACTTATGAATGTATAAATGATAATAGCATGTTTGTTTTAAATTCATCTTCTCTCTGATTATTCTGATTATTTTTATTTTTTCCTACACATAGATGATGTTGGTGATTCTTGCAGACCACAGAATGAGTTTAGTTTGACTAAATTTAAAATATTTTTGCCGTGCAGATTCACCAGACTGGACATCACCATGGCAACCACTTCTCCTGACATAGTTTTAGCCATCACAAACACTAAACTCTCTTTGTCCAAACAACTACCACTTGGTGAGTTTTACAAAAAGAAGCAACATTGTTGAATACAAATGCTGTTCTGTTAAATCTCCTCCCAAAATTCTCTTCTTTAATTTTATTTTCTTTATATAACATTTTCCCAACAAACTGTAACAACAATGATGAATTTAGTTGCATGTTAAGGCCGTTCCGCTTAGATAATAATTTTCTTGTATTTCAATATAATGTTAAATACATAGAGACAATATTCAATATGCAATTTGACTGATTGTTGCCTTTTGAAAAGTAATCAAGAAATAACTTTGTGAATTAAGTTTGTGTCAATTAATTTCTTATTTCTTTAATAATTGACAAGAGGTTTTAAATAATTCATTTTTTGTGCTTTTATCACAGATTGCATCATATACAGTGGGCAGGTAAAGATATGTCATTATAGAACTTTGTATTTTTATTTTTCAAACAAATCAGTTTTTTGAGGCTTACTAACCATTTTAATCGTTTTCTCTACCTAGTGCAATGTAACGATGGCAAATGGTTAGTTTCCTCTCACTGCATAACCACCCTTTATCTACTTTTATTTAAAATTATGTATTATTTTTACATTAATACCTTAACTTGTCTTGCAACTTTTCACAGAGACAGACATATGCATGGGAGTCAACAGGTAGGGTTGAGAAAGACTTTTTGATATTCCTCCCTAAACATTTCATGTAAAATAAAGGAAACATGAATCACTTTGTGTTACAGCACAGAGCTTCAGATCCTCCTAGACAGATCAACGATGGCCGGACGGCACTGCAACTTCTCTGTGGAGGAATTTGCCTGTGCCTCTGTAAGACGTCGCATCATCATCTGTCCTCAAACTGCAGCTGAGGGAAAATGGTTTCATGTTTGGTTCAACATCTGGTCTGTTGTCATTCTCCTCTCCAGCTGTCAGGTTTAACAGCTAGGGATCTGGCAGCCATGTTGGGCTGTGATAGGTTCTCCAACTCAAGCGGCTCCAAAGCTGCCTGGAAGCTGCTGCTATCCAAAGCCTCCAAGGTCCTGGATCAAGCTCTGGATCTGCTGAGCAATACCGTAAGACTGGCTTTTGGTTCCAACCAGCGGTGCTCCGCTTGCAGTTTTCAGGCTCATCACTGATATTTAAAATCCTGACCCGCCGATTCTGATTTTGGCCCAATTTGTCTTTTTTTTCTGAAAGACGCTAAATATAGCAATAAAGTCGTGAAGTTATGAATTTACTATTGTCATTTACAAACATTTCCCACCTGCAATATGACAAGAAATAAATATCTATTTGGGATGAACATTTATTTTAATAAGAAGTGCAATAACCCGGATGGATGCATGTAAACACACCCAAGACCAATTCTTTGTCGAACCACCTAAACTCATCATTCTGCTTTCTTTGATCTCCAATCAAGAACTTTCATGTAGCTCAAAATTTACCGTGGATCATTTCTTGTTGCAGACGCTCCGTCCTGACCATCCTTCTGCCCCCATGATCCTGGACTCCATACGAGAACTCCGGCTGCTTGTCGTCAACATGACCGTCCTCAACGATCCCGCCTTCGTCCAGATGTGGTTCGGCCGCCGCCTTCGTCCG
Organism: Xiphophorus maculatus; assembly: GCF_002775205.1. Lineage (NCBI taxonomy): Eukaryota > Metazoa > Chordata > Actinopteri > Cyprinodontiformes > Poeciliidae > Xiphophorus > Xiphophorus maculatus. Next base: position 28,174,582 of record NC_036447.1, on the reverse strand, counting down.
TTCCTGCCAGCTGTTTCCGACGACTTCCTCTCATGTCTCTCCTCCAAATCACTGGACTGCAGCACCTACCACTACATGTAACAATGAACTCATTCATTCTTTATAATCACTTTAGAAATATATTTGGATTTCTTTTACAATCTGCGATAATAAAATATCTTTGTCATTTTCAGCGTGAAGACATTTATCGAGCTTCAGTCAGTCATGTTGAAAGAAAGGCAGCTGTCTGTCTTGACACACTTCATCACAGGTTTTCTGACAAACAACACTGCAGGTAGGAACCTGCAAACACACTGATCCTTACTGTGCATGTAGACATATTAATAAACATGTTATGTAGATCTGAAAGATAAAGAAGTTAAGGAGTTTTGAGAAACATTAAGTCTCTTCACTTGTATAATGATTGTCTAGTGTTTCCAAGACAACAAATCTTTATCCTTCAAATCAATGTCACCTGTTAACTGCACATGTCAGCTGTTTTATTTCCCCAAGCTTTGCGTCGTTAACTTATTATTTTATGGTTAGCCATTTTTAAAACTGTCTTTCAATGTTAGATAAACACACAAACTTTAGGATTTGAGTAATTTAAAAATTTTGTGAATAGTATTCAAAGCAATAAATACTTTGCCTTGCACAAATCTATAATGTCTTGACCTTTTCCAGGACCAGGATGTTTGTCCTCCTTCAACAACAGCGCACAGTGGCTGACCGACAACTTCGGTCCATTCTCACAGTTTGTGCCCATCAGTGTGCTGATCCAACTCAACCCACTCTTCAAACCAGTGAGGATCAAATTGTCAAAAGCAATCAGCATTTTGAAATAAAAGGCCAAAGTGACAATAGTGGCAAACAACTTTATTCTTTTGTTTTTTTGTAGCTGGAGGTCTTCCAGCTCCTCACGCCAGATCAGAGAGTGGAGCTGCTGGGACTGACGCTTCCTGAAAACAAAGACGTTGTCATCAACATGCTCTTTGATTACATGATCGTAGCGCCGGAGAGAAGTTTTGTAGAGTTCCTGTTATCCTTCGTGAGATTCACCGAGATGGTAAGAAAAATCCATCATGATTCAGTGGTTTGCAGATTTTTGTTTATGTAAATGTGACTTTTTTGAGCTTTACATCATTGATTGTGCTATAAAATTATGCTACATGCCTGGAAAATGCATAATACTGCCACTATAAGGTAGTAACTAATTTTCCACTTTTTCCTCTTGTCCAACAGGGAAGTCTTTTCCTTTCCTGCCCATCCTACAAAACACTGTGAGTTTATATGAAATGTGTATATATGGGCTGACCACTCTGTGAGGAAGAAGCCATGACTTTTAAAGTGATGCACAAATGCAGAAATGTTTTTGTAATTAAAGTCAGGGTCAATGACCAATATTTTTGAGACGTTTCCTGTGGATGACGCTAATGCTAAAGCGTTTGGGTGCAACAATATTTGTGGTATTTGGATAAAAGGCCTTCATGTTTTCCTTCGTCCCAACAAATTATTATGAAGTCACAGTTAAAAAGGCAGTTCTACCAAAGTACCAAAGAATATACTGCATGTACATGACTGAATTTGAAGATTGTAATGCATTTTTCTCTCCTAATTCTCTCTGATTGTTCTGGTTATTTTGGTGTTTGCCATACACGGATCATTTTAGTAATTCTAGCCAATCACAGAACAAGTTTAGTTTGACTGAATTAAAAATATTTTTGCTTTGCAGGTTCACCAGACTGGACGACGCCATGGCAACAGCTACTTCTGACTTAGTTTCAGCCATCACATACACTAAAGTGGCTTTATTCAAACGACTACCATCTGGTGAGATTTTTATACATAAAAACAAAGAGAAACATTTTTAGGCTACAAATTGTGTTAAATCTCTCCCCAGTTATTTCTACTTTCATTTTATTTAACATATTTCCAACTGTTACAATTTTAATTTCGATCAGCTGTAAAGACTGTGGCAATACATCTTTACCATGTTAAATACAAAAAGACATTCAATATCCAAAATGCAGCTTAGTGATTATAGATTGAAGAATTGATTTCATGATTGTCAATTTGTGTCAACTGAAAAGTCATTTCTCATTTGTTTAATAATTAACTAATTAGATTTTTTTGTTGCTTTTATTACAGACTGCATCATATACAGTGGGCAGGTAAAGATACGTTACTGTGGACATTTTATTTTATGTTTTCGAACAAATTAGTTTTTGAGGCTTACTAACCATTTTAATCGTTTTCTCTACCTAGTGCAATGAAACAATGACAAATGGTTAGTTTCCTCTCACTGCATAGCCACCCTTTATCTACTTTTATTTAAAATTATGTATTATTTTTACATTAATACCTTAACTTGTCTTGCAACTTTTCACAGAGACAGACATATGCATGGGAGTCAACAGGTAGGGTTGAGAAAGACTTTTTGATATTCCTCCCTAAACATTTCATGTAAAATAAAGGAAACATGAATCACTTTGTGTTACAGCACAGAGCTTCAGATCCTCCTAGACAGATCAACGATGGCCGGACGGCACTGCAACTTCTCTGTGGAGGAATTTGCCTGTGCCTCTGTAAGACGTCGCATCATCATCTGTCCTCAAACTGCAGCTGAGGGAAAATGGTTTCATGTTTGGTTCAACATCTGGTCTGTTGTCATTCTCCTCTCCAGCTGTCAGGTTTAACAGCTAGGGATCTGGCAGCCATGTTGGGCTGTGATAGGGTCTCCAACTCAAGCGGCTCCAAAGCTGCCTGGAAGCTGTTGCTATCCAAAGCCTCCAAGGTCCTGGATCAAGCTCTGGATCTGCTGAGCATCACCGTAAGACTGGCTTTTGGTTCCAACCAGCGGTGCTCCACTTGCAGTTTTCAGGCTCATCACTGAGATTTGGCCTAATACTGATTTTTTTTTTTTTTTTTTTTAACCTGAAAGTTGGTTAATATAGTGTCAAAGTATAAGGTGTTAAAATTCCAGCAGTTTGAAACTTAAGACTGAATATCATGATAAAAAATTTCTAAACATTTCCGATCTGTTGTATGCCATGTATCCTATATAATCCAACAGAAAATCCAAATATCTGCTAGTCTTGAAAATGTATTATTGTTTTCAAACGTACAATAACCTGCATAGAGATATTGAATTTTAACAGTAGTGCGTACACCCTGACAGTTCGTGGTCAGTATTTTATGAGATGATTAAAAATAACATATGATGAGGAATCTTTATTTAATTTTAGTTTATTCTGATTCTTTCCTGTAGCTCAAAATTTACCGTGGATCATTTCTTGTTGCAGACGCTCCGTCCTGACCATCCTTCTGCCCCCATGATCCTGGACTCCATACGAGAACTCCGGCTGCTTGTCGTCAACATGACCGTCCTCAACGATCCCGCCTTCGTCCAGATGTGGTTCGGCCGCCGCCTTCGTCCGTTCCTGCCAGCTGTTTCCAACGACTTCCTCTCATGTCTCGCCACCGAATCACTGGACTGCAGCACCTACCAATACATGTAATAATGAACTCATTCATTCTTTATAATCACTTTAGAAATAAATTTGGATTTCTTTTACAATCTGCGATAATTAAATATCTTTGTCATTTTCAGCGTGAAGACATTTAGCGAGCTTCAGTCAGTCATGTTGAAAGAAAGGCAGCTGTCTGTCTTGACACACTTCATCACAGGTTTTCTGACAACAAACAACACTGCAGGTAGGAACCTGCAAACACACTGATCCTTACTGTGCATGTAGACATATTAATAAACATGTTATGTAGATCTGAAAGATAAAGAAGTTAAGGAGTTTTGAGAAACACTATTGACCCGTCACTTCTAAAATGATTGTCTAGTGTTTCCACGACAACACCTTTCAAATCAATGTCATCTGTTGAGTTGTTTTCTTAATTTATTTATCCAAACCCTTTGTCTTGTAGCTCTTTGTGCTCGTTGATTTTTTTCATTACTTTCCATGTTAGACATATAAACACACAAACTTTAGGATATTATTTCTTTTAAAACAGTAAATGCTCAAAGCAATAAACATTTTTCTTTGTTTTTGGTGCAAGCAAACAAATCTTCATTTTCTTGACCTTTTCCAGATCCAAGATGTTTGCCCTCCTTCAACAACAGCGCACAGTGGCTGACCGACAACTTCGGTCCATTCTCACAGTTTGCGATCATCAGGAACCTGATCCGTCTCAACCCACTCTTCAAACCAGTGAGGATCAGATTGTCAAAAACAATCAGTACTTTTTAAAAGTAAGGCGAAATAACTTTTTGTTTTCTTCTTTTTTTAAATAGTTTGACGTCATTCAGCTCCTCACGCCAGATCAGAGAGTGGAGCTGCTGGGACTGACGCTTCCTGAAAGCACAGACGCCGTCATCAACATGCTCTTTGATTACATGACCGAAGCACCAGAGGAAAGGAAATTCACAGAGTTCCTGTCATCTTTGGTCATGTTCACTAAGATGGTAAGACAATTATAATTTAGAGTTTCTGAGGATTTTGTGTTTAAGGTAGTAACTCATTTTTCCTTTTCTTCCTTTTGTCCAACAGTTGAACCTTTCCTGTTCATCCTACAAAACACTGTGAGTTCAGATCAAACCTGCAATATAGAAATATGAACAAGTGAAGAGAGAGGCTTGGAGGACAAAGAGCATCATTTTTTGAGGCATCATGTGGATGAAACCAAAACTGAAATGTTTTGTGTAACGATATTTGTTTTATTTGGATAAACGAAAAAAAGCTTCCATGCCTAAGAATGCCATGTCTAATGCGGAGCCTGGCGGTAGCAGCATCTAAATAAATGGCATTATTAGAAAAAACTATCGTGTAAACAACATGTAAGAACATCAAATAGAATGTTAAAGACAATTCTACCAAAACACTAAGAACATGTACTAAAACTTATGAATGTATAAATGATAATAGCATGTTTGTTTTAAATTCATCTTCTCTCTGATTATTCTGATTATTTTTATTTTTTCCTACACATAGATGATGTTGGTGATTCTTGCAGACCACAGAATGAGTTTAGTTTGACTAAATTTAAAATATTTTTGCCGTGCAGATTCACCAGACTGGACATCACCATGGCAACCACTTCTCCTGACATAGTTTTAGCCATCACAAACACTAAACTCTCTTTGTCCAAACAACTACCACTTGGTGAGTTTTACAAAAAGAAGCAACATTGTTGAATACAAATGCTGTTCTGTTAAATCTCCTCCCAAAATTCTCTTCTTTAATTTTATTTTCTTTATATAACATTTTCCCAACAAACTGTAACAACAATGATGAATTTAGTTGCATGTTAAGGCCGTTCCGCTTAGATAATAATTTTCTTGTATTTCAATATAATGTTAAATACATAGAGACAATATTCAATATGCAATTTGACTGATTGTTGCCTTTTGAAAAGTAATCAAGAAATAACTTTGTGAATTAAGTTTGTGTCAATTAATTTCTTATTTCTTTAATAATTGACAAGAGGTTTTAAATAATTCATTTTTTGTGCTTTTATCACAGATTGCATCATATACAGTGGGCAGGTAAAGATATGTCATTATAGAACTTTGTATTTTTATTTTTCAAACAAATCAGTTTTTTGAGGCTTACTAACCATTTTAATCGTTTTCTCTACCTAGTGCAATGTAACGATGGCAAATGGTTAGTTTCCTCTCACTGCATAACCACCCTTTATCTACTTTTATTTAAAATTATGTATTATTTTTACATTAATACCTTAACTTGTCTTGCAACTTTTCACAGAGACAGACATATGCATGGGAGTCAACAGGTAGGGTTGAGAAAGACTTTTTGATATTCCTCCCTAAACATTTCATGTAAAATAAAGGAAACATGAATCACTTTGTGTTACAGCACAGAGCTTCAGATCCTCCTAGACAGATCAACGATGGCCGGACGGCACTGCAACTTCTCTGTGGAGGAATTTGCCTGTGCCTCTGTAAGACGTCGCATCATCATCTGTCCTCAAACTGCAGCTGAGGGAAAATGGTTTCATGTTTGGTTCAACATCTGGTCTGTTGTCATTCTCCTCTCCAGCTGTCAGGTTTAACAGCTAGGGATCTGGCAGCCATGTTGGGCTGTGATAGGTTCTCCAACTCAAGCGGCTCCAAAGCTGCCTGGAAGCTGCTGCTATCCAAAGCCTCCAAGGTCCTGGATCAAGCTCTGGATCTGCTGAGCAATACCGTAAGACTGGCTTTTGGTTCCAACCAGCGGTGCTCCGCTTGCAGTTTTCAGGCTCATCACTGATATTTAAAATCCTGACCCGCCGATTCTGATTTTGGCCCAATTTGTCTTTTTTTTCTGAAAGACGCTAAATATAGCAATAAAGTCGTGAAGTTATGAATTTACTATTGTCATTTACAAACATTTCCCACCTGCAATATGACAAGAAATAAATATCTATTTGGGATGAACATTTATTTTAATAAGAAGTGCAATAACCCGGATGGATGCATGTAAACACACCCAAGACCAATTCTTTGTCGAACCACCTAAACTCATCATTCTGCTTTCTTTGATCTCCAATCAAGAACTTTCATGTAGCTCAAAATTTACCGTGGATCATTTCTTGTTGCAGACGCTCCGTCCTGACCATCCTTCTGCCCCCATGATCCTGGACTCCATACGAGAACTCCGGCTGCTTGTCGTCAACATGACCGTCCTCAACGATCCCGCCTTCGTCCAGATGTGGTTCGGCCGCCGCCTTCGTCCGTTCCTGCCAGCTGTTTCCGACGACTTCCTCTCATGTCTCTCCTCCAAATCACTGGACTGCAGCACCTACCACTACATGTAACAATGAACTCATTCATTCTTTATAATCACTTTAGAAATAAATTTGGATTTCTTTTACAATCTGCGATAATTAAATATCTTTGTCATTTTCAGCGTGAAGACATTTAGCGAGCTTCAGTCAGTCATGTTGAAAGAAAGGCAGCTGTCTGTCTTGACACACTTCATCACAGGTTTTCTGACAAACAACACTGCAGGTAGGAACCTGCAAACACACTGATCCTTACTGTGCATGTAGACATATTAATAAACATGTTATGTAGATCTGAAAGATAAAGAAGTTACGGAGTTTTGAGAAACATTAAGTCTCTTCACTTGTATAATGATTGTCTAGTGTTTCCAAGACAACAAATCTTTATCCTTCAAATCAATGTCACCTGTTAACTGCACATGTCAGCTGTTTTATTTCCCCAAGCTTTGCGTCGTTAACTTATTATTTTGTGGTTAGCCATTTTTAAAACTGTCTTTCAATGTTAGATAAACACACAAACTTTAGGATTTGAGTAATTTAAAAATTTTGTGAATAGTATTCAAAGCAATAAATACTTTGCCTTGCACAAATCTATAATGTCTTGACCTTTTCCAGGACCAGGATGTTTGTCCTCCTTCAACAACAGCGCACAGTGGCTGACCGACAACTTCGGTCCATTCTCACAGTTTGTGCCCATCAGTGTGCTGATCCAACTCAACCCACTCTTCAAACCAGTGAGGATCAGATTGTCAAAAACAATCAGCATTTTGAAATAAAAGGCCAAAGTGACAATAGTGGCAAACAACTTTATTCTCTTGTTTTTTTGTAGCTGGAGGTCTTCCAGCTCCTCACGCCAGATCAGAGAGTGGAGCTGCTGGGACTGACGCTTCCTGAAACCAAAGACGTTGTCATCAACATGCTCTTTGATTACATGATCGTAGCGCCGGAGAGAAGTTTTGTAGAGTTCCTGTTATCCTTCGTGAAATTCACCGAGATGGTAAGAAAAATCCATCATGATTCAGTGGTTTGCAGATTTTTGTTTATGTAAATGTGACTTTTTTGAGCTTTACATCATTGCTTGTGCTATAAAATTATGCTACATGCCTGGAAAATGCATAATACTGCCACTATAAGGTAGTAACTAATTTTCCACTTTTTCCTCTTGTCCAACAGGGAAGTCTTTTCCTTTCCTGCCCATCCTACAAAACACTGTGAGTTTATATGAAATGTGTATACATGGGCTGACCACTCTGTGAGGAAGAAGCCATGACTTTTAAAGTGATGCACAAATGCAGAAATGTTTTTGTAATTAAAGTCAGGGTCAATGACCAATATTTTTGAGACGTTTCCTGTGGATGACGCTAATGCTAAAGCGTTTAGGTGCAACAATATTTGTGGTATTTGGATAAAAGGCCTTCATGTTTTCCTTCGTCCCAACAAATTATTATGAAGTCACAGTTAAAAAGGCAGTTCTACCAAAGTACCAAAGAATATACTGCATGTACATGACTGAATTTGAAGATTGTAATGCATTTTTCTCTCCTAATTCTCTCTGATTGTTCTGGTTATTTTGGTGTTTGCCATACACGGATCATTTTAGTAATTCTAGCCAATCACAGAACAAGTTTAGTTTGACTGAATTAAAAATATTTTTGCTTTGCAGGTTCACCAGACTGGACGACGCCATGGCAACAGCTACTTCTGACTTAGTTTCAGCCATCACATACACTAAAGTGGTTTTATTCAAACGACTACCATCTGGTGAGATTTTTATATACAAAAACAAAGAGAAACATTTTTAGGCTACAAATTGTGTTAAATCTCTCCCCAGTTATTTCTACTTTCATTTTATTTAACATATTTCCAACTGTTACAATTTTAATTTCGATCAGCTGTAAAGACTGTGGCAATACATCTTTACCATGTTAAATTCAAAAAGACATTCAATATCCAAAATGCAGCTTAGTGATTATAGATTGAAGAATTGATTTCATGATTGTCAATTTGTGTCAACTGAAAAGTCATTTCTCATTTGTTTAATAATTAACTAATTAGATTTTTTTGTTGCTTTTATTACAGACTGCATCATATACAGTGGGCAGGTAAAGATACGTTACTGTGGACATTTTATTTTATGTTTTCGAACAAATTAGTTTTTGAGGCTTACTAACCATTTTAATCGTTTTCTCTACCTAGTGCAATGAAACAATGACAAATGGTTAGTTTCCTCTCACTGCATAACCACCCTTTATCTACTTTTATTTAAAATTATGTATTATTTTTACATTAATACCTTAACTTGTCTTGCAACTTTTCACAGAGACAGACATATGCATGGGAGTCAACAGGTAGGGTTGAGAAAGACTTTTTGATATTCCTCCCTAAACATTTCATGTAAAATAAAGGAAACATGAATCACTTTGTGTTACAGCACAGAGCTTCAGATCCTCCTAGACAGATCAACGATGGCCGGACGGCACTGCAACTTCTCTGTGGAGGAATTTGCCTGTGCCTCTGTAAGACGTCGCATCATCATCTGTCCTCAAACTGCAGCTGAGGGAAAATGGTTTCATGTTTGGTTCAACATCTGGTCTGTTGTCATTCTCCTCTCCAGCTGTCAGGTTTAACAGCTAGGGATCTGGCAGCCATGTTGGGCTGTGATAGGTTCTCCAACTCAAGCGGCTCCAAAGCTGCCTGGAAGCTGTTGCTATCCAAAGCCTCCAAGGTCCTGGATCAAGCTCTGGATCTGCTGAGCATCACCGTAAGACTGGCTTTTGGTTCCAACCAGCGGTGCTCCGCTTGCAGTTTTCAGGCTCATCACTGAGATTTGGCCTAATACTGATTTTTATATATTTTTTTTAACCTGAAAGTTGGTTAATATAGTGTCAAAGTATAAGGTGTTAAAATTCCAGCAGTTTGAAACTTAAGACTGAATATCATGATAAAAAATTTCTAAACATTTCCGATCTGTTGTATGCCATGTATCCTATATAATCCAACAGAAAATCCAAATATCTGCTAGTCTTGAAAATGTATTATTGTTTTCAAACGTACAATAACCTGCATAGAGATATTGAATTTTAACAGTAGTGCGTACACCCTGACAGTTCGTGGTCAGTATTTTATGAGATGATTGAAAATAACATATGATGAGGAATCTTTATTTAATTTTAGTTTATTCTGATTCTTTCCTGTAGCTCAAAATTTACCGTGGATCATTTCTTGTTGCAGACGCTCCGTCCTGACCATCCTTCTGCCCCCATGATCCTGGACTCCATACGAGAACTCCGGCTGCTTGTCGTCAACATGACCGTCCTCAACGATCCCGCCTTCGTCCAGATGTGGTTCGGCCGCCGCCTTCGTCCGTTCCTGCCAGCTGTTTCCAACGACTTCCTCTCATGTCTCGCCATCGAATCACTGGACTGCAGCACCTACCAATACATGTAATAAGGAACTTATTCATTCTTTATAATCACGTTAGAAATAAATTTGGATTTCTTTTACAATCTGTGATAATAAAATATCTTTGTCATTTTCAGCGTGAAGACATTTAGCGAGCTTCAGTCAGTCATGTTGAAAGAAAGGCAGCTGTCTGTCTTGACACACTTCATCACAGGTTTTCTGACAACAAACAACACTGCAGGTAGGAACCTGCAAACACACTGATCCTTACCGTGCATGTAGACATATTGAAGTTAAGGAGTATCGTAAAAGAAAACCAGGAAACATTTGAATAAAATGACATTAAAGTGACCATAACATTCAACTGAGAAATTGTGGTCTTAGAGTAATTGATGGAGTTATTTCTGAAAGATAGCCCTATTTAGTATTGGGACAGAACATCTTTCTATTTGTTTAAAAATGGCTTAAAAATGAATATAAACAAAGTAAAAACAAATAATTCAAGAAGCCCAACACCAAATAGATTTATAAAACCGTCAAGAGAAAGACCAGTTTTTTAGACCGTGTAAGTAATTGCACCGTGAAATATACACTTCTTATTTTTAGTTGTGTGGAGGAAAGTGGGGAGCTAAATACATTTTGACACGGTAAATGAGGAGAAGATTTTAAATCACTATATAGTTCAACCTACTAACTAACTAAGTAGGCAAGACAAGACAATTTTCTTTGCCTAGCACATATCCGGCAATGATGCGATTCAAAGTGATTTACATAAAAAGTGTTTTCAATTCAAAGTGTCCAAGATAATATCAGCTCTTTGCAGAATGGTGCTTTTAATGAAATAATCATGTTGCATAATATAGTATTACAGCTGTGTTTTTTTTCTTCAACTTTTTGAAATTAAAATTAATATGAATAACTGCTGTACTTCAATATAATGACATAGTTAATGTGATGGTTGTAATTTTTGTATAATTTCACCTTAAATTGAAACACTAGTTTGTTTTGTTTCAAATAAAATCAGTAAGACAATGATTGTGACACAAATCATCATTGTGAAATCATTTTTGTCAGTTTTGTGAAATTTGTGCTTTTGCTCAAGTCAAGTCCCAACAAATATACCATTCTGCAAGTTGACACTGAAACCTTTCTGAACATCTTTCTTGTCTTACGTGATGAAATCCGAAAGTCTATAGAAGTAGTCGGCGTCTCCTAAGGGTAACGATTAGCTCAAAGTGTGTTTGCTTGGCTCAGATCCGGCCTGCAGCTCCAACACAGTCAGCAGCGGCGACTGGCTGCAGAAGAACCTGGGAGGCTTTTCTGTCTTCCTCTCCATCCAGGAACTTCAGAAGCTCTACCCCAACTTTTCACCTGTAAGTTCTGTCGCATGGCTTCTTTTCATGTTATTTCAAGGCTTTTTCATTTCTGTGTTTATAGTCAAAGCTCTGGCATTACTGTAAACATGGATGCATTTGGATGTGTGCAGATGGAAGCCCTGGCCTCTCTGTCTGTCGGACAGCTGGTGGCCTTGTCCGCCACACCTGGGCTGCTGACGACTCCTGACCAGGTTGCCATGGTGATGAAATATGTCCCAGACCAAATGTTGGCCATCTTCTTTGATGAGTTCTCAGTCGCCATTAGGGTACGCAAAACATCTTACCTTAACAGCAAAGTGTTTGCTGGCGTAATTTAATCTGTATTAAAAAATTTTCATTTGTAGATAGTCTATGATTGTCAGTGTTTTTTTTGTTGTTGTTTTCTTCCTGCAGGGCAATGAATACATCATGCCCTCTGCAGTGAGGTCTGCCATGCTGGAGGTTGTGTTCGACCGTGCAAACCTGTCCCATCCCTCAGTGGAGGACTCGGTGGTATCTGTGTGGCTCAATAATCGACTGCCTCCCCTGGTCATAAGCCTGATCCCCTCCCAAGTCAACCCATATTTCCAGATACTGGTGGGAAGAAACTGCAGCCTTGGGCATCAGGGGTGAGTGGGAAGCCAACAAGCACTAGACTCAAGATATACATATATATACTACTTTACACAAGTATTCATACAAGTAGAATTTCTGAAGTTTTATCACATGACAAGCAGTATTTTTAAACTGGAATTATCATGCTTTTAAATCCACTTAAGTCATTGTTCTGGCACTGAAAGGTAAAGAAATTAGGTCGAAAGATTCTGTTCTCTATTTCTCTGGTCTGAATTCCTCGTTATTGTAGCTCCACTGGCCCCAATTTTAAAAATAATTTTTGGTGCCATGTCTTTAAATGCAACCGAGGCACTTCAGACCCCGCCGCCTACCAGGTCACTGAGCCCTCCATAGCCATTCAGCCATTTTTGGTAGATTGATCACAGAGATATAATTATCTAACTGCGCAGATTCTTCTTATTTCCCAATTGATGAAAAGTTGTCAACAATGGAAGACTTGTCCATCCAAGCATTGAGCCAGAAAGTGCTACCACAACGGGAATGAACACGTCTTGTAAATTAGGCCTCAACATAGTTAACGCCATAGCGACCAAAAATGTAACTGAGTGAATTTGGTTTATGTGTTCTTCTGGACAGAAACAGCAAAAACAATGCCACTGGGTTTATATAATAATACTATTCAAAATACACGGTACGGTCATGTCCTCAGGGAGCGAAAAACTAGCGCATAGTGCTAACATGAGCAGAAGGCACGATGCTACTGTTATCAAAACAGGCCACAACAATACGCAATAAATTCATGTCTAAAATAAAGTTTGGTGTTATTTTAGCATTATTTACTAACGACGGTTTTCTGTGGCCGTCATTTCTACGGACAAAAGGAAATGAACACTATGGGTGCAACGGGAGAATGTGTAAAATAAATTTTCAAGGAAGGACACTTTCACATTGGTGCTGTGTTTCAGTAAAATGTTTTACTTTGATTCAAATCTTCTCCGAAAATCCTTAGAATTTTGTTTTACTTGTCTATTTCAGTGTAACGCTTCTTAATTCAACAATCCCAACACTCACTGCGGACTCCCAGAAAGAAATCTACAACCAAATCGTTCTGGCACTGAAAGGTAAAGAAACTGCTTGTTGAAAGTCAAAACTCGAGCATACGTATGCAAAGATCTTTGTTCAATCTTTACAGTAAGCTTGTTTCACATCTATAAAGTCAGAAGTACTTTGTGGTCCAACACAGACTGCAAACCGTTTAGCTGAGCGCTACATTGAGGCTGGTGGGAAATAGACTTAAACAGTCAGGGTGAACAAACTACAGCAAATCATTGAAAATCAGTTTATATGATGTTAGTGATATGTCTCCAAAACCAAAACCTACAAGTCACCTGAAAATCCTGTTTTGTTGATAGGACCTCCAGCTCTCCGTTGCTACGGTGACGGCAGCTTCTACAGATTCGTCGAGGACTCGTTCTTGGGATTCCAGTTCCCCAACCTGACCACCTTCCTGTCCCTCATGCCTCGTGACCAAAAACATCTGGTGTGTTGAGATAAAAGCTTTCAAGTATTAGCAGAGCTAAGGACGACCAAGTGGACTTTAATGTAACTTCTGATCTTCCAGCTGGTGAACTCCATGCCTCTGTCACATCTGGGGAACCTGCTGCGTCGGCCAGGCGTCGTCGACAACGGAGCGCAGCTCTGTGATCTCTACAGCAGCTATGCCCAGACACCAGCGTTTTTGGAAACTGTATGTAACACACCTGTTGGAGACTCAAACACATCATCGGGATGATGTATGCAAACACAACAACCTGTTAATTCACTGCAGGAGTCCCTGCCGGTAGACGTCAGGCGTCCCACCCTGCCCTGCGTTTGGCCCATGGCCCTCAGCAGCACCAGGAGGTCAGAGGTCAACGCTTGGTTTGACCGAAGCCTCCAGAACTACTTGGTCTTCCTCTCAAAGAGTCTGATCAGTCCAGATGTTACACACAACACCTCGTGTCTGGCCTTCCAGAAACTGTATGTTTCCAAGCAGCTTTTTTTTCTCTCTCTTTCTTTTTGAAGTTTATGTTTTTGTTTCTGTGTCCTGATTGAACCTTGTGCCATTTCAGTGTCTCGGTTCTTGGTCAATACAACTACACCGCGGTGGACTTTGTGCAGGAAGACGTGTTCAATACCATCAGGAATTACCTCCAATCAGGTGAGTTCGAGCGCAGCAGCAAAGTAACCTTAAATTTGTACTTATTTTGCTTTGTTTTTTAATCATTTCACTTTTAAGTTGTCAATTTGTAATTCTGATTACCTACAAAGGGTGCATGTAGGGTAGATATGAGGTATTCTGTAGACGGTAACAAGTTTTCTGATGGTACAGGCAGGTTCCTATCAATATTAAGTTTTTATATCCATAGCTGTACTATGGGTATCGCCATGGATACTTGTTAAATGCAGATGGAGAAAGTTCCCTCTGAATACAAGTAAGTCCTCAGAAATGCCTGTTAGTCAAACCCAACCTGTAACTCTTGTAACTACCCTGCAGACAAACTCAATTACCCTGCAAAAATATATTCTATAGGTGTCTCCTGTAAGTACCCTTAATGTTTTTCATAAATACCCCTCTCTGGACCCAAAAAGTATAAATGTTTTTATAAACAAGTAACCTTTAAGAACCTTGTAAGTACACACCTGTATCTCAAAAGTACCTCATAAGTTGGTGAATTACTCTTCATTTGTCATAAACATAAAACACCTGAGCCTAAATATTTTTAACCTGTCACCGTAGCAACACCAAGATGTTACGACCCCAACAACCCAGAGCTGAACTCCACGGCTTGGTTTGCTGAGTACATCGGCCCTTTCATGCCGTTCCTCACTCTTGAGATTTTTCATACGTTCGGATCAGATAAGGTACTGAATCTGGAGTTGATCTCTAAAATGAGAAATAATAAGAGACACAGATTTATATTGTCCCTGCTTTTATTGTTCCTGCTCCTTATAGTCCCTCCAGGTGTTCACAGTGAACCCCCTGAACATTGCACTCCTCAACCACTCGGTTTTGCCTCAGAACCTCACCAACTACTACACTGGGCTGGTCTACCAACAAGACAGTAACTTCAACCCCCTTCTGTGCGTTTATCACCAATTACCAAGATGTTGCAAAGTGTTTGTTTTTTTGTCTTTATTGTGTTATTTTGATATATTCTCTGCAGCCTTCCTCTGCTGTGCCGGTGTGTCGCTCCTGGCATGGCATTCACCCAGCTGACTCCAGCAGAAAGTTTGATAGTGTTGCGGAACCTCACCATTGTCTGCCAAGATCTTAATCCACAGGTAACAAGAACACAGAGGGGGAAAAAACTCTGTTTCTCCATATGCTTTTTTTTAGGCATACGGTCATCTTTTGACAAAAACACCGGAGACGATGTAAAGAACTTAAAAACGTGAACAGTAGCTGCATTTCCGTTACAACGGTATGCAAAGCTTTGTGGATCTTCCGCTTGCATTGCAATTGGAGTGTTTCTGTTAAATAAGAAAATATGTATGTTCACGCAGCAAGTCACACGATCTGCACCATAATATTCCTACTACATCCTATCGTCTGCTTCGTCTTTTCCGGCAGTAGAAATATCCGCGTGTTGTTCACTACTCATGATTCGAAAAAGTGTCTCCGTTGCTGTTTTGCGAAATATGCTGAAGCCACAAAACCACCTAGAGCAAACATTTTCTATCAAAATTCTTTTTCAAAATGATTTTCATTAAGCAAATTTATTTTAGTAATTCCAAAAGGCACAATTATATGGTCAATTGAAATATAGCTACTTTCCAGCATTTGCTCTTTTCTATTTCAATAGTTTATCCGTGGTGTTACGTGTCAGTTATGAATAATATTATTATGTACCAAAATAGGAGCTACACCAGGAAAATCTGCTGCACAATACAACTTCCTGTCGAAGAAATGAAAAATAAGACGTGAAAAGGTTTTTTCCTTTACATCTGTAGATTTCTGCTGCTCTGACGAGCAACTTCGGTAATAACATCGACTCCAACACCATCTCTGCTCTCGGCAATGAAAGCACCAGCATGTCCACGGGGCAGATCAAGGCCATCAATCCACAGCAGCTGATCAACGCACTGTTCACACTCAGCAACGTGAATGGCTGGAAAGCAGGACAGGCTAAGAGCATCATAGAGTCTCTGATGACAGTGATACAGGTATAGTTTCCCGTCGCCCATTCCATCTAGTCCATGACCAATTTTATGCTTAACATTCTTCTTTATCCCGCCAGATCAATGACTCTTCGTCACTTTTTACGCTGGGTACTCTCATCATCGGTGTCCCCTCCAGAGTTTTCAGGAAAATCCAAGGCTCTGAGATTTTGGTTGCCTCCAGAAACCCCTCGCTTGTGGGACACATGATGTCCGCTCCAAATATCGTCCAGCAGATTTTTGTCACCCAGGTATGCCTGCTTGATTTATGGTACAGGTTTTCATTATCAGGAAAAATAATGAAAGGGGCAGAATTATGTAAAATCAACTTTTTTGAACTTTGCATCATGTTACATTGTTATTCCCTCATCAATAACATACCTGGAGTGTTGCCTTGCTTCTTTCATGAATGTTTGACAAAATCCTTGAATCTCCATGGCAACAATTCAGCTGTGCAAAACGCCTGGGTGTACGTAGCTCCGCCTTTGAGGATGAAGCTAATCTGAGCTTCACTTTCCAAACTTCCAAGTTTCCGTCTCACAGAGCAGCTCCCCTCCACTCAGCTCCTTCAGACTAGCAAACAGCAATTAGCAAACACCTGGTGGAACTGAGCATCATCTGACCTCATTATATGAGCAGTGAAACGCTGGTTAAAAACATTGTTAAAGGGTTAATAGAGGAGCCATGTTGTGATGACTTCCTGAAGGCGGAGTTTCAGAAAGTGTAAGACTTAAAGAGACAGAGGCCCAATTTCAGTTACAAAGTCTAATTTTTCTTTCAAGTCATATTTGAAATAATACAGCATTTTTTTATAACAACTGAAGTTAACAGAGGTACTCGATTGTGCTATAAAATGGCGCTATGTGGCTGGAAAATACATAATCCTCTCCCTTTAAATGAAACTAAAATGGATTTAAACAAAGTTTGATTTGAGTCTTAAATTTGGATGTAGTTGAGTTTGGATAACTTACAACTGGACGCTCACCATTCTTCTGCCAGATTTTATCAGTGAACAGCACCGGTGAGGCGATCATCCAGAACGTTCCAGACGAAATGGCCACTGAGATCCCTCGGGTTTTCCTGCAGAGCTTTACAGCCGGCAGCATCACAAAGCTCAACAAGAAGAAATGGAAACGCCAGCAGGTAGAGGAGATATTTCTTCACTAAAAACCTGCAGATTTTTTTTCCCCTCTCATTTGTATGTTATCGGAAGAACAGCTACTTGAGTTCACAACTTTGTTTCGTCAGGCTGAGGTGTTCTTTGGCGTAATAGCAGTGGAAAACGCCACGGCTGTCCTGGGAGGTGTGGACAAGTAGGTTTAAACAATATTTTTAACAGTCTGGTCTGAAAACGTTGTCTTTTCTCTGTGTGTGTTAAGTGATCACAACGTGTATGCGTGTGTTTGTGTAGCCTGTCCTCCTCTGTGCTGCAAGGATTCACATGCACAAGTGTGAGAACGATTGAGAAGGCGCAGGTCAAAAAACTGGTCAAAGCCTGTCGGCGCAAAGGCACAGACAAAGTCAAACTGGTGGAGTCTCAGGTGAGAGTCTGGGAGTATAACTTTATTGACGGTGTTAAGAGAAAAATCTAAACACTCTATGAATGTTAATGACTATTTGCCAACTTGATTGAAAATCAGGAGATTTAGTATCAATCGTTTTTGTTTGTGGTCTGAAAAATCAGGCTTTTTGCTTTTGCATGAGACTTAAATGTCCCAGATTATCAGACAAGTTAATATTAGACTAATGTTACCTAAATAACTGCAAAACTCTGTTCACAAATGAAGTTTTTGTTTTTTGGAAAAATCTATCCAATGCAATCTAGTTTTGATTAAAACTTCCTTATACACCTAGCTAATTTATTGTTTTATATTTAAATGTGTTTTACAGTCTGAAACATTTATGTGTGACAAAAACAAACAAACAAAAAAACAAAACAAGAAATCTGTTAGGTTAGAAAAGCTTTTTTTTATTTTTTTTTATTTTAGAATTGTAATGCAAAGCGGAACAACAGTAACAGAGAAAATATTTCGCACCAAAATTCTTAGTGTTAAAACCAAGATATAAACAACAAGATTGTAGTAATAATATATTGTACAAGACTATAGCAGAAAATAATGTACAGTTATTAGAAACAGGCATATCAGACCCACAGTCCCAGGCATTTGCCTGTGAGTCAAATTATTTATCCATAAGTGTGCATATTATTTCTAGAACTATAGGAACACAGCATACAGAACTCTACATCTGTGCAGACATTGTACCCAGATGTTTAATGCTGTAATACCTCCAAATTAACTTGGTCGTTTCTATTTCTGATTAAGCGGTGACGGGAATATGCTACACGAATTGGTAACAGGTAAATGCATTTTGTCTCATCAGTTGACCTGCATGTTCAACCGCATCAGAGGAGAACCAGACATCACCAGCTTTGATCTTTTCCCTCCAGATGTGCTGCTGTACTATGAGTAAGTCCTCTTGCAATGTCTAACTAGTGTTGGACTCCTGATTAAATGCTGACGTGTTCATGTCCCTCTCCCGGCACAGCTACTCTCTGGTGTCACAGAGCAACTGCAGTTTCTACTTTGAGCAGCTCAGCGACGCCGACTTCTCGGTGTTCTCCTCAGAACTCAGCTACAAGCGGACCGCGCTGTTCGATAACGCCAGGAACTGCCTGGTAAGGTCACCCAAAAAACTATCGTTGATCACGAGAATCAATGTACTCATAATTTAATGCTCTGTAATTTTAAAAAAAATAGAGAGATTAAAGAAAATGCTGTTAAAAGGTATTACAAATCACATCTATATTGATTTTAAAAGCAAAAGATGTTTGAAATTGTTGTTGAGTCTCAACAGGGGCGTGGCCATAGACAGTTGGGGTTGGAAAATGTGGTTTTGTCCCCCCCAACCACCAAAAGTCAAGTCATTTTTGCCAAAATCATTTTTGTTTTTTTAAAACAAAAGACTTAAGCCATCGTTTTAGGAAGGTGACAAAATCACACGTTGATTAGCAATATGTCCACACTGCATATCAGTAGATGAGAGAAATTATCCTTTTGTTATTTTACAGCTGCCATTAATGACACATTTTTTGTTCATTGTTTCAAGTTTATTTTTTAAAAACTCAGATGTTGCATATCAATTGATATTTAAATCTGAATACATTAAATCATAACCAAGGGGCTCATTTACATCTCCAGTCCAACTGGCTGGTTGATGTATGTGATGTTTAATAATAACAAAAAGCAGCCTCAAACTACTGCTCCAAAAACCTCTTCATAAAGTAAAAAGGGGGGTAATTATACAATTGCTTGCCATTTGTGGCCTGTAATGGTTCAAAAATCTTGACTTTAAGTTTATAAGTTTAATAGAGTTAGCATAACAGCGCTAAAAACAGAGTTGTACACGGTTAAGCTGCGCTAAGCTAAACAGGCTAATTGTGTGGCTTGCCATGGCCTCATAAACAACATTAGCTTCTTTGCAAACCTATAGACAATGTTTTTACAAATGTGTAAAAGTTTACTTTTGAATAATTTTTCTCACTTTTGTGCTGCATTTTCAATAATTAACATAAATGCAGCCTCATACAGTTCGATGTGAGTAAGCTATGCTATGCTAGCTTCAGGAGCAGAGCCTCTTGATAAAATTTACTGGCAGCCAGTCAGAAAGATGAATATGCCAAAGAACATTTCAATAAATTATTTTAATTTATTTTTTATAATAATGATTAAAAAATAGGTTGGATTTGGTGATTTAAAAAAAATTCTGATTTAAAAAATACGTTAGAATAATTTCCTTTTTTCCCCCCTCATCTTCCCTCAATTTTCTGAGGCCCACCTTAGCAGCCCCTGTAGGTTTATTTATTGTTCTAATTCTATTTTGCTCATGTCTGACTTTTATCTCAGGGCATAACAACCACAAACCTGACTAAAGCTCAAATAACAGTTCTGGGAAACATGTGCTGCTACCTGAACGCTTCTTACATCCTGAACTCTGATGAATCCATCTTGGAGAAACTAAAGACCTGCCCGGATCTGTCTGCCGCTCAGGCGGCCGCAGTGCAGACCCGTCTGACCGGTGGGACCTCTAGATATCGGTAAAGATCTGTGTCTTTGGCAGAAATTTGTTGCCTTTGTTGGCCTTTAAAAAAAATAAATGACCTTCCTTTTTTCATATCCAGACTTGCTTCGACATGGACTGAAACAACTCTGAGGAACCTCGATACATTTCCTCTGTATATGTCTTCAGATTTCTATGATAACTTTGACAAAGTAAGTCACTGCTTCAAAAATGATCCTGTGTGTGCAGATGAAAGAACAAGAATGATTAAATTTCTTTTCTCTTGATTTTCCTGTTTTCCCCGCTTGCAGACCACGAAGCGCTCGTTCTTACAGTACTACCTGAAAGTCCTCAGTACTAATGGAGTCAGCAGAGCGAAGATAGGGGCAATGAAAGCAGAAATAAGACAATCAATTAGTAGCAGACTTAAGCGGCAGACAGGTCAGTTGATAATCCTTTCATCTGTTTTTTTTTTTTATGCTTGTTCATCCAGTAATGACTGATTTTCAAATTTCCTCCTCTTGTTTCAGTCACTGAATGCACAGCAGGAGTAATCACCAAGGTCACCATATACAATACCACCTTCCCCTTCGACTACCCCAACATCAATCAGTTCAACAGCTGTCTCAGTGCTGCGGTCGTCAGGGACAACCTGGAGGTCATCACCCAGAAGGTGCATCAGCAGGACTACCTTAAGATTGTTCTCAGCAAGCTGCAGGAGGTGAGCACATGGAGCATGACGATGTATCAACTGGACCAGTTTACTGATGTGCTAGGCTAACTTTAGCATGCTTGCTCTTCATTTTTGTACAACGTGTTGATAATTTGACTTGCAGCATATTTCAGTCCAGCTCAGGTTAAACTGTGGCAAAAACTCCCATTGACAATCCCATCTGAGGTGAATTTTCCAGTCCATTTCCTACTTACCAGGGTCACACTGTAAATGTTGGGCAGCAATCTTTAATTTGACCAGATTCTCTTTTAGTCTTTTTTTTTTTTTTGGTGGGGGAGGAGAGACTCAGTTTGTGGTTGTTTAGGTTACATTTTGTGTTCTTTCTGATTTGTGTCTAATTTAATAACTCATCTGTTGCTGCAGCCATGTCTGTTTACTGTGTGTTGCGTGTGCCATCAATCTTTCCTTAACTATTTATGCTGTTCAAAAATAAGTGTTTACCGTTTTTATTTTGTTCACTATGACGGAAACTGACGCACCATGGAAACAAAACCTGAGGATTTTCATTTTAACTTTCAATAAGAGCACAATTAAAAGCCATTACCTTATATTGATTATTCGGAGACAAAGATAAACCCATCCTCAGTCTGTATCTTAATTTGGATGTTTCTCTTTTAATTCTTTGTATAACTTTCTGTATCTAGGCATACAGCACCACCGTCCCTGAAGACCAGGTCCAGGTCTTGGGCCCGGCGTCGCGCGTTGCCTCGGCAGATCAGATCAATACATGGAACATCACTCAGGTGGACACGCTTGCATCTCTGATGGACACAACAAACGGACCGCTGGATCCAAGCTTGGTGGGCAAACGGTTAAATGTACTGTGCTCGTATTTGCCGACTGTTTGTTCACATCAGTGCTTTCTGCTGCTTCAGGCTAAAGCTATCATCTCTAAGTATCTGAGCGTGGAAGGCAACAAACTTGAGAGCGCGGAGCTTAATGCTATCGGAGGACCAAACCTGTGCTCTGTGAACACTGAGGTACTTGGCAACATCTCTCAGCAGAGCTTGAGGTAAGTACTCATTGTTTTGGGTTTGTTCAACTCTTAGTCTCACTGTATTGTCTGGGTTAGGTTGAGGTAAAATTGAGGATTGCAGTGATATAAGTATAATTAAAATGCAGCATAAATGTATTTCGGCATGGTTTTAGTAATAGATGCTGTAAAAGCAGGTTTGTAGTATTTCAGCTGGTTAACATGGAAGTTATTTTATTTTATTTTGATTTTTTTTTTTTAGGTATCAGTTTTTTTTGCCATTGTGGATAGAAAAAAATCAGTAAAATTCCACACAAAAAAAACAACTCACATTTTGTGATTAATCTTAGAAATTGTCCAGAAAAAACGTGAAAATGTTTTTGAGTTTGAAAAGTGAAGAATTTACAACTTTTAAAAGTCAGAACATTTACAAAAGTCAAAAATTTTCAACTTCTGAAACTCAGAAATTACCCCGTTTTCTTTTTTTTTTAAAGAAAATTTCTGAGATTAACCTCAAAATTTCAGCGTTTTTGGCAGACATAATCCTCCTTTTTTCTGTTTACTGTGTCCTTAATATGCCATCGTAGTTTGCTGGTTATTTTCTAAAGTTGATGTGATTGTTGTTGCATAAATAAACTTTGACTTGACTAAATTTACTGCATCTATTTTTGTTCAAGTTAATAGTTCCTGCCAAAAGGAACACAAGCACCGAGTTTCAGGCGATATTGAAGTTCTTGCTGGTTGTTCTGGAACAACAAAAGCATCTTTTAAAAGCATTTACCAAAATATTGTTACTCTGATTAAATTACATGTTCGGACTTGTTTAAGTCTGATTTATTGAAATATAATGTTTCATTGACACATTTCAAACATATTTTTTGCCATTTCTGCTGCCTCAGAGAAGCCAATGCTTTGGATGTGTCCAACTGCACCAGTGACAAACTCAAGGTGCTCTTCAACATCGCCCTTCAAGCGTTTCAAACTAACTCTAGAGCAAGCGTTGCATTGTACCAGTTCATACAGCCATACCTGGGTGAGCAGACACACACACACACACACACACACACACCCACACACCCACACGCAAACCTGCAGCAGTAAATAGAAAACATCTCTTAAAGATTGAGCTAAACGTAAACACCATTTTTTTTGTCCTGTAGGGGGCGCACCTATTGAGTTTGTTAAAAGTTTGGCATCTTCCAACATCAACATGGACCTGCAGACATTTGTTAAGCTGGACGAGAGTGTGGTACAGGTCAGTGTCATCTGGGTTTGTTTTTTTTTATTTGTTCTGGTAATGGTGTAATGTTATAATGAACAAAAATGGATGCAAATACTGTGCTTGTGATTACTTAATTCTTTAAAACCTTTTATGTCTTTGTCTTTATGTCTATCATACCAAGTATAAAATGTGACCTGCTTTGCTCTCCATAGAGTCTGCTTGTTGGCGAAGTTAAAAGTCTTCTTGGTGACAACCTGCCTGACTTAAAAAGCTATGAAAATACACCGATAGTACGCAGCTGGATCTCAAGGCAGACACAATCAGAACTCAACACACTAAACATTGGGCTTACAGGAGGCCAAGCTGACAGCTCCGTCTCTACCAACTCGACTTCCAGCGCAACCACCCCTTCTGCTACCACAACTACAACAGTCACAACTGTCAAAACCACCAAAGGTGAGTCTTAGTCAAACACATTCTCAGTGGAAGCAATAGCCAGAACAAATGATTTCATTGACAGAAAACCGTGTCGTTGGCATCAATGGAAGGATGTTGCAACAAACTTATCAGTAGCTGCGTTGCCATTACAGATGAGCACAAAGCTTTGACAATATTCCACTAATGTCAAAAAAATAAACAGTGTAACATTGCGATTGAGGTGTTTCCATTAAATGAGAAATGCAGTTAAAATCACATGTGTCCACTACAGGGGGATAGAAACCAACAGTAGCTGTAACCGCTCCTTAGCCGTATTGGATTCTCCCGAGATTGTCACACACTATCCGCAGTTTCATTAAACATATAATTGCACAAATTCAAATTAGGAAAAATTTACTGATACTTTTACTTTTTTGATCAAGTTTTTTGTGCTAGGATGAGGTGGTTTTTCATCTGTATGAAATTTTATTTCACATCATACGAGTCGTGATCTACAACCGGATGTTACTACTGGTGGAAAAGACGGAGAAGATGACAGGAAGCGGTGGGAGGAGGATGGCGTGGCATGCTTTTTTTTTTTAATGAATAAATGTATTCACAAGTGATTTTAACTGCGTTTCTTGTCAAAAGGAAACACTGCAATTGCAAAACAGTTTTTTCGACATTAACAGAATATCAACAAAGTTGTGCGCACATTGGTCAACATAAAAATAGTGACTAATCTTTAACATTTTTATTCATATTAAATAGAGAAACGCACAATATTGCATGTTATTAAACGCAAAGTTTGAATGAAAAACAAACAATTTTTGTCAATCTGTATTTCTAATAAAAAGCAGAAACAGACTTTAGTTGCAAATCTCTAATACGGTGTAAGCATTCCATAACTTTTTTTTTTTTTTGCAAAATTATGCTTTGAACCTTTTTCAGTGACAATTCAAATTTAGACAAGCTGCCCAGATGTTTATTGAAAAGCATAAAGCAGTTTCCAAATGTCCAGGTTTTTTTCTTTAGAGCCTCAAAACTGATTCAGCATTTCACCAGATGACATGGCAGATGGTTGCGTTTTTTTTAGCAAACGGTTCCTAGGAAATGCATATCATACAGGATAGTTTCTGGTTAAAATGAGGTCATTAGTATTCTTATGTGAAACCACTGGAGGGAAATTTGAACTGTTCTGAGTGTCTAAAACCCGTTTCTGTTTTAGGCGCCGGGGCCCGGATCCATGGAGACGTCGCCGGCTTCACCTTCTTTGTTTTCCTTGCGCTCCTCGTCTCGTCCAATCAGGTTTCGATCTGAAGAAACGCGCGGCTGATTATCAAACGCGCACCGTAGGCTAAAATGAATGGTTGGATTAAAGGGTGAAATCATTTTTGGATATATGTCTAATTGAAAACAAACACTGTTTAATGTTGTTTATAATGAACAAAAATATTTCCTGAACAGAAATGGGTGCAAATATTGTGATTGTGATTACTTAATTATTTACTTAAAAACCATTTATGTCTTATCTATAATACAAAATGTGCTTATTTGCAATTTGCTGTAGGTATTTGTGAAGGGGGAGACATTCTGTATTTTTATCCTCCATATTTGACTTCTGATGCCTCATATGAAGAATGCTTCTGTTAACACTTATTGAAATAAAACTCTCCACTTTACTCATCTTGATGCTTCGTCTTTGCATTTCCCTGTGTAAACCTGTAAGTCCTCTGAGCTGCAGTTTCTGCCTCACAGAGCAGCGCTCCCTTCGGTCTCCCCCACTCAGCTCCTTCAGACTAGTCTGCAGCGATTAGCAAACACCTGGTGGAACTGCACATCTGCTGAGCTCATTACACGAGCTACTTCTCACTGCAACTCTGCTAAAAACGTTAAAGGGTCAATAGAGGAGTCTTGTGGTGATGACCTCCTGAAGGCGGAGTTTCAGAAAAAGAATGGATTTCTTAAAGAGACAGAGGCCCAATTTCATGGTGTCAAATTACAAGGTCAACTTTCTTCTAAGTCATATTTGACATACATAGCATTTTATAATAACTGAAGATAACAAGGTACTTGATTATGCTATAAAAGGACACTATATGCCTGGAAAATGCATAGTACTGCCACTTAAAAAAAATCTAATCAAATGACTTAGAAAGGAGACAATCCTCTGCTTGTGGCAAACGGACATCCAGAGAAATATCAAAACTGGAATAAAACAATATTGATCATAAATATATCTCATATCGATCAAATATGGCTGAACCACAGCCATCTACCTGCATTTCTAATGATTTACTTAAAAAAAAAAATCAAGGTTACAGTTTCTGTGGTGTCTGTTTTGTTTAACTAAACCAAATCCCACTGTCCTCTACAACACACAACTCAAAGGTTCATTCTGTGATAATAAATGAATGAATGCAGAAAACCATTCATTGCGCCCGATTTACTTGCGGTGGAAAGAATGAACGTTTGTAGCAATCACATTGTTTAATTGTTGCAAGATAATCAAAAAAAGGTTTATTAAAAAACTCTCCATGAACAGGAGAGTCTTGACATTGAGGGTTTAGATGGCATCTGCTCAAAAAAGGACAAGCGTTTTAATCTATCTAAAATTCTCTGTTGACTAGAAAAAAAAAAGTTGTTGCAGATTCGTTTTTATTTAGAATTAGATGACGTATCAATGAGCCGCCGGCGTAGAGCTGCGGCGGCTATAAGCGTCTATAAACTCCCAGGACGGTCTTGCAGGTCGGACAGGTGTGCTTGGCATCTTTCAGGCGGTCCACGCAGAACGGGATCAGGCAGCATCCGAACACAAACCTGGAGGAGAAAGTGGACGCATTCAGAACCTCCTACTCACATCGGCGCAGAAAATTTACAATGCACCACCTGACGGAGTTATTTAAACCCGCTGACTTTAGATCCAGGCCCAGAAACTATTGGCTTTGTTTGTAACAATCTGTAAACCTGTAAATCCTCTGGAGCTGCAGACATGACATTCAAATTAGCCTTCAGTATTCATTTCTAAAACAAATATGAAAAGTCCGATAAAACAACAACTAAGTATCAACATATGAATCTCTAAAGGAAAACGTGGCCTTGGATGTGCTCCTGTTGATTTTTCAATGTGTTGCTTGTATAGAAAAATGATTTTAAAAATTTGAATAGCTCCCCATGGACTGAGGATGTATGTATGAAAATATATAATTTGGAAACATTCTTTTTTTTAGATTATTTTATTTATAATTTTGTACAGAATAACATACAGAACAAAGGAAAAACAACTCAACAGTACTTAAGACAAAGGCTGTTTATAAACCCAAACCCTTTCCACAAAAAGAAAAAAACAATTAAATAGGGATGGGGGTGTCAGTTCACATCGTGACAAATATGAACTGAAAAGGAAACCTTATGTTAAATATTTGGGGTAAGAAATCCATCTAGATAACGAAAGTAAAGTTCCCAAATCTTTAAAAAGATTTTGTTGTTTTTTTCCTTAGGTTATATGTGATTTTTGTCCCAAGGGGGATACAACTCTTCATTTCTGAAAACCGTTTCGAAACATTCCTGAGTGAATATGACAACAAGGGGTCTGATCCGGTCGACCAGCAAACATTTTGCCTTCCATCACGCAGCCAGAGCGATCAAGTTATTAAATTCATAATAGATCAAAGATATCACGAGAAGAAAGTCAGGAAATCAGAAAAAATAGCCAGCTGAGAAAGTGAAATGCATTGTTACGCTGTAAAACTTCCTCATGGACATTCTTTTTACCCATATTCACTAATCAAATGAGAATGCAAACAAAAATACCCACAAAAGGAAGCAGGTATTAAAGGAATTTGTTGAATGCCGTTGAAAAGCCAAAGGCATTTCATAGTTCGGTACTCATCTCATGAATTCAGCATTTTCATGAGATGATAAGTCTTTAGACTTCACAAGCATTGTTGAAATACATGAATGAAATTTAGAAATGTGGCTTTTTATATGCGTTGAGGTTGTCAATTTGAAAACTAAAAAGATACAAATGTCGGGAAAATGTGCTTTTTAATTGGAGTTTTTTCCCCTGTAAGAAACACTGAAAATGAATCATTTTACACTTATTTAATCCCCCCCCCGCAGCCTGGCGCTCAGAGGGAGCGCAGCAAATGTCACGGTCGGACAGCGGGGAAACGGGATGTTATGCCCAAGTTGTTTCTCTGTCAGCAATTTTATACTTAAAGCCCCACCTCCAAAAAATATGTGCTACCTAAACAACAGTAGCGTTCCTCTTACCCACACAGGAAGAGTCCTCCACAGAAAAGGTAGGTGAATAATCCAGAGGAATATTCCACCTCAGAGAGGACAGTCTGATGGCACTTTGGGCACATAATCTGAGCTGGATTCTCTCCTAAAGGGGAGACAGTCTCTGCATACAAAAAGCCATTTTAAGAACATGTTGGCACTACAAAAACGACAAAAACATCTTTTAGAATCTCTCAGAAACTGAACTTACTCACCAACAACCACTACTGGGTTTGACATGTTCCTGTAAAGTGTGAACATTGTTAGCCACACCAAACGGCAAATAATAAAAAGTAATACAAAGACGTGATTTAGCAAATGTCATAAAGCTATGAATAAAGAGAGAAACCGTGTCTCAGTGTAAGCCATGCGTCAAAATAAAATAAGTCTCATAAACAGTGGCATTCGTCGAATCGTTGTCAGCGTTCATGTGTATTCATATCCAGCGTTGTTTTTGCAAATAAACGGAGCCCTTCAATCTAAGTGATGGAGAATTATTGAATGATTATAATATCTAGAATATTAAAATATTACTCTGAACTTACAGTCTGCGTCGGATGATTTTTGGCTTGAGAGTGGCCGGGTTTCCCACAGAGATGACATTCTGCAGCGCCGCGCCTCCTCTTTATTAAAATCACAAGACGCTCAGGCGGAACATGTTAACAATTGAACTTTTTTCTTTTCTTTTTTTTTTTTTACATGTTTTCTTCACTAATCTCCAGCCAAATGTTGGGTGTTGCTTGTAGGTCAGCATGGATTTATTTATTTATTTTATTATCTATTGGCTGTAAAATGTGAACATTTTGCAGCTGGAAATTTTGTGAGAGGTAAAATACTTATAGAAACAACTTTCATTAACCCACTCACTCTTTTTGGGGGTTTTTTAGGGTTATTTATTATACTTTAATTTAATGTATAGAGGAAATCAAGTTGGTGGTTAACATCAGTCCAGCAGCTTCTGTCTCTATACATTAAATAAAATATAATAAACACTAAGCAATAGCATGGTTGCTATGGTAACCACCAACCTTCAAGAGCAGCATTAACAGAACTTAATACCTCAGTAAAAGTTCACTTCACTTCACTTCAATTTGCTTTATTTTGGTAAATTGTCAACATTATACACAGGAAACAAAAAAATAATAACTGACCAAAAAAGGAATAGGCTAAAGCCAAAGCTTATTGTTGACCCTGTTCACATACTTAGCAGCCTAGCATCATAAAAGATATCTTCTGGCCATTTACATACAAACACGCATGTACAGTATATACATATATAAATATGATTTTTTTTTTTTTTACAAATATGATTACAAAATGCATATACACATCTACATAACATAACAGTATAAGATTTTTATCATTTTACATTTGAAGGCTCTCTTAGAGCTCACCAAGAAAGGACATCATTTAAAATCAAACTCAGTTGTTGTACCAGCAGCTCGAAGGTATTTCAACGTTTGAATGTTGTTCATGGTACAGCTCTTGCAGATATGGCTAAAAACAGTAGGAGCAAGCGGTACCCGGAAACGATCTATGTGGCGAAAATTTAAACGGAAGTACGTGACCACTACTCCTGGCATATAGGCTATTCATTCCACCCTCAATAAAATCCTGTTACATATATATATAATTTTTCTGAGACAAAAATTATGTTAACTGATGTTTGTTCCTACAATATCGTACAATGAAAATAAACTATTAATATTGACATTTAATTGATAAAGATCGGTATCGGCCCAAATGTTCATATCGTTCATATCAGCTGATTCTGGTTATCAAAAAGGAGGAAAACACAGCAGGATATTTCCAACTTTCCTAAAAGCAATAGGAAGTAACCTTTTCTACTTAGCTCTCAAACAATAACAATTACACACCTGTAGACCTGGCATAGAGCAGCAAACACTGTGACGTCATACGGTGTCAAGCCGTAAGCACTCCCCTGCATCACGCGGGCCTACGTGTAAGGTAATAGGTTACTTTCATTATCATCACCGAGGGAAGTAGTCACAGGTTACTGAAGGCCGGCAGCTTCACTTACAGTAACACCTGCACTTTGATCTGATCTCAGGCAACTTTTTTTTTTTTTAAAGCGCCAGAGATCAGATCAGTTGTGACGCAAGCTTTTATCGTTGGAAGGATACGCACGGAAGTGAACTTTTCTTCTTCAGGTGATCCACAATCGACGCTGAGAACGCAGGGGGAGGCTTTCCACGGCAACAGGAGCTATGGCGACGGCGATTCTCGAAGAAATATCGCTGCTCTGGCCGGACGCTGAGTTTCATTGACTACAGGAGCTCACAGGACGGTTAGCCGGGCAGTCATGTCGCCCTTCAGCTGATCACCGACCCCAAGCCGAGAAAGAAGAGGGTCAGTCTTCTTAACTACTGTAGTAAGGGGTTAGGTTTCCACGTTAGCTTCGCTGTTAGCTTCTATAAAGTTATGACCAACAGGCTAACTGACGTATCCAAACGACAGGCTGATGCTGACATATTTTCACGTGTATAAATCAGTTGTTGCGCGTTGTTTTGCGGGACAGCGCAAAAATGTTATTACTGATTTACCTCGTAGCCAATCAGTTGTTGGCTAGCTACAACTAGCAGTACTGTTAGCCAGAGAATTTAGCTAACGTGCAGTTGTTGTGGATGTGACGGTTAACGTCACAAAGCGTAAATATTTTTGTTTAAACTGTTTTCTTTTTGAATGCAGAATTCAGAACAGATATAGCGCTTATTCTGCGCTTAACTTCACTGTAAAGGGTTTCCATTTAAATTAGAATTGAACCAATTAGCTCGAATTTCTTTACATGCAAATTGCCGTGACAAAGTCACAAGTCAGGTTTTTTTTTCTCGTATTTTATTTTTTTTTTCACAAAGGTCGACAGGTATTGTCTTTTCTAAACTGGTTAGTCTAAAAGACTTAAATAGTATTCTTTGGACTTGAGCTGCATTTACACTTATTTCAATTCAGCTTTAGTTTAAATAAGGTCTTTTGGTATTTTCCTTTTATTTTAAGTTTGATTAAAGTATCAATGGACACCACTCAGTTTGTCCATTGATACTCACTCACTCATATATATATATATATATATATATATATATATATATATATATATATATATATATATATACACAGTATATGTGTGTGTGTGTGTGTGTGTGTGTATCACAAAGTACCATTTGCTGTGCATTAACTGCTGGTTAATATATTCCAAGTGTTATGAACTTGCATATTAAATGCTAATGTAACGTTTAGCTACTTGGTCATAGTCTAACGGCTACGGTTGCTTACACTGGACACAAATGACATTGCCCAAAATGCTGAAGGTCACAGAGTATAGGAAGAAAATATGCAGCGAACGTTTTGAGTGGTTCGAATAGGTCTTTGGGACGCCATACCATATTTACTTGGTTGAACAAAAATAACAAATGTAGAAATATTTGAAGGGTTGAAGTACATATTTTCTAGGCACATAGTCCCAGATTATAGCAGAACCAGGTAAAGATTTACAACTGCTTCAGTCGTAAACTGAAATTGTTGTACATATGAAAAATAAAATAAATTTGACTTTGCACGCACCGGGAGCTGGCTCCTTGAAATTGGCCCCCGTCTCTTTAAGAACATCCTACCCATTCGCCCCCAGGACGTCATCACAAAAGTGCTTCTCCGTAATGCCGACTGTCTCCGTAGTCTGCGTGTGTATTTGTATTTTAAAAGACAAAAACAAACAAACAAAAAAAAGCAGCTTTTGGAAAAAACTTTGTAACAAAGATAACAGTTCCAGTGATAAGATTTCCATTCCGCAGCAAATTCTTTCCTTCATTATCACGTGCTTGCTCCTCTTCAGTTTGCATATGTTGCCCCCCATGGAGTGGGACCCAGCAGATGGAGGCCTGGATCTGCTGGCGGACGAGCCTCCTCTCGCCTTGCAATCTCTTCAGTCAAAGCCCAGAACGAGCAACATCTCAGAGAATGAGTTCTCGTGCCACTGTTGCTACGACATCTTGGTCAACCCAACCACCCTGACCTGCGGCCACAACTTCTGCCGCCACTGCCTGGCTCTGTGGTGGGAGTCTTCACGCAAGAACGAATGCCCAGAGTGCCGGCAGATGTGGGA
Source organism: Xiphophorus maculatus (assembly GCF_002775205.1). Taxonomy (NCBI): domain Eukaryota; kingdom Metazoa; phylum Chordata; class Actinopteri; order Cyprinodontiformes; family Poeciliidae; genus Xiphophorus; species Xiphophorus maculatus. Next base: position 28,142,473 of record NC_036447.1, on the reverse strand, counting down.
AGGCTTTCCTAAGATCAACATAATGCTAAGGTGTGCTCTTAATAGCTCAAGGCTCGCTCTGTTTGAGGCAGGAGTGCTTTAAACTTTGTATTTGTGATGTTTTATTTTTTTTTGGGGGGGGGGGTACCTGAGAGTCTGTATATTTTCTCATCACGTAGTAACCCAATGATACTGGTGGTGAGAAAGAAGACAGAAAGTGGCAGGAGGATGATGGCGCAGCTCGTGTTTTAATGACTGAAGATCACTTATTTACATGTGATTTTTAGCTGCGTTTCTTATTTAATGCAATTGCAATTATTATTTATTTATTTTTTACTAAAAAATTACAATTTTTGCCACATTGGTAGTGGAAACACAGTTAATGTTACTGCCATTAAAAAATTACTTACTTGAATAGTTTTTCCTCATCATTACCAGGGAGACCAGTCACTGTTGAGGGTGTTTATAAATATATTTTATATAAAAAAAAAAAAAAAAAACTATAGCTAAAAAAAAAAAAAAAGCATCTTCCTGGTTGCGCTCAGTTTCACTATCTCTTTCTCTTCTTAGGGATGCAATTGAGAAGATTTTCCGAGAGGTTGTACACAGGAGGAGAGCAGAGATAAAGAAAAACCCTCAAGTCTCCCGGAGCTTGTTGGCTTTTCAGAGGTCATTTTTGTTTTTTCCCATACAGAACTCTTTTTTTTTTTCTTTCTTCTTTTTTTCTTGTATCCAAAGGATTTGTCGGGAAGTTGATTTACTCTCAAGAAGCTATAACATAATCTATACTGTTGTAACTCTTGAACTGTTGCTTTTTGTTGCATTATGTACAACTTGTGTGTTTTGGTGGATTTTAGTGTTTTGTGCTAGCCTAGAAAATTGGATTTAGCATGATATGTCCCCTTTAAGAATGTTCTATTGTTGGGAATTTTAGACTTTACATGCTCACAATATTTAGGGGCTCAGCTTGATAATTATTATTGCTTTATGTTTTAAATTAAAAAATTAAAAACACCTTTCGTCTTTGTTTATCTTCCTTAGGTATGGTGACAAGTTGGGTAGACCCAGGACAAGGCAGTATAAAGGAGCAGGTTTCTTCTCTGGAGTCTTAACTGCACTGACATGTGTGGCTGTAAGTGCAACATGGAAGAAAAAAAACCTGTTTGCGTGTTTAAGGTGGCAACAAGCAGAGCATGAGGGTTTTGTAATCATAAATATGGTCTTACTCCCTACTGACTTGCAACGTTAAATTCTTAAATGCTTATGTTTGTTAACTACATTAGACATGCATAAGCTATGCTGCTCCATCTAATAGTTGAATGTTATCACAGCAGTCTCTCTAAGGGTCAGCTGTGCATGTTTTTTTGGGGGAGGTTTTTTTTGCTGACAAAAGAACATGTTTGCTTTGTCCGTGTGGCACCTGGGAGCAATGTCACTGTGTGCCTTGCCACGTGGCAGTAAAATTGTTTGTATATTTGAGTATTCACTAGTATTATGTAAATAAAGGTCCTTGTAAATAGATGACATCACAAGGACAGACTTCAGTCAGGTTATGTAGAGACAGTTCAGTGTTGATGTGTGTGCAGAGTTTTAGGTAGGTAGGTTTCTTTTTTTTTCTTTTTTTTTTTTCAATTTTCAGCTCTTTTCTCTCTTTTGTTTTATAAGTGGGAGAACTTTCCCTGCATCCACTGGTGCATCTCAATCAATAAGCATCAACAGCGCTTGACCAAGACTTATGTTGGTTTTAATCAAGCAGCTAAATGCTCTGAACTGTAATGACATTCCAGGTTACAGATGCACTGAACAGAGTTGTATGTCTTGACTTTTCTAAACACTTTTTCTTGCCATTGTAAATGTTGCGCTTCTCTGATTATTCTGTAAAGGTGTCTAATATGAGATTGCATAAAGAGACCACCCACCACATTTTATTCTAGTCCTGTTTATGAACCTGCTTTTTTTTTTGTTTTGTTTGTTTGCTACTGCAAGCATATTAATGAAATCAGAAAACACAACATGTGCTTGAAATCATCTATATTTAATGCAGGACAATCCATTTTGGATTTGTGTAGATGTTTAAAAAATGGGTCTTTACCAACACCGCCATACAGTGTAGTATTTGTACACTAAACATGCAATAACAAACACGATTTCATATGTTCATAATGGGGATTATTTGTATTGCACATTTTTAGCAACAAGGCAATTCAAACTACTTTACAATCTAAAAAATGCCATGTTCAATAACTGTGTGACATTATTTCCTTATGTTTTAAATTTGCCCTTAGTGTACAGTCTTGCTATATTGTTTTCTGCTTTCACGTTGCTTCTTATATATTACATTGGCGAACAATAAATATTTCTGTTGTGATTCTAAAATTGGTGACTGGATTATAGTGTTTTTGTAATTTCCTATTGTGTCCAGGTGATGGTGCTGGTGTACCACTGGGGCAGCGGAGTATTGGAGCAGCACGACTTGTTGATTAGTAAACCGGTGTCTCATTGGACACCAGAAGAGGTCATTTCATGGCTGGAGCAGCTGGGCCCGTGGACCGAGAACTACAGAAAACTTTTCCAGGTGGAGAATGTCAATGGAAGGTAGAAACATTGGACTGGTTCGTTTTCTTTGTTTATTTCGGTGTCGTAATAGTTTCATCCGGACACGTTTAAACCCGGACGGCCCGGTTTGCTCCCGGCAGCTAATACTCGACACAAATACGCGTTAGAAGATTTCAGCTTGTTGTCTCCTGTCGGTGTTTTTCACCGTTGCGATGCTAATTCCTGTGTTTCAGGTTACTTTTGATGCTGGAAGACGAAGATCTGGTAAAACCGCCGTTCAACATAGAGAAGCAGACACACAGACGTGCTGTTTTAGCAGAACTGGAGCGAGTTAAAGCGCTGGGGGTCAAACCTCCGCAGAACCTCTGGGAATACAAAGTAAGCTCCATGTTTGAACAACGTACAGCTGAAACTAGGCAGCTACATCCAAAAAAAAAAAAAAAAAAAAAAAGATTTGATGACATTGCAGATTGCTTCTTGCAGCAGTAGAGATGATCTTGTTTTCAGTTATTAACATGAATGACTTGTCCTCTCGCTGCTTTTCTTGGTCTCTTCCAGGCGGCCAATGCAGGAAAATCTCTGTTCTTGCTGTACGGACTGAAACACTCCCCTCGTCTCACCATTTTTTATTTGTATTTATTCGATTATTCTGAGACGTTTCTGCCCTTCCTGCACACCTGCTGTCCGGCCATCACACACATCAACAACACCGTGGAGAGCCGATTCCTCCACACACAGGTAACACACTTTATCCAGTCAGAAGTGATTTAAAAGCAGTTGGTAAATGGATGCTTGTCGCCTGTTTACCCCTACTGTTTAATGATGGCACTGTGACTACTGATATACTATGTTGTTTATAAATCAACCTAAAATAATGCATTATTGTTCTCTGTTGACAGGAGGTTGAACTGAAAACCGTAAACAAATGTGATTATAATTTGAAAATAGGAATTTTGGAGCCAACGTTTAAGGCGAACGGAGAAAACTGATGTATTGTTGAGATAAAAACATTAGTTCACTGAGTAGTTTTTGTTTAAATGAACTGTTCGACTGTTTTAAGTTGTCTGAATGTCACACAATGTCAGTCAAAAGTTAACACACATTGTGTCTGGTCACACATTCCTCATGGCCAAGATAAACGATATTGAAGAAAGAAGTATGCAAGTTGCATTGTTATACATTAATTTTACTCTGGAAAAAATAGTTCAGACTAGTAAACACCCAAATGAAGGTCTAATAATGAAACTGAGTTGCGGATGAAGACGTGGGGGCTGAGCGGTTTTCCTTCTGCTTCTCCCACATCGTGACGCCAAATCACTTCTACTGTTTTAGCTCCGCGGGTTTTACTGATGTCAAACTGCCTGCATACTCAGCTTCTGTCGTCTCCCTGTGTGCGTTAGGTGGAGCCCAGCTGGCAGCAGTGGGGGGAGTTTCTCGTCAAGTACTTCTTGCTTCCATACCAGCTGATCGCGGAGTTCGCCTGGGACTGGTTGGCGGTCCACTACTGGACGTCACGCTTCATCATCGTCAACGCCATGCTGCTCACTATGCTGGAGGCTTTCTCTCTGTGGAGGCTCTGGACCACAGCCCCAGTCAGGTACTGTTCTGTCTGTCTGCTCCTTGACGCTTTGTTCCCACTGTGGGATGGACAAGTTTCGGTTTTATATGACACCACTTATCCTTTTTATTTATCGGTGCCGATTTCCTTAATTTTGGGAGATCGGTGATTGGCCGATTTTACATAAGAAGCCGATCTTATCCACAGATCTTATCTAGCGTGGCAAAGGTCTAAGAATCAAATACTGTAATCTTTTGCTCTCCGGTGAGAAAAGTTTGACTGACAGACCGGCCCACCAAGTTATGTCTGCACATTTATAATTAACTCAACAACTTTCTTGCTATATCGAGCAACATTTCAGACAAAACAAAATGGTATCGGCCAAAATCGGAATTGTTTTTTTTAAAAATCAGTGATCGGCCAGAAAACTGCAATTGGTGCACCCATACTTTTTATTGCCTGCTTTCATTTCCCACATGCTTCTTGGATCACTTTTGGATTTGCATGGCACGAAGCGTAAATCAGGGTGATCAGGAACGGTTTTGCTCCGCCAGTGAAATGTGCTGCACAGCGCAGCAGAGCAGAGACGCATGTAGTGTAAATCCAAGGTGAAAGTCAAGATGCACAAGAGAATCTGGTTAAATTCTCTTCTCTTGGCACAAAAGGAGAAAGTATGCTGGTTGGGTCTGCCTACTGTGCTGTAGTAGCAGTTTCCCACAGATGTGTGGCTCTTCATTCATTTAGCTTACACACACACTTGGACTGGTGCTTTGGTTTGTCACTTTATCTTTCAGGTTCAGGTTCCAAAGAGAACATGCTCAAAAACAAAGGGGGCCTAACCACCTGCCTAGGAAAAGAAAGTTACTTAAAAAAAATGACACTAACATTCTAGCTAATTTGTACCATTTTGTTTTTTGCAGGACTCTGCCACAGAAGACGTGGATCCACCTGTGCAAGATGCTCTATCTGGGATTCGCCTTTGCCCTAGTGTGGTCTTTTATCCCACAGTTTGTGTGCAACTGCTTTTTTTACTGGGCCCTCTACTTCAGTCCCATCATTAACATAGACCTAGTGGTGCAGCAGCTGATGCACCCTGAGACATGGGCCCGATAACAGACTGCATATGTCAGTGCCTACGCTATGCTGTAGAGTTGACAGCAACATAAATAAAGCCCCGTCTGAAGTCCAAGTTGCAGGACTGGAAGGTTCTTTTTGGGGGGGTTTTAGTTCCATAATCTCAGATGAGTGTTTCTCATCTAATGTTTGAAAGGTTTTCTGTCTTCCTGTCTTTAGTCTTTGCAGTTTGGAACAAGAGGGACTCCAAGCCGTTTTTGGAGAAACAACTGATCACTGCTGCGATATCTGGACGTCTTCTGCGTATTAAAAACCACAATGCCTATTGGATCCCAGTGACAATACCACGAAGGGACGTCAGGACTGAACACTGTTTGTATTAAAGAGTTGAGCATGACTAGCCCTATGGTCACTGTTGAGGACTCAAAACAAGATTTTTTTTTTCTTTTCATTATGATTCTTTGACTTCTGTAGTCGAAGACTTTTGTTGCCGAGCTTCTAATCATTGAGGAAATGCACAACTACTTCATCAAGATCAAAATATTTTATTTGAATTTTCAGTTACTCTGGTCCACTTGCTACAAATCTATCCCAAAACTCCATATTATGAGATTTGGTGAAATTATGTGGTGTTAACTATTGCAGTTTATAGTTTAGCATTCGCTCTGCTCAGAGTTTTCAACAATCTGCTGAAGGCTTCTTTAGCAGATTGCTGTGCTGCAAGGTGTGTAACACTGAATTTAAAGATAAAATCTTGAAATTTGTTGAGATGCTGATGGAAATTGATATTTTAAAATGTTTAATATGCTTTTTTTTAGTTGCCTATACTGCTGATAAATACAGTTGCACATCTTTGATTGTTCAAAGAAAAAATGTTGCAGTGTCTTTTCCATTTTTTTTAATTGTTGGACCAAGCCAATTAAAGAATTATTAGGTTGTTGTTGTTTTTTTTTACTAAGTTTATTTGCACTTAAAAATTTGACACTGTGACTGAGCTCTTTTATGTTCTCGAATGAATAAAATAGGTTTTTTTAAGGCATTCAAATGTCTTTTTTTCTGATCTTATGGAAAATACCCCAGGAATACAAACATTGGATATTTTCACTCCCACAGGAATAGGTTAGGTAAAGAAAATCAAGGGTTGGTTAAAAAATATTTAATGCTCAAGTCCTGATATAATATGTATCATTATTTTTATAATTTACTGCATTTAGTCCAGTTATCTCCTAACCTGTTTTAAAGACATCTGTCTTTGCCCCCCATTTTTTTTTAGCATTTCAGGATGTTTTTCAGATGCATTTATTTTTTCTTTAACCCTGTTGACTTTGATGTTTTTCCATATTGTTGTCTTTTTCTTTTATATTTTTGCTCTACCTGATTATTTTCAGATATCTTGTTTGTTTGAGACGGTTAACTTTTGAAGGCAAATGCAGTTTTAACTATTCTTACTGGGGAATTTTTCTGCCATAAGCACACATTTTCAGTCTGAAAGCAGGATTTCATGTCTTCTGTACGGGGAAAATCCCCCCATATATTCTGCCAAACAGGAATTTGCTGTAAAACAGTAAATTATGCTGAGCCATGTCCCATTTCTTTTAATCTTTTCTTGTGTAAAAAATTAAGTATTTTTAGCGTTACTCTGTCCTTTTATAGATTTTTATTAATTTGTTTGTTGTTTGGGTAAGCCAGATAATTCTGATTGAATCTGTAGCATTTAGACATGGCGCTTTTAAAGAAATTAAGAGTGGATTTAAAAAAAATCCAAACGGCCACTGTCTATGTTAAATATAATTATGAACAACGTTTGAAGCCATATTATCATAAATGGCTGGTTTTAAAACCAACGCCCCCTAGTGTTGAAACGTCTTAGCGAGCGTAGCAGCAACGTCACTGACGTCAAAACCATTGAAGGGACTTTCTTCAAGAAGCAGATTCGAGCTTGTACGCAAAAATACACAAACGTGCTTACGCAGAGGGGATAAAAATAATTTTGTTTATAAAACGGTCGACATATCTTCGACGTTTTTTGTCGTGTCGCTTTGATGAAGCTTTTAATCCATAATATTATAAAAAAAACCTTCAGCGTATTTCACGTTTTATCCAACGTAGTGCGCTTTGTGGACTCTCCCTGACGCCGTTGTCGCGGAAGTAAAAAGTCTACGTGGGGAAGAAAGGTTGGACTGGCTGTGTTTGAATACCTTAAACTCTAACATCACCCATGTCCAATCCAGCTCCACTCTGTCCCTGGTCGAACCAGTCACCCTCCTGCCCTGGGAGGCAAATGAAGGCGTTGAGCGGCATCCGGGGTGTATAAATGGTGAGGCCAGCAGACCTGAGGCGGTAATGCTGCGCCGGGTGCGGCAGTCTCTCCGGCAGGTGCTGTTACTGATGGCCCGGAGACCAGACATTCTCTGCGGGGCCATCGTGCTCAGCGTCCTGCTCATGCTGGCGGTGAAGTTCACATGCAGGTACTCAAAACATTCTGTTTCTGTGGGGCAGGTTTGTGCTTTTTTTGGGGGGGGGGGGACTAATTTAAGCCCAAACTCCGAACAGCAGAGACAGGGACGTCTTTGTTTTGCTGAGTTGTGATACAGTTTGGTTGTAATGAGCTACTATTGCCGGTCATTGTGGTTAATCTGACGTGTGCTGACAGACAAGAGGATTAACCATCGAGTTTATCCCATTTAAACAGCTAGTGTCTCTGGTTCTTTTGTTCATAACTTCATTTGTTTGTTTGTGTTATTCATCTGATTCGAGCAGAGCCGTGTATTAAAGCTATGACTGTTCTGTTAGACAGGTGCTTTTTCATTCTGCTGTAAAACGCCAGTTTCTCAAGAACTAGCGTTAAGAGGTCGTGAGTTCAAATCCCCATCAGGTTCACCCTGAACGATCTCTTCTTGAATGAATGGGTTCTCACCGGGTACTCCGGCTTAATTTGTCTGTGTAAATTCGTATCGTTTATCATTTATCGCGATAAATGTCTTAGAACGATAACAATTCTGATTCCAATTAATTGTGCTTACCTCTCTCAGAAATAAAACTGTCGGTGTCGTTGGGATTGTTGGTTTTATCATTTTCTCCACTGTTTGTTCAATGAGAGCATCAATATGTATGTATTAATTTGAAAACACAAATAAATGCCGTTTCTGTGTGGGGTTTAGTGATACAAAAAGACAATACTTTTTGTGACTAGTGTTTTAAAGAAGTGTATTCCAATTGGGAATGTTTTTCTAAAGCAGTACTTGTGTTTGTGGGGCTGTAATTGCTGTGTCATGCAATCGCAGCTATAGAGTAATCTAAAACAACAATAATGAATGGTTATTATAAATGTAGTCACTTTTATTATTACTACAATATTGCCACAAAAATATTGTGATTAATCTTTAAGTTGTGTGTGTGTGAGAGGGTCTGGCGGACCTGTCTGTGGTATACTCCGCCTCCGTCCCACTGACTGCTCAAGATGGACACAAGCACTGCTGGTTTTTCGTGGCTTGGGGGGTGACAGAATCCAAACTGTAAAATTTTACACCTTGTAACTAACGTCCACCTTCAGGTCTGCAGAATTTGTAGAAATGTCTTGGAACGTTCTCCTATAATTGTTCACCTATGCTAGATAATTTGTTTGTTTTTTTTGTTTTATTTTTGAATCAGCACAGAGATTTGTAGTCTCAGCCCAGTATGGAGTCATTCCTGTCATTTCCTGATCAGTTCATGCCACACTGACCCACTGGAACATGGAGAGCAGAGGTTGTCAGGCTCCTGCTCTGGTTATCTTTCTGATGGTGCAAGATAACATGAAAATGTTCAGAAAGGGAATGCAAAAAATTAAAAAAATAACAATGTTTCCTCTAGTACAGGGTTTTCCGAATACAATTCTGGTTTTACTATTGTCCCCCAGCTTTTAGCTCCATCTTGGGCTGGGCTGTATGGCTAAAAAGATCAAATCTCTGATTTTTTTATTTTTATTTTTTGTCAAGAGTTATCAGGATCTGATGCAACCAGCTGAATTTGTGTGGCGCTTTCTTTGTTCAAAGTCTTGCTATGATGATAATTTGATGCTGATGTGTTAAAAGATTAAGTATTTCTATAAAACAGTAAAACTTATACCAAACGTATCACTTCCCAAGAGGCTCAACATTCCTCATTTTAATGTTTTAAATATTTTTCATGGAGAGACTCTCGTAAAGTTATGACTTCATTGTCCTAATATTGCAGCTCTATTGTAACTTTATGACTTTAATCTCATAATAATAAAAATCTTAGCCTGGCTCTGATGCAAAGTTCAGGTGGTAGAGGGTTGTATCATAAACAGTGGCGGTCTATTCTCTTTCATTTCTAGAATTGCAGTGAGTTTGTTACCATTTATGTACAAATTTCATGTTCTTGTACACCTTGATGGAGACATTAAAAAACATAGTTACCAGAAGAAGGACCTGAGGCAAATTGCAGTTTGCAAATGATCTGCAGCATATCCTGTTTTCTGAGCTCGTTCAGTAGTTGTGGTGATGCCGTTTGAGTTTGATGCGACCTCAGGACATGAACGCAGCTCAGCTTAGCACAGATGGCACAAACGCTGAGGTCCTTTTATAAGCATAACATAACAAAAACTATTTACGTCGAACTGCAGGTGAAGGAAATTTTGTTCGTCTTTTGTTTTTTGTGTGTGTGTTAAATGCATCAAACCTGAAAATCCCCACTCTTTCTAGTCTGTAAACGCATCAATGAATAGCATATTATTTATGCACATTGTTTTGAATTTAGTAAAGTACAAGTTAACCCGCAGTGTGCTTTCTGCTGGCCAATGTTTACATTTATATACTGAATTAAACAGAATCTGGGTTACCCCGGTGGTATATGTGCCACTGACCAGTTCTGACTGATGCAGATTTGCGCTGTTACTAATAAAGAGCTACAACCAGTTTATGTTATTGTTCATCATTCCTCACACTCCTCCTTTCATTATTTCCATGTGTAGCCGCGCTAAGGATGTGGTGGCGGCGGCGCGGCCTCCGGTCCGGTTCTTCTCTGTCGATGCCCCGGTAGTGGACCTCTACTTGGGTCAGCTAGACCAGGTGAGGCTCAGTAACGCCTTGTGGTGACTAAAGCGCAAAAGTAACAAAAATAAGGCTCTCTTTATTAAATACATCGGCTCCTGCTCCGTGGGTAGATTTGAGACTAGCATCACGTGAAGTAAACTCTGTGCCTTAGATAAATTACTGAATTTTTTCCTGCAGGTGGAACGTCTCAGGAGCATGGCCGAGGTGTCTTTTATTTTCTTCTATGCTCCCTGGTGTGCTCACTCCATGGCTGCTCGACAGGAAGTGACACAGGTTGCTAAGAATCTGGCCAAACAGGTATGGAGGCACAAACCGCTGAAAGCAGGAGGGCTTAAGTAGGAACCAGCTGTTAAAACGGGCAGTGAAGGGGCAGCTTCGAGCTGTGGATCTTTCTGTCATAATGTACTGTAAGCAACTACAGGGGTAAATATATCTGTAAAGATATAAATACACCAATATATCTAAAAATATATATATATGCACGTCTGTAAAATATGCGTATATGTATTCCAAGTCAGAAGTTTAGAGAGAAACTTTCACATATTTGCAGCCTCAGCTTTGTTTCATGTTTTAGCTTGATGTTTTTATTGTATACTTATAGGGGCGGCACTATTGGCTTCGCATCATATTATAATGTTATTCACTCATCAAAAACCTACCTGGAGTGTTGCTTTGATTCTTTCATGCACGTTTGAGAAATCCTTTAATCTCCCGTGGCAACCATTCAGCTGAGTGAACCTAGCTCAGCTGTGTCCGCCTTTCAGAACGAAAGGCGGACACAGAATTTTTTGTAAAACTGCACAAGAATTGGTGCAGTTTGACAAGCTTCTGAGCTTCCACCTCACAGAGCAGTCTTCCCCTGTGGCTCCTTCAGACTAGCCAGTAGCAATTAGCAAACACCTGGTGGAGCTGAGTATACTGAGCTCATTATAGGAGCTACGTCTCAAAAACACTGTTAAAGGGTTAATACACTGCAGGTGCAGTGTTAGAAAGAGCAAGAGTTTCTTAAAGAGACAGAGGCCCAATTTCAAAGCGTTAAATTTCAAAGTAAATGTTTTTAAGTCATATTTGATACATACATCGTTTGTATACCATCGTTACTTGATTGTGCCATAAAGCAGTACTCTAAGCCTGAAAAATACATAACTGCCATTTTAAATTTTACCTGATCACCCTGTATAGCAACTTAGACACAGTGCAATTTGCCATCATAAAACAAAAGCAGTAAAGTTTGTAAAGAAAATATAAATTTGTCAGTCTCAAAACCTTTGGCAATTGCTGCGCATTAGACAAAATTCGGACTCCTTCATTTCTCAACCAAGTGAAGGAGTCCTTTCAGCACGACTGGAGAAATTTGCATCAAAAACCTCATTTGGTTTAGTTTCTCTGGTGCAGCTTTGTTGGTTTCTGTGTTGCAGGTGCAGTTTGTGGCTGTTAACTGCTGGTGGAGTCGAGGGAAATGCAGGAGGCAGAAACGTTTCTATCACTACCCCATCATCCATCTGTTCTACAGAAGGTAAGGAGGAACCGTGGTCTGGGGTGTGAAAACACAAACCAGTTATGTGAGCGAATGGCAAAGCAACTTTTATTGCATTGTTTTTATTTATTTTATTTAATTTTTTACTATGTCAATAAACTAAGTACTTGATGTTTTGATAAAACAAAGAAAATTTTAAACATCATTAGACAAAAAAAAAATTATGGCCTAATAAAATTTTTTACTTTTTTTGTCCAAAATTATTTGTGTGAATTTTCTTTAACAAGCACAGGATATTGGTCAGTCTTTCTTCAAAAGCTCTTCCTTTAATTAGCCAAGTTTAATGGATGAAGTGCCTGTTTGTAAGCGAAGCATGTTATTAGTTTGTGTTTCCCCATTTTAGGAGGATTTTTATTGTATTTGTTTTTCAAAAAGCCAAGTCAAGTTTGTGAATTGTAGGCTAGGAACACTTTGGACATTCCGTCCATGGCAATAGACATAGATGACCAATAAGGTATGTTGTATCTAACTTTCCAAACTGTACCTCGGAGTTGTTCATGTGTTGCTTCTGTTGCTGCAGGTTTGGGCCAATCGAGTACAGAGGACCGTTTGTGGCTCCATATATTGAAAGTTTTACCCTCAGAGTCATCACACCACTGACTTACCTCCCGACCAGAGCGCATCTCGAAAACTTCCTGTCCCAGCATGAGGTATCCTATGGCTTCAGGTTGTTTAATGAAGGCCGTCTCTGCAAACATGGGAGCTTCGCCAATGCTGTTGAATATTGTATTAAACCCTGTTTGTCCAGTTGTACATTGGTTCATTCTTACGTTCTCTAACCATCTGTGTCTTGTGTTTTGGCAGTCTGGTGTGGTGGGTTTCTTCCAGTTCAATTCCTCTCCACAGCCTCCAGGGTACATCACCTACCTGTCCTCTGCCCTGCAGACCCTAAGGAGAGGTAAAAGTTTTACCATCATAGTATCCTCCCCACATTTTGTTGACATTTTCTGTACAGTCACAAGGGAAAAAAAAAACTAAGTTTAAATGATTGTCAACACAGTAAAGTGAAAGCTGCAGAGCACCTGTAGCTGGTTGGGCCAACTTCAGAAGCAATAATTTATCAATTGTTTTATAAACTGAATGTCTTTTATCAATAACAAAACATTATTCGGTTATTCGAGGCTCCTGACAAAACCAATGTTTCTACAGTCACTTACAGACCGTTTATTGTTGATTCCCTTTAATTGTACTTGATCGTTGAATGCTAACATTCAGCTTACTAACAGGCCTCTAGCGACTCTGCATTGTACTGCCTGACAATGGGAGGGATTATAAGCGCCCGTCTTTTTATTCTACTTCTGACTTTCTCCGATAGTTTAGAAGTAGCCCTCTAACTCTTCCTATGTGAATGAATAGCAACCAAGGTTGCTTGGTCATTAGTCATGTCTTTGCTCCAGAGCCACAACCAACCAAAATTTCTGCTGTTACAGTGTGGGTTGACAAACAGTAAATCAAGTGTATTTATTCAGCAGTGCCTGGCAAATGTAGCTGTAAACTACACCACTTTGTGAATTTACCTGTGTTAGATTAATTAACTTGTTCAATTGACTTTTGACGTCAATTTAAGTCAAAAACAACCAATCAGAGCCAGGAGGAGTGCCTTAGCGCTCTCAGTCATTCTAGGAAATGCGCTGCTCAATGTGCTAATAGTGGAAAAACAACTCGCCGTTACAGGACTGCCGTCATCGGTGGTCATGCTAACTAGTTAGCATTCATGACGGGCTCCTTTGTGTTGAACCGGCTGCCACATAGCAGAGAGCAAACAGGAGGACATGAGTGGGCGCGTATGTGAGGATGAGTGATGGCGCCAAGACCCTCCTCCTGGCTCTGATTGGTTGTTTCTGATTTAGTTATGTGTTGGGTCAGAAGACAGAAGGACTGTAGCGAAAAGGCAGTGGAGCTTTTTTTCCCCCTCACAGGTTATCTGTCTCATGTTACATAGTGATAATTTTAACAAATATGTAAAAACAAAGAAAACAAAAAATATATATTTTTTGTAAAAGTTGCATACTGTGGCTTTAGCGGTTTTACCCTGTGCAGATGTCCACGGCGTTGTGCGGTTTGGAGTTGTGACGAGCAAACACGTGGCAGAGGCCGTCTCACTCAGAGAGGATGAAACGGTTTACCTGCACAGAAGATTCAACTCTTCTTTGGTAGGCAGCGTCACTGGGCCAGCACAGCCCTGTTCCAAACACAAACACTGAATGTTGATCGCCTTCACAGTCGTTCACACTGTGGGTATGTTTTCCCACCCAGATTTTTCCAAGAAAGAAGCTAAACTTTACATCGGAGGCCGTCTGCAAGTGGGTGTTTGAGCACTATGAGACGGTCGTCCAGTGGCTGCTGCCTCCGGGGACGAAGTCCCGCCTGCTGGAGGGCGAGTTGACGAAAGGCCCTGCACTGCTTCTGTTTATGCCACATGACCCCCTGCAGTCTGAGCCAAGTGCCATACTACAGCAGGTGAACACTCATGCACCAAATGGTTTCAGTAAGAATTGGCGTGCTTTCTGCAGTGAAAATGTTTCCCAGACTAGATACAATGGGTAGTCATCTAGATGTCTAAAACTTTGTTGGTTTAATTCCAGCCTCATGTTTGTGTGTGGGTGAATGTGGCCCTTGTGTAAAGTGCTTTGAGTGGTTGCTATGACTAAAAAAGAAATCCTATATGATTTCAGTCCATTTACCATTCTGTATCACCTGTGGTATGCCACAGGGTTCACAGTTGGTTACCTTCTGATTTGATTATTTGGTTTAAAATTTTAACCATGTCTCTTTCAAAGACAACTTTGAGAGAGACAGTCTAGTGTATTCTAAACCATCTGTCAGTTTTGACTGGTTTTCAAAGAAATATGTTCTTGGTTTCTAAACAATATTGCAGTTCATTTAGGATGTTTGTTTTATTTTTTGGTTTTGTTGTTTTTCTCAAAGATAGATCTATATTCCAGTAAGGAAATGTTATTCCCGCCATGTAGAAACAAGTAGTTTGGGATGTTAATTAAAGGGCCGGGACATATTACTCGTTTTCCAGCCAGACAGTGACATTTTATATCCTAATCAAGTAACTGTGATCTTCAGATGTTCTGAAAATGCTGTATATATATCAACAATTATATGATATAATATATAATAGTTTCTGTATATATCAACTATTACATGGATGATTTCAGAGTCATCAAAATTTGAAATTGCTGTACAAATGACTACTTTCTTAGGCAACTAAATGGTTGCGATGGCGTGGCAGAGCATTCGCACTGCCACAACACCGATACTGCTCTTGAGAAACACATCACCATCAATAATTGTGATTTATATCACCAAAGTGAATACAGTAATTGCATTCAATATTATTTTCACATTTATTGATGCACCTTTATTGAACAAACAGCTGAGAAAAATAGCAAAAATATGGAGTTTTTTTTTGTTGTTTTTTTACACCATTAATTGGAATTTGTTGTGATGGTGATAACTTGGAATTGAAGAAACGTATCACGATAAATGATATGATAAATTCCTGCCCCTGATTTGCATCATGTCTTTCACATAGACATGTTTGAGTATTTTCTGTATTAGGTGAGGTTTACTTTGGACGTCTCGGGAAGTCCACTGTCGCTGTTTTTTTGTGTGGTCAAACGTTAAGTTACAAAATTTGGAGGTGCACAAACAGGCATCATAACTGGGAAATAATGGCATATGAGGGCAGGTACAGGGACAGCGTATTCGGTGCGTCAACTATGAACCTACAGTAGCTTAAACCATCTTTACTGTCGCTGTTACTGATGTATAAAAAAATCCTATTTGAAATACACAAACAACTCTTAGCCTGGTGGAGGGCCAAGCAGAGCCTGGTGGCTCGCCAGGCTGATAATGATTCAGTTCATGATTAGCTTCTTCTTCTTTTTGTTTGCTTCTTTTCAGTTTGCAGACATTGCTGTACGTTATCACTCCTGCGAGCGCTCCAGCGCAGACGACCGTCTGCCCTTCTACACCTCGCTGTGCTGCCGATCTGTTCCCGTTCCGGAGTCCAGAACCAGCGCATGCGAGGTCTGCCTCAGGCTGTCCGGGCCGAGCCTCCCCGTCTCCTCGGCTCGCTGCTTGTTTCCCTCCGCTTCGCAAGAAGGAGACCGATTCGGGACTTATCTGAACCGCTGCTGCCTTCACCAGCCACCCTCTCCCATATCCATGATAAGTGCGACCTCGGAGGGCTGCAGCCACTACGTGAGCAGCTACAGTCCCTTTACTCAGTTCAGTGCCTGCTGTAAAACATTAGAACCTCAGCTTAATGAATCACAAGCCAAAGAAGAGCCGGGACTTCCTCCTCCTCCGTCCGTCCCTCCATCCTCTGCTCCCATCCAAGAGGAGGAGGAGAACGACGGCATCACAGGGCTGCATTGTCGGACTAACAGGACTCTCAGGTTCTACGTGCTGGACATTGGCCTCAACTGGCCTCTGGCCGAGCGACTCGGAGCGTCGAGCCAAAAAAACTCTCCTGTTCACAAAGGGGCTTCCACAGAAGGCGACGGCAACCGGGACTGGTCATTTGTGGCCATCGTCAACCTGAAATACGAGGTTCATTACGTTCTTCAGCACAACCCAGACGCCACGCTGACAGAGTCTCTAGGTAAGGCTGACTGTTAGTTTTTTATGTCTTCTCAAAAACGGATCAGGTGGAGTTTTAGAAATAAACCAAAAAAAAAAGCAAAGCAATAAAGAAGTGCCTTGAAGAGACTCAGTTATTCTCTTTTTCAGGGCTGCGCAATAAATCAATAGCGATATATATCGTGATTAGACAGGAGATCAATATCAATAGATAACACATCCAATTCTGGGGGAAGTAGGCCAAGGAAAGACTTTAACTGCTCAACCTCTCACGGCTAGCTTAGCAAGGCTAACTCATTGCTTGGTTACCTGGCAACAGCCTGTTGAGTCACTTGCGGAGCAGCATTTTCAGGTTTCGCCACCATGCCTCGTAACTGCTGAAAAATAAACAGTGATTTGTTGTCTTTTTATTTTAGTGTTTTTAATAAGACGCAATGTGTACTTATTTTGTCACACCGAAGAGACGTTCATCAGGAACTTCAGCTCACCGCACAGCCATCTACAGAGACATTTGGTCGGAGAGGATGACAGAAAGGAGGGTGGAGGCGGAGCCAATCCTCCGGAGGAACAGCAGCAGCAGCGCCGCCTCGTCACCGAGTTGACCACTTCCTCCTTCGTGTCTTCCATCATGGACCATCAAAAGGTTTAAAAAAATAAATATTCAGATTGCCTGGGATCATCTTTTTTTTTTTTTTTTTTTTTTTTTTATGGAAATTGAGCGATCCGCACAGTGGAATATTATTTTTTGCTCTAAACTTAATCAAAAGATCAAGGGAGAGAAGTTGGATCATCAGCTGCATTTCTTTGACTATACCATTGCGTCATTTTACATTTTGAAAATAAATTTGCTTGATGGAAACTAGTCAATTTCAGAAAACTTATTTTTGATAAAAAGATTTGGCACTAGAGTCCAGTGTCTCTTTTTTTGTGTATTTTTTTTAATTTATTTATTTATTTTTGGCCACATCAAAATTGGTTTGTTTTACAAACTGCAATAGAAATTTCTTTTCACCTGATCAAAAAGCGGATGTTGCCACTGATGTAAAGCACGAAGAAGAAGACGACAGGAAGTAGTTGGAGTCATTCTCCGTGGCGCGGCATGTTTTTTCTTTAACGACTTATCGCACGAACAAACGTGTTCAGCTGCGATTTTATTTGCGTTTCTCATTTGACGGAAACAACGCGATTGCGAAATTGTGGGAGAGGTTTTTGTCGGTGTCAGCGAAATATTTCCGAAGTTTCAGTCACGTTTGTTCTGGAAACGCAGCCACAGTGGAGCTGAAGTGCTGTCTGAATCAGAATCATAAACCCTTTTAATGTCATTGTGGAAGAATAAAGCAAGAACTTTAAAAAAATGGCAACTCTCAAAGAAACCCAGAACAAGGGGGACGTTAAGAAAAAACAAATAAAGATCAGTTTTGTTTTGTTTCTTTTGTAAATGTGGTAATGTGAGTTTGTCGTTGCAGGACGTGCTGCTGTTCTACTACACTCAGTGGTGCGGCTTCTGCTCCGTTCTCAACCACGTCCTCATCCAGCTGGCCCGACTGCTGCAGGGGAACCACACCATCACCGTGGCCAGGTGCCCTTTTCTCTGACCGTTTCCCTGTCAGCCCTGCTGTCAGAGGCTCGTTCCACGTGGAAATGAAAACACTGTAAGCTCCCTGTTCTGTGTTCAGGGTGAATGTGGCTCGTAACGACCTTCCCTGGGAGTTCATGGTGGATCACGTCCCTTCCATCCTGCTGTTCCCCAGACACAGGTCAGGGCCTGTACAGCTGGTCAGAATCACTGGCACAACAATATTTCATTTCTGCTGAATGCAGGTTGTCCCTTTCAGAGTGGGAGAGTAATTATGACCTTTTGTTTCTGGTAGTAAATCTGTGTTTTAATAATCAGAGGGATGGTATGTTGCGTTTTCCAGCCACAAAGTGCCATTTTACAGCAGAATCAAGTAATGATATTAAGTCAAGTTGGTATAAAAATACTGCATATATCAAATATGATTTTAATTTAACATCTTCAAGTTGGGCGTCTTTTTAAAAACTCCTATTTACGAAACTCCACCTTCAGGAAGTCATCACAACATGGCTCCTCTATTAACCCTTTAACAAAGTTTTTACCAGAGTTTCACTGAGAAGTAGCCCCTGTAATGATCTCAGCAGATGTGCAGTTCCACCTGGTGTTTGCTAACTGCTCCTGGCTAGTCTGAAGGAGCTGAGGGGGGAGATATGAAAGGGGCACTTTGTGAAGCGGAAGCTTGGAATCTGTAGTTCTGAGGAGGAGCTGCGTCTCGAGGGCGGAGCTATAGCCTTTCTTTTCCTTTAAGTCATATTTTATATATATGACATTTTTATAACAACTGAAGGTTACATGGTTAATTGATTGTGCTTAAAAATGACACTATGTGCCTGGAAACCACATAATACTGCTTCTTTAACGAGGTTTAGTTAAAACAGGAAAAGGAAAAAAAGATTGCCATATTTTCCAACATAGTGGTCGATGACTATCTTTCTGCTTCTCTTTAAGAAAGCACCTCAGTGTGAAATATCCCGCCGACCTTCCCATCACCTTGCCAAACCTCCTCCGCTTCATCCTGCAGCACTCCGACTCTCTGCGTCAGGCCAACGGGTCGTCCGCCGTGGCGCCGGAATCCGGCGCCGTACTCCACGCGGAGTTCCTGGCCCTCCAGCACGAAGTCCAGGCCCTGCACCACGCCCGCCAGCGGCTCTCGCAGCAGCTGGCGCAGCTGTGGCGCGAGAACCGCCAGCTGAAGTTCGACATCCGCGGCATCGAGCAGAGCCTGGAGAGGCAGATGCAGGAGAAGAGCCGGCGGCTGGCCGAGGCGCTGAAGCGTCTGCAGGAGCTGGCGGACGCCTCGGAGACCCTGCTGAACGAGAACGTGCTGCTCAAAGTCCTGCTGAGGGCGCTGAGGGACAGGACGGAGGCCGACGAGCAGGCCGAGGCGGACCGAGAGGAGGCGGGACAGGAAGACGGCCGCCGAGCTTCCTGATGACAGGGCGGCGACTCAGGAGGAGGACGTGAAGGCCAGACTGAAGGCGGAGGAAGTAAAAGCTGTGATTAGACTTTTAACAAGTGCAGAAAGAAGAGGAATGTACGCTTCTGCAAACAGGATGTCACGTTAAACCTAAACTTAAAAAAGGTTGTTGGTTTGCTGTTAACACTGAGATTAACCTGGGCTCTTTAAAAAAGAAAAGAGAGAAAGATGGAAACATGATGCACTTTTATAAAGTGCTTTGATTACAGCCACTCATGGAAACACACCGGTTCATTTCTGATAAATCGTTTTCAGCCAAATCCGTCATTTTTGATTCCTGTACAATTTAAAGCTGTGGTAGGTAACTTTTATTTTTTTTAAAACAGCCAAAAAACAAACAAATGTCTTTTGTTTGCACATTTGTTAAAACTTTCACCATGTCATGAATTTAGTTTGAGACAGAAAATCAGAGAAAATCAGAAAAAGAGTTTGCTACTCTGGTGTCCCCAAAATAACTGTAAAAATACGCCACTCGGTCAGAAACAGCCAATCAGAGCTTGGAGCAGTGTCTTGGTGCTGTCAATCAAGCTCATGTAGGATTGTGATGACAGCAGAGCCAGTTGTGAATGCAAAGGCTTGTTAGCATTGCCACTGATGACAGAGGATAAAAGGTGTTTTTCAGCCATTTAGCAGTATGTATACGGGATTGATTGGCAGCGCTAACACCTGGCTCTGATTGGTTGTTTTTGAACGGAGAACGGTGCTTTTTTTTTTACACAGCAATAGCAGATTATCTCTTTTATATCATTACAACTTTTTTAACAAATGTGTTATATATATATATATAAAATCAAAGTTACACGCTGCAGCTCTAATGACAGCATTAAAGCTGAACACTAGTATCCAGGAATAATTACATGTATTACATGAAATGGACATCAAAAGGTTTGGCTGACGTGGGAAAGAATCCATCCGGTCAGCTTGTTGGCTCCGATAAAACCAGTCCAACTGGGATGAATTCCAGTTGCTTCCTTTCATCTTTCACAATAAAAGCCATGTCATAAAACAAAGACTGTTAATTTTTATCAAAAGGATTAGAGGAGCCGTCATGGTTCAGTCGTGGAGGACCTTTCTTTAGACTTGCTGATGGAGGAAAGATCTGTGAAATAAAAAAAAAAAAACGAAGGGCCTTTTGTTTTCCACCTCCTCTGTGTGAACTCACCTGCTGTCCAAGTGTCAAATGTAAAACCATCTTTTACTTCAGTTTGTGTTGAAGTGTGAGCCTTTTAACTTTTTCACAAGGAATTGCAACCTAAATATAATTAGTAATATAAAAAATATATTTTTCTACAAACTGTCCACCTGTTTTTTGGGGGGGTTTTTGCATTAATTCGACGCTTCCATATTTCTCACACAGTTAAGTGGGTGTTTTCTTAATGATTAGTATAAATCCACAGATTTTAAGCGAAGCGTTGATGTATTTACCAGAGGAGAGAAATCTCTTGTCTCATCCTACCTTTTTTTTTTTAAAATATATATATATAATTTAATTCAAAGCATGGTTGTAATGATGGGTTTGCTACACTGATTTATTTTTACAGAAATCTTTGACTCACTAAGATATTTCTATGTAACTATTCAGGTATTCAGAATGAGATGCTGCAGTTGTTTACATGTGAGATATTGCACCGGTTTTTACTGATTAAACGTCTCGGCCTTTCTTGCGGTGCTGTTTGTGCTTCATTTTTGATCGGGCATCACTACAGACTGCCCTCACTCCTCACCTGTCTGCCTGTCAGAAGACTAGAGATAAAACATGATCTGGTAGAGATTTATTTAAAGAAATAATCCACATTTGTGGAAAAGTCTTTTACCTTTGCTGGTGTTTTGTCAGGATGGGTACAGCGGGGACGATAAACGGTTTTTCTGGAATGTTCAGATGTTTCTCTGCTGTTTAGCAGTGTGTACACATGATTGATTGCTAGTGCCAAGACCCTCCCCCTGACTCTGATTGGTTGTTTTTGATCAGGAATGCTACGTTTCTTCAGAGGGCAAAAGGAACTTGATCTTTTCACACAATCTATTATGCTGTCATGACATGGCAACAGTTAAAAAAAAACAAAAACAAAACTTTTTTTTGTTTAATATAAAAGTTACCAAACTCAAAATGAAATGTTTACATCTAAATAAGTACGAGTAAGTTTATGTGCTTCTCTTAATGCTACATTCTTCACAATTAAGCACTTTTTTATGGGTTTTGTTTTGGGGGGTTTTCCATAATAAAATACAATAGTTGGAGTGGTAACAAAATGCGACACTTTTGCAAATCACTGTTTCTATGACAAAGTTTAGGAGGCTGATGCACTTTTGTGCCCGGAGAAAGAATTACAAGCCTCCTCGTCTAATTTGGGTCAACAGGAACATGTGCTGCTCATTCCAGACCGAATATAGCAGCTTCTGTCTTCTCTAAGGATCACAAGTCTGTCATAAACAGAGTGGTACGTGAGCCTAACTAATACAGAAGATCAAAATGTTCTGTATCAACACTCTGTGTGGCTTCTATATTTTGGGCTGTGGTGAGTTTTTGTTTTCTTTTTCTTGGGCAAATTGAATTGAGTCATTTAATTTCAAACAGGCTTCTGTTTGATAGGCTGCAGGCCTGTTTTCTTCTAGGATGACGGCATTATTATGAAAGCATGCTATCCTTGTATATCCATGTTATATTCTCTCCAGAACCTCCAGAAAGTGAGTCCATCAGTTTAAACCCCTCTGGACCTCCTACTGAGGGTTCAGAGGTCACCCTGCAGTGTTTTGTACTGAACGTCGCTTCTGCTGAAAACTTCGCTGTGACCTTTTACAGAGGTCAGATGCCACTGGGTCACGTGAAAGCCAGCAATAACCTAAACGAACCGGTTAGTGAGACATTTTCTTTGAGACAATGCAGCCCAGCTTTGGTGTGAAGCGAAGCTGGAATTGGGAGTTGAAGGATCACAGCCCCCTCTAGTGGGGAAGTCAGATAATCACTCTGCTACAGTTTATTGTAAATTCAGAGAGACACATTTGCTGTACGTGCTACTGAAACGTTTGCTTATGTCAGGAACCCAATTTATTAAGTGACACATTATATCGATTAATTACACACAGACCGATTATTCACGTTTTTAGTTTGGTTAATTGTGATAATTTTCTATTCAGTTAATAAAAACAAAACATTTAGGAGTAGAATATTACATCAGACTAATATAGAAAAAACCTTTAAATACTAAACTTGAAGGTTTTAAGTACTAAAAATACTTTTAATCTGACAAACAAACCACTTCAAAACATTTTGTAATTTGTTAAATATGACTTCAGATAACTTCAGGTAAACATCCAAATAGAAATATGTTTTTTCAGTCTTTGGCTACATGGCTAGTTTTTAATAGGAAGAAATCCACTCATAATGTTGATTCTTAAAGTCTTCAAATACAATTTAACCAAAACCAGCCAGCTTTTTAACAAACGCCAAAAAATGAAAATATATATTTAAAACAAATATTCATCATTTCATTTACTTCATTACATGGACCTGAATTTACTTCTTCACGTGTAGAACAAAGGAGGCGAGGTGACTAAATCTGCCAGACAGAAGGATGCAAATCGGGCTGAAATGATGCGTTCAAACAAACCTCGGAAGACTAAAAGCAGGAGGCAGTAAGCAGTGATAAAGATACCTAAAGCCTCGAAGAAGAGGAGGGAGCTGAAGAGGAAGGCCGACTTAACATAAATAAATAAATAAAAAAATAAAAAAGCAAGCAGCACAGACTAGTACATGGGACCTGACAGCTGCTGCTTACATCTGACACGCCGCTCCAAGCTGGCTCTTTATATCCCGTTTATATCCCGGGTTTTCCTATGACGTCCTCCGACAGCGCAGTATGGTGGAGGTAACGTCGCGAGCGGAGCTGCGGTTTGTTTGGAATTAGCCAAACAGTTAACAGTTAACAGTTAACGGTTAACAGTTAACAGTTAACTAGCTCGGTTAACCATGTCGACAGATGAGAAATCTGTTGTTTCCGTTGTCAACCTGCATTCATTCATTCAGCAAGCTTCAAAGTGATAACTGGCGTTTTATTTAGGAAGTCCAGGCTTCAGGCGAACTAACGGGGCCGTATAAAATGTCGCTAATTTAATCTAAATCCGATGTAAACGCAACACAAGCAATATAGTCACATAATGAAGCTTTGTCACTTCGTAAATGGTAGCTGGATTATGAGTAGTGAGTAATTCGCATGCCATTGTGAAATAATGGTTTAGGTCATATTATAAGACGAATATTTATTTTACTTCATTTTTAAAAAAAATATGAGATCACATTTTCATCACTTCACCCCAAACTAAAAAGATGCCTGACATTTAGACCTATAAGACTCAAACTTTGGCAGGGGAGGTAGTGAGGCTAACGTCAAACTTTTAGTTAAACACAGGTGGAACAACTGTAAATAAGTGTAATTTTACATTCTTCATAAAATTTACCCCGCTAAGTATAATGGAGAAATTTAAGAGAATATTAATCCCAGTTTTTGTGGTGGCCTTCCAGAAACCCTAACATCTGTTTTTTTTTGGCACTGCCCTTTCACACAGCAGGTTTTGGAAGGAGCTTAACAGGTTTGTTCATAAAATTTTGAGGGATCTTTTTAAAAAATATATATATATTTAGTTTGACTAAATTCCTCAGAAAGGATGCAAAATGTTTTTTCTTTTAAATTATAAACGTTATAATTTTTTTAATCAAAATTTTATACTCATTTATGTATTGATGAAATGCCATGTTTTCTTTATTTTGTTAAAAATATGGAATTATATGTTAAATCAATAACAAACTACCTCAGGACAATTTCCATAAGTAAATCCTTGCATGTCTTTGTCTAATTAACTCACCTGGTTATTCATGTAAACGCTGTGTTCTTCTGTATACTTCGTTTGTTTGTTTGTTGTGTACTTGCCATTGGTTTAAATAAAGCAAAAAAATAAAAAACCAAAAACAGGTTAAAATGAAATTGTTAGTGTGTCATTTCTGAGAAATATTGCAACTCGGTTAACTGATATTTATTGTAACCACTGGCGTACATAAGACATTCATAGAAGAAAAATCGCAAAAATGTTTAATGGCAATGTCTAAATATGAAATTATGCTGTTTGTGGTGATTTTCTTTGTGTGAAAGCTGTTCATGTTTTAGTGCAAATTCCAGAACTATGAAGTTCTTAAGTATTTGAGGTTTTAAAATTCTGTTCCTCTTCATAATTTCCTACACAATCTTGGTTTGTGTGAAATTTTCTTTAAAGGGGTGGTGTTACGTAAAAACAGCTTTCATGTTATAATATTATTCTCTCATCAAAAACATACCTACAGTGTATCCTTTGCTCTTTCATGAAAGTTTGAGAAATCCTTTAATCTCCCGTGGCAACCATCCAGCTCTGTAAAACACCTGGGTGGACATAGCTCCGCCTTCAAGGAAGAAGCTCCTCCTTCGAACTGTAGTTTCTAAGCTTCTGAGCTTCTGCCTCACAGAGCAGGCTTCCTCCATAACTCCCTATTTAGCTCCTTCAGACTAGCCAGCAGCAATTAGCAAACACCTGGCGGAGCTGCGCCTCTGTTGAGCTCATTATAGGAGTTATTTCTCAGTTCAACGCTGGTAAAAATGTTGCGATGACTTCCTCAAGAAAGAGGAGGAGTTTTTTTTAAAGACGCAGGCCCAATTTCAAGGCGTTAAATTACAAAGTCAAATTTCTTTAGTCATATTTGATATATAGCATTTTTTATATAAAAACTGCAGTTAACATGGTTACTTGATTGTGCTATAAAAAGTCACTGTGGCTGGAAAACACATGATACACATGATGCTGCCTCTTTAATGTGCTTTGAAATGAAATCCTTGGTTTTGACATGAATCGCTTGAAAATGTTGCTAACATCCCTATTAGTAGCTGTTGATTGAAAAATGTTTCTGTTTTTTCCTCTTCTTTTCAACCATCTTTTTTTTTCCTGGTTCAATTAGGATCCTGGACTTCAAGATCCACTGAAGGAAAACCGTTGTGGGCAGACAGCTAGGCAGCAGCAGGAGAGAAAAGCGGCAGGAAGCGACACGCCAGAGATCCAAGTCATCATCAAAGAGGAAGAGGACAGCTGGACTGTGAGTGAAAACTGTGAGTGGGAAAACCAGAAATGTATATATTCTTATTTAAGCGGGGTCCTATGGAGAGGGAATTAGCTGTCAACATCTTAGCATCTTCCTTTTGTCTTCCTTTTGATTAGCTAGGCTAAAGTCTTTACTCTGAACACGCGGTTGCTTACTGGTACTTTTTCTTTTTCCTCTTCTGATGCACCTTTACGAAATTCAGATGAGAGCCTCGGTTCAGAGGAAGGGAAGAACAGAAGCCCTCCAGGCGCTGGGTTTCTCCTCGGGAAGGAGAGTCGTGCTCCATACGGAGTAAAGGCACATCAGAGTGAACATCCAGACCAGCCGAATGAGCCGGAGCCAAATGAAGGAGAGCAGGGACGCACGCTCACGGCCTCTAACGAGAAACTCTGTCGTTCTGATGGTGATGAAGGAGAAAATGTCCGTCGGTGCCAAAACGCCAGAGAGAAGCCGTTCTGCTGCCTAGCACGGGACGTCTCGCCGAGTCCCAAACCCGACATGAAATCCAGCCAGAGGACACCTGAGGAAGAGGAGGGTAGCAGGTCTTCAAATGCGGCAGAAGAACTACATCGTCCAGAAAAACCAGCACCGAACCAAACTGTACGAAACCTGTGGGCCAGATTTTTTAAAATCATTTATTTAACACTGGGCCTCATGCAGTTTATACTTTTATTGTTTCAGAATGATAGTTTTATAGCACTGGTTTGAGTATATAGGAATAATAACATTTAAACAGGATGTGATAGGAACCACAACTGCAGTTATATATTCACAGTCATTTTGTTAGAAAACTTGGAGTCACGGAGTGCAAAAAAACCCCAAACTTTTTAAAGTATTCAATCTTTTGTTTTTCAGACAAACATTTTCATACCACTTTTTTAGGAATGGACAATATGGCTGAAAAACATATCACTATATAAGCGTTTCATATCAGTCAATATCAATAACTATCAATTAGTTTTTTTGTTTTAAATATCTGAAATGCTGCCAAACGGGTGGCGTGACTTTTCCTGTTTTATCCACAGTTTTCTCTCCAAGCCGTTGTTTTTTTATTTTTAAGCACGTATGAAGCACAGTGGCAAAACCTGAAACTGCTGCTGCGCAAGTTACTCAACAGGTTGTTGCTAGGTAACCAAAGAGCAAGTGAATTGATGCCATCAAGCTAGTTTAGCTGGTCCTGTGAGGCTGAGCGGCTGAAGCCTTTCCTCTCCCTACATGTCCCAGAATGCTGTGCGGTTCTAGATCAGAGTTCAGAGAAAATTCAATCAGGTTTAATATCTATTGATACTGATAACCTGTCTATTGTGATATATCTTATTATTGATGTATTGTGCAGCTATACCCCTTTTTATAGAAACATATCTGAAAATGCTTCACCAAACATCAAATTTGTCCAGATAATTTTATAAAAATTCTTCCATGTTCTTTTTCAGTATTCAGCACAAATAAAATAGAAGTAAAATATCACAATGTTAGTTCCCTCACTGGTTGCAGGTTGAAATAAATCCTCGTTGAGAGCCGAAATGTTTTTCATTTTTTTATTTTTAAGCTGCATTGGAACGTATTTAGTTTGACACAAGCAGAGAAAAATATTATTTGACGAAGTTGTGACTTCATATAAAATTTCATTTCTATTTCCAGTGTTTGGCTGTGTGTCATGGTTTACTAAAAAAGCCCAGGCCTGCAACCATTCTTTATAACGTCAAGTAACGTCAAACCTGATTTTTGGATTGTTTGCAGCCTTACAAGGGAGTTTTGTTTTTGCTTTCAGTGTCTAATCAGGTCAAATTGAAGTATTATTATATCAAACTGTAAGAAAGAATATCTGTAATTACAGACAATTTTATTTTTATATAAAACCCCCAAATAATTGATTGCAATATTTTGCAAATTATTGACTATTTTCTAACTGAAGTTTTTAGTATCAGTTCCAGGAACAAAATGTAAAAGTCAAGGTTAAGTTTCAGTGATTACGTCAATGATAGTACTCAAGAGCTGCCGTTATTGCAGCTGAAGCAAAGCATTTTACAAAGAAGAGCATTGAAATAATCTCATAGTAAAATAAAACAGGACATACAAATATAGAAATAATTTTCTGCAGAAGGCCCGTAGATGAATTGCATTGAGTTTTGCAATTGTCTAAAGACGACATTTTGGCTTCACTTCTTGATGCTACGTGTGCTCTGTGCTCAGGTTTCCTCGGACCCGAAGATGACCTCGGCACACCTGGACGGCCGAACGCTCCACTTAACAGTCAGGCTTCAGACCGGGCCGAAGGAGGACGAGGAGGAGCCGGCGGAAGAAATCGGAGGTTTAATCAACTCGGACGGAGAGGAGGTGACATGGGATGGAAGTAAGTTGATTTACAAGTTCGCTACGTACGAAGCACCCAGTTTGATACGTATGTGAATTTTCTGAAGCATTTTGAAAGCAGTAGTGGACATCTATTGGTACCAAACGTGGAAAACAATGTTGGATACACTGTGAAAAAAAAAAACACAGTGTATCAGTGTAGCTGCTTTGAAAGGTCGGCAGCTGGGGTTGCCATAATTCCACTGTAAAATTAGCGTATTTTAGAAAATACGGTAAAGTTCTGTCGACAAAAACTGACAATATTTTACCGTATTTGCTAAAATACGATAAATGTCTGGCAACCACAGTTGCCGGTATTTTACCGTATTTCCTAATATATGGTAAATTACCGTATTTCTTAGAATACGGTAAAATACCAGCAGCTGTGGTTTTCCCTTTGTAAAAACGGCCATATACCATAATGCCCTACTGAGGCAATATTACGGTATAATATTTTGGCAACCGTGACTTTAGCAATTTAGAACTAAACGTTTTATGCAACTTACTATAAAAACAAAACATATACCGTACTAGATAAGTGAAAAACACGGTAGGACTTTATGATATATTGACATTTAATTGTAAAAAAATCTACTTTTGTAGTAAATTACCGGTAGCTGTTGTTACCAGAATGTTACCATAAAAATTACAGTGCAACATACAAGGAAATGTAGTTCATCAGCATTTCAATATGGAAAGTAATAAAGAAAATAAGTCCAAATTAAACAAAGTATAGACGATGAGTAGTCCGCTGAAAAAAATAATTTCTATTTAAAATTTTGTAAAAAAAAAAGAAAAGAAAATCAGCTAAAAAATGTTTTCTGTCCAGTTTCCTCACAGTATTACTGAGATCTGAAAAATAAGCAGCATATATGTCCATATAAGAGATAACCTATTATAGAAGAAAAACATAATAAAGGGATTCTTGCTCTGGGTTGAGAGTAACAAACCACTGAGTCCAGGCTTTGCAACATGGATACGGTCTTCCCAGTCACAGGTTGAGCTTGAGACTCACATGTTGTCAATGAGGTGTTTACCACAAAATCCTCTCTGCAACCAAACAAAAAGCACAGATAAAAACCATCAGATGAAGACCTGTTGTTTCAGGGAATTTTCTATCTGTTGGTATTTTACCATTTTATACCGTGAAATTTATGGACATTTTTTTACAGTGTACAGTTGAGGAATTATACTATTCTGAAGTACAATAGTTTCAGCTAAGTACGACAGGGAAGTGATGGGCTGAGCATCATCCAAACTCCATAGTAATTATTGTTTATGAAATTAGTTAGTTTCACTTAGTTAGTTTAAGTTTCTTCTAAAAAAACGTAACATTTAACCAAGTTAGTTAGTTTCACGCTGAGGGCCGGGTCTGTTTACCAAAGCAATCCCTCCTATTCCAACACAAAAGGCCAGGACCCAGGGTTAATCTCGCAAATACTTTAGTTTTCCTCTAAATCTGTTGTATGTCTCTTCTTTATCCATCTTTGCAGGAAACGTTTCTGACCAAGAGCCTGATTGTACAGAGGTTTCCCAGTCTGAGAAGGTAACTTTTTGTTGTCTTTTTTAAAAGACGTAACATTTAACACCAGAACTTCCCGGGTTGCATGGACAGACAGACAGACAGACAGAATGTTACGTAGTGAAAAAATCATTTCACCAACTGTTCTGGCTTTTCATAAAACTAAACGACCTAAAGTAAGAAATATCTAGTCTGATTTAAAGAGGTGGTATTATGTATTTTCCAGTCATAGAGTATCATTTTATTGCACAATCAAGCAAAAATGTCACCTTCAGTTGTTATGAAAATGCTATATATCAAATATCACTTAAAAGAAATTTGGGTACCTAATTTATCGACTCGAAATTGGGCCTCTGTCTCTTTAAGAAACTCCTGCTCTTTCTGAAGCTCCGCCTTCAGAAAATCATCACAACATGGCTCCTCTATTGACCCTTTAATAACATTTTTACCAGTATAATGAGCTCAGCAGATGAGATTCCACCAGCAAATTTCTGCTGACTAGTTTGAAGAAACAAAGCAAAACTCCAGGGATGTTTTTAATGAGGGAATAAAATTATAATATGATGTAGAGCTCAAAAAAGTTTTACATACTTTTACATAATGCTTCCCCTTTAATGTCAGAGAGGATGGAAAAAAGTTGTTTTTTTATGACTGAGGATGTAGATATTTGGTTTAAACTGCCACCTGTCTTCCACTATCATAATTTAATACCGTTTTCATACAAATATAAAATGCACTTTTGTGCTCTGATAACGGATTGTGATGTTTGTTTGTTTTTTTTGTTTTTTTAAATGATTGTGCCAAACAGGAAGTCATCCTGGTGCATTCTCAAAACTCGAGGGACTGCGGCAGTCCAACTCTCATCATGGAAGTTGTAGGAGACGAGGAAGAAAACAAGGAAGAGGAACAGGAAGAGGGAGTCGTGAGGACGACGAAGATCTCAACTTCACATCCTGGTAAACACGACATTAGACAAAAATGCATAAACGTGCCGAAAGAAAACTTGATTTGGTTTTGAGGTTGTTCTCTTCTCAATTTTTTTTTTTTAGCAAGAACGCGACGGAGACGAGCAAAAAAGGTCAGAGGGCGACCTTTGGCAAACCCAGACAAAGGAGAGCGTGTTCCTTTACACTCTGGTAGGTGATTGGAAACAGGAAAGTGGCACAAGTGCAAATGGATGCTGAGATGTTGTTTTATTTAAATTGACATACAGTGTAAAAATGGGTGATTTTTGTACGACTTTGTTACAGCGAGGAGAAGAGTCCGGAGACAGGTTTCTCAGTCTCCACTGCTGTGTGAGGGAGACTTAGAGACACGTGAAGGAGGTGAATCTTTATGACAGTTCCTATCATAAACATACTGTCACCGATCAATGACATGCATGCTTCAAGGACTTTTAAGATGATTCGGAACTGTTTCCTTGTTTATTTTTAGCCGTTACTTTTAAACAAATATCTGAATTCCTTCAAATATCTTAATTCCTAGGTCTGAATTCAGATTTTCTCTAATTCACACATGGTTCAAGCTAAACTAAATATTTACATACTGATATTTTATGTTCCTTAATTGGAGACAGAACATCAATTTAGAAGAAAAAAACCCCAACATCTTAAAAAAAAAAAACAGCATGAGAATTTCATTCATTTCCATTGTAAGTGTACATAAACTTCTCCCTAACGCTTTGTGGGCGAGTCTAATTCAAAATATCATTATTGCATGCTGTTGTTTTTGTGATAGTCTCGCTATTTTATTTTAAAGTATCGAGACGTAGCCGAAGAAGGAGAAACATCTGCACCCATCCCGAACCACAAGAAATAAACTCCGACACTACCCTCTGTGTGACTGGTGAGTCCAGAAAACCTTTCATCTTGATTTGTTGCAGAGTTCGTGAAAACAAAATAAATAATCGTGATGTAAATGTATTTTTCCAGTTTTTTGGGGTTTTTTTTGTAGTTCCTTTTAATGTATTGTAATGTGGGGGTTTTAGAAGAACCAGTGAAATGATATCAGAGGAGTTGCGGGTGTCTGACTCATCAACCAGACCTTTTTTTTATCCATTAATCTGCAGGGGAATTAAAGCCCTTCCCAGTTTTTGCTTTACTCTGTTGATAATTGTCTCATAAACAGACGTTGTAAAATGGTTTATGCTGGTGTTGGCCATGATTTCTTTACAGCAGGATCTCTTTTCTTGTTACAGCAAAGCAACCCTTACAGAAAAAAGATGCCAGACACTCTGCTGAAGGAGAAAATGAAAATGTTTGTACTGGTAAGAAAAGTAAATATATTCATGCTGTCAATGTGTTCTGATTTGTTTGCTGAGGGGAAAGGAAAGTGTGTACATTTACTATATGGTTGCCCAGTTTCTATTTTTTTTTCAAATAATTTTTTTTATCTGCCACTGGTGGCAGATGTTCTGACTTTAAAATGCCAAATAATCATCAAGTACCTTTTTAAAACAATAATCGCTGTGCTCAAGTAGGGAAAAAATTGAATTCAAAATTCAAAACTTCTGTGTTTGAAAAGTTGAAAATTTGCTAGAAAAATTCTTAGAAATTTGAAAGAAAAAGAACAAATTTCCAAAAGTTGAAAATGTTCTACTATTGAAACTCAGAAATGTCCAAGATTTTGTTTTCTCTAAATTGAGAGACAAATCTCAATTTCAGTTTTTGAAACTTTTTTCTTCTTCTTTTTCTTGCTAGAAAATTTCTGATTTATTTCTGGCAATTTTTTGACTTTTCAAACTCAAAAATGTATTTACTTATTTATTTTAATTATGGCAAATAACTGGAAACTGACAGTTAAAAGAAACAACCTGCATCACTCCTTCTTACAAGAGTAAACATTTAGTTTCATCTTAGGCAGAAAACCGTGTTATTTGTATGCGAACCATGACATGTCAAGGATATCTGCCATGTGAAATCATCAAAAATGATGTTGCACTCTGGACTTAACAGTGTATTCGCATGAATTCAGCTTCTTTTATTCAAGTTTATAATTAAATACAGTATATCTTAACATAAATAAAAGCTTGAAAACATCAGTTTCTGTGTAATTGATTCATATAATATGTTTCACTTAGTAAACTGAGTGACTGAGTCAAATGAAGTTTTCAGTAATGAATAAGATTGTATTTCTGTCCACTTTAAACAGTAATGCAAGGACATGCTCACTGAAACAGATGGTGTGTGCGTGTGTCACCGGTTTATTGTAAAACAAACTGTGGGGACAGCAGGTGAACAGGTAACTCCTGCAACTGCCTCTGTTTTATGAGTTCGCCATGTTGAATCTGGAATTCTGACTTCCGGGAATGAACCAGCTGGTTTTTCAGGTATTGGAACGCACACTGAGGCGAAATGGCACAATAAGCACTCGTTGGAGCAGGTCTGGTTGGCATCTCTTTGTTTTCCCCACTTTTACTTGACTGTCATTCCTTCCTTACAGGGAAGAGGCGTCCTCGGAGGAAGGCGTCGCGTGGGCCGATAGAAATCCCCCCGGAGCTCCTGAAACAGCCCAAGGGGAGAATCGAGCACCGCTGCTCCGTTTGCAGCAAACAGTTTCCCCACGCATACAAACTGGAGCGGCACGAGCTGATCCACACGGGGGAAAAACCGTACTGCTGCTCCATCTGTGGGCGGGGCTTCAACCAGAAGGGGAATCTCAAAACGCACTACAAAGTCCACCTTGGTGAGATTGAACAGTTCTTTAAAGGTGCATGTCAATCCATTGGAAGATCATCAGAAAGTTTATTTCTGCAATCATGTTCAAAAGGTGAAACTCATAAATGATAGAGCCATTGCTCACGCACTCTGTGTGTATATTTAAAGCTTATATCTGTGATTTTGATTGTTAGGTCTTAAATGGGCAGTATGTAACGTTTATGAAAAATATTTATTTACATATCTCTTAAAACTGTCAGCATGTCGTGACAGTATTTTATGAGACTTTACTGGCATATATAGTCTATATAAAACTTTCTGATGAATGAAGGATGAAATGGGTGTTTGTTTGCTTTTTCCTTCCCGAGGTCGAAAAGACGCTGTGGACTTCGAGGACGAGGTGAATCCCTCCGTGTCCGAACTCTCAGAATATCTGAAGTCCCTGCCGGGAGAATCAAAGATCCGTTCGTCCCTCCACTGCCTGGAATGCGGGAAGGACTGCAAAAGCCAGTCGGCTTTGCAGGCGCACCACGTCACGACGCACAGCGAGGCCGCGGCCGAGTCGGAGACGGCTGAGCGCGGCGCGGCGCAGTTCCTCTTCTGCCGTCGCTGCTGCGTTCAGTTTGACGACAAAGACAAACTGGAGACGCACATGAAGAGCCACGTCAAGGAGAAGCGCTACTCGTGCCCGGACTGCGGTAAGATGTTCATCAACGAGAGCTACATCCAGATTCACCAGCGCATCCACACGGGCGAGCGGCCCTTCCTCTGCTCGCTCTGCGGCCGGGGTTTCCACACGGCGTCTTCGCTCAAGCTCCACGAGATGCAGCACTCCGGGGAGAGGCCGTACGCCTGCTCCATCTGCGGGAAGACGTTTCAGATTAACTCCTACCTGAACGCGCACTACCAGACCCACATCAAAGACAGGCCGTTCGTCTGCAGTGTCTGTGGGAAAGGCTACTCCCGAGCCGAGGAGCTGAAGGTCCACCACCGTCTCCACACCGGGGAAAGACCCTACAAGTGCGGGGAGTGCGAGAAGAGTTTCATTTACCGCCAGGGGCTTCGGCAGCACCAGCGGACGCATGCCGGCAGACGAATGGGACCAACCAGGCAGCTTGGCAGACCCAAACAGCAGAACAAGCTGGAAATCTGACAATACTTCTGTTCACGCATTCCTATCAACGGTGTCACAGTAAACTGCTCTTTGCTCTTCTATCTTCCATTCCTTTGGAGGTGGTTTCCGAGCTGGGGAACAGTTTGGAGACTTACTGTGTTTTCTATGTCTGTGTTTTCTGGCTGTGTTTAAGTTCTGTGCCTACGTCTTAATGCTTCCTCTTCGGTGGTAGCTCTTCTGTTCTATTTTAGTGCCTTTTATAAACTGCATGCCAAATAAAAATACAGTACATGTTTTTTTTTTAAATGCACTACATCGATGTTATTTTAAACTCCTCGTTGTTGAAATACAAGCTTTTGTTAGAAACACTTCAGTGATTTTGTTTTCTTCATATGAAGTAATACGGTGTTTATAAAAGATGGAGAGAAATATTGCCTTTTTAATGCTTTAGTCCTGTTTTACAAATTTTAAACTAATACATAAAGCTTTTTTTTTTTTTAGATGTGGAAGGTGTCAGACTGTTCCAGGGCAGATGGTCCTGCAAAGAAGTTTGCAATGGATGAATGGGCGAATAACTGAATGTAGTGTAAAGCGCCTTGGAGTCCTCTGGACTGGATAAAGTGCTATACAAGTACAGACCATTCTTATTTTTAGGCCTTAAAAAGTCATGAATACAGTATTTATAGATATAATATTTATTTTAGTAATAGTTATGACTGGTATTATTCATACCTCTGGCAGATTTAGATGTAAAGTCATTCTTCTATATTGACCTAAAGATTATGGTGATGGCAAAGAGGCCTTCCAACCTCAATTGTGATGCTCATAATCAAAGAGAAACATCAGAACGCATCAAAAAGACTGCATTGAAATACAATAAATGCAATCATTGAATTTTAATTTGTCAACATTTTGATTCTGAGAATGCAAATGTGTTTCTCTTATTTCTGTCTGTATAGTGTGCAGTTAGCATGGCAGTTATTTAAAAGAACTTTTTTTTGATAGATTTGAGAAAAATAAACGTTTTATAAATGAAGCCAGAGAGACTTTTAAAACAAACATTATCAAGCAGTCTTTTCATTTGCTCCCATTGACTTGGCCACGTTTGCCTGCCATCCGCTGCAGAGCTTTAGGAATAAACGCACTGTTGCGCTGTTCGGGGGCTTTTATTATGATAACCGGAAGTGCCGAGGGTCTGTAGCACCAACTCGAGCTGAAAGTGTTGTCATCAGTCGTGTTTCTAACGTGACTCATTTGTTTGTTTACAATCATTTGACGCGCCGTTGTAGCACCCTGAGCACGGAGCTGACGCGTTAACGCGCTTATTGCCGCTTCGCCGCCATTAACTATTTCGAAGCGGCTCCTTTTACCAGAGGGAACAATCCATGCAGAGGTTGGTCAACATGTCCATTGTCTGTCGTTAGCTAGTCGAGTTAGCGAGTGTTGTCCCCAGCTGAGAGGGGGGGTCTTGTAGAAATCTGGTGAATTTCTAGCGGGCTGTGATGATTAATGTCGCTTGATTTTTTTTGTCAAAATGTGGGTCATTATCAGCTGCTTGTTAAGATAAATGATGCCGTGAAACGCCACCCATGTCTCCGATAGCTGGCTATCAGCGGTCCTCCCCCCCCCCAGAGGAGGCGGAGGAGGTGGTCGCTGACCAGCTTGGTGGTGACCGCGGCTGTCGCGATTAAAACAAGTCATTTCCAGGTCAATTGCTGTCTGCTCAGCTCACTAGGTCTGGTGAGGGTGGTGCATTTACCCCCCATTCCAGCAGAGAGTCCTGTCCTCTAACAGGTTAGTCATTTAATTGATTGAAAACAGTAGATATGAGGCAGCAGATATGCAGAATTAGCAGCCTGGAGCTAATGCTACTGGGCCAGCTGCTCTCTTCACGTTGAATTATCAAAAGTCCCAGAAAATACAGGCGACACCTTTCCGTCAGATTTGTGGCGCGAGGAAGGTTGCGCGTGTCGTTTGGAGTCACTCTTCCATCCGCAACACCTCCTGCTGTCTGTCTGTCCGTCTGTCTGTCCTTGAGCAGGACCGTGGATGTCCTCCAGGGTGGGGACAACAACAGTGCCTCACTAAGCCTTTAACTTGTTTACCTTTTGTACCTTAACAGTCACAAACTTCGATATGTTTCAGTAGGATTTGTGAAGTTGAAAGGAAAATGATACATTATTTTTTAATTAATTAATTTTATTTATTTATTTATTTATTTATTTTAAACAAAGATACATCTTAAAAGTGTGGCTTGCCTTTAAATTTAACCTCCATGCCCTAAGTCTATAATTTGTCATAATGCCCTCAACTCCAATTGCAATGATACTTATTTTGAGGTATGTGTCAACAAGCTTTAAAACGTTTGTCCATTCTTCTTAATAATAGTCCAAACTCAATCAGTTTAGATGGAAAACATCAATTTCCAATCCTCAACATGAAATGCTGGTGATTTCATATGCGATTTCTTTGTGATTTCATATGCTTTTTATCAAAGCCATTGGTCTGCAACCTTTATAATCCAATGAAACATTTTTGCCCTAAATGCGGCTGATTAAAAATGCGCCTCTAAACGAGGCACATTTGCGCCTCGTTTAGAGGCGCAAATGCAACCTGACTTTTTGAACAAAAAAAAAGAAATACAGTTTATCTATACTTTTTTAAAAAATCAGTTTACCGAAAATGTATCATTTATTTAAAAAAAAACCCTTTTATTTCTACTTTTCATGTTTTAAATGAAAAAAAAAAAAGACAGAAAACCTCTACAAAAAAAGACAGATACATTTTCTCTATGTGATGTTGACATTTATGGTAAAATAACATATAAAATAATATCACTTGTACTTTAAATGTCATTCTTTTGTTAGCATTTAATTGAACTACTTATGGAAAAACTGCTAAAACCTGCATTTGGTATTATTTTTTAAAGACATTAATTTGTTCTTTATCATTTTAAATGTTGAAATGCTTGTCTGACCACCAACTGGAAAGGTAGACGACCTGTCTTGCCCAATAACTGAGACAGATGGACAGGGGTTCGAACCAGCAACCCTCGGGTTACGAGATGAACTTGCGCCACCGGAGCCACTTGCGGCTGCAGATCGGCAGGTTGCAGACTGCCGAACTAAATCCATCTGTGTTTCTGCACTTTCAAATCTTTTCCAGTCTTTTAATGGTTTTCTTCATGGCTCGTCCTACATTTGTTAGATTTCTCAGTTCTCTTTCAATGTTTTTCTTCCTGTAGCTTTATTTTATTTTGATAAAAGTTAGATTTTTTTGGAAGTGTGCTGTTAGTAGCCGTCCTGATGACACACTTCACTTTTGACAGAATACCGATATGTGAGGTTTAGTATTGACCGGTACAGAAAAACAATTACTAATTTATTTCATAACTCTGCACCAGTGAGCCGTTGTTGAAAAATGTTGTCTCAGTTTCTGTTGTTTTGATGCTTGGTCTGCAATGCACTAATAACCAAAATCCTCACATCATCATCATTATTAATTTATGCTTGTCTAAACTGATATGATAAAATACACCTGAGGAAGTGAGGATATTTTTTACATAACCCAGCCTCTACTGATTCACATATACAAAAATCAGTGATTTTATTTGATAAGGCAGTAAACAGTTAAATCTTCGTCTTAAAATTGTCATTTTACTGGCACCTGACTTTGAAACTTATACCTAGTTGTACTTGGACAGTATTGACACAAAAATGTTACCCTCTTATTCTTCACCTTCACAATGAGCAGTTTGCCCATATTGTTACAGTCAAACATAGATTTCTCTTTTTTTTAGATCATATATTTGAGAGATGGGTTCAGAGAACTCTGACCACTTTGGACCGGCGGTGGGCCTTGTTGACGAAGACGAGCAAGAAGTAGGTGGTCTAATCAACTCAGACGGGGAAGAAGTGGACTACTCCGAAGTCAGTAAGTAAATAAAGATTTTAAAGTTTAATTGGCTGTAAAAAAAATTTATATTTGTGGTTTGTTGTTCTTTTTAAAAAAATTTATTTGAAACACCCTGAATGGTAGAAATCAGCATGCAACGTTGGTAGAACAAATAAAACTGGCTATTAACATATTAACAAAACATGACTCAACTTTTTTTTTCTTTTGAAAATACAGGCGCATCGATTGTAGTTTTCTGGCCTGACCTAGCGATTCCAAATTTGACCGATACCAATTTTAATTGGATTCGGTCAATGAGCACTTTGTTGCTCATTAAGTACAGCAACAAAGTTGCTAAATTGGCGACACTCCACTAGCAATAGTCACAGTGGGGTGACTATTGCTAATCGTGCAGGTGCAGACATGATCTGGTGGGTGGGTGTGTCAGTCAGCCATCTCTCACCACAGAACTAAAGGTAACAGTAGCTGATTTTTAGCACAAGATAGGAGTTAGACAAGATCGGTTTCACAGGTAAGTATTAGCCAATCGCCGCTCTCCCAAATTTAGGCCGATGCATCTGTGTACTCACAATTGAAAATGTAAAAATATTACATTTTCTCATTTGTATGTCATGAAAATTGTGTGGAATAGTTGATGCAAAGAAACACTCTGGGATCCACTGAATGTCACTGAATATTGTACTTTTCCTTAACTTGTGTTCACACAGGAGTAAATCCCATCTCAGGCGTCGTACCTGCAGAGACTCCCTCCAAGAAATTGATTCAGAGCGAGAGTGAAAAGATAACATCCCTCCACAGCTGCTCGGTTTGTGGGAAAGACTTTCCTTACGCCTCTAAGCTTCAGCGACATTTGCGCACTCACTCGGGAGAGAGGCCCTTCCCTTGTTCCATGTGCGAAAAGAGATTTCCAGAGAAAGGGCTCCTCATGATCCACGAAAGGGTCCACACGGGCGAAAAGCCGTTCCCGTGCACTTTCTGCGCCAAGAGGTTTGCCAGTCAGGGGGAGCTGCGGCTCCACCGGCGGACTCACACGGGCGAGAGGCCCTACCACTGCTCCATCTGCCTGAAGAGCTTTTCTCGGCACTGGCACTTGAAGACGCACCTGGAGGCGATGCACTGCGAGGTAGTCGCGGGCTTCACGAGGAAGAAGTTTCCATGCTCGGACTGCGAGAAGAGCTGCAACTCGGCGGCCGAGCTGAGGGACCACCAGCGGACTCACACTGGAGAAAGGCCCTTCCAGTGCTCATTCTGTGACAAACGGTTCGCCTTGTCTGGAACACTGGTGAGGCACGAGCGCCTCCACACCGGCATCACCCCCTACCACTGCAACGACTGCGGCAAGACCTTCGCACAGCAGTGGACGCTCACCACGCACATGAGGACTCACACGGGAGAGAAGCCATATAGCTGCTCTCAGTGCGACAAGTCGTTTGTCGCTCCTGGGGAGCTCCGGAGGCACACCAGGATCCACACAGGAGAGAAACCATACACCTGCGGTGACTGCGGACGGCACTTCTCGTTAGCGGGAACTCTGAGAAACCACCGGCGGTCGTGTACGTCAAGCAAGAGCGAGTCCGTCCCTGATGTCGTCTTGGGAGTGAGTCGAGCATCGGCAGATGAGTCGTACCTGGAGGGCCAGGCTAACTCCATCTGTGAGGTAGTAACAGGACACAGCATTTTGAAACTTGTTTCTTTAGTTTGCTCAGTTATTTATGTTTTAATGAAACTGTATTTTAAGGTACCTGAAAGCGAGACATCCCCAAATGCTGCTGAGCCTACTTCCTCAGAGCGTCCTAACTGTGTCACATCGCCTCAGCCAGAAGTTACCCCGAGGACAATGGAAAACCCTTCAGAGAACCACGTTTCCACTCCCCATGTGAACGTTATAGTGAAACAGGAAGAAGAGGAGGAACCTTTATACGGTACTTTAAATATTCTCAATATCCTTTTCAATATTTGCTGAATTAAAGCGTCAGTATTATGCAAAATGCACTTTTTTGAGCTTTCCATCATGTTATAATGTTATTACCTCATCAAAAACATACCTGGAGTGTTGCTTTGATTCTTTCATGCATGTTTGAGAAATCCCTTAATCTCCCGTGGCAACCATTAAGCTGTGCCAAACGCCTAGTGGACTTAGAGCCGCCTTGAAGGACGAAGCTCCTCCTCTGAGCAGCAGTTTCCAAGCTTCTCAGCTTCTACCTCACAGAGCAGCCATCTCGTGCCACTCCCCCGCTCAGCTCCTTCAGACTAGCCAGCAGCAATTAGCAAACACCTGGTGGAACTGAGCATCTGCTGAGCTCATTGTACGAGCTATTTCTCAAATCAAAGCTGGTAAAAATGTTGTTAAAGGGTTAGTAGAGGAGCAACGTTGTGATGACTTCCTGGAGGTGGAGTTTCAGAAAGAGCAGGAATTTCTTTAGGGAACCAAGCCCCAGTTTCAAGGCGTTAAATTACAACGTCAAATTTCTATACATGCAGCATTCTTATTACAACTGAAGGTAACGTTGCTACTTGGTTGTGCTATAAAGTGGCATTATGTGTCTGAAAAATACCTAATACTGCCCCTTTAAATGTAAATCTAACTTTAGTGATATTATGCAATGTTCATACGGGTGGTGTCCTTACATTGATAGAGGAAACTCCAGACCACGCATCAGATGGGGAGAATTGTGAGACTCCGGAAGAAAATGAAGAGCTGCATCAGCAAAGCAACAAAGAGATTAGGATTACAGTAAAAGATGAAGAGGAGGGGTCAGTAAACGGTAAGGAGACACCAACCCTAACGGACCACTTTGTCACACAAATAAAGCTAGAGATGCACAAATCAGGCTGAGCTCCAGTTTATCTCTGGGGTCTGCCATGCCAAGTCCAACTTTCTTTCTAAGGACGGTAATGCATGGTTTCATCTGTAAAACCATGGATTAATTAAAATGCGATGAATCAATTGCAATTGAGTGAAAGACTAAAATAAGCAAGATTTTCAATTAAAACCCCTGAAATTTATTTTTCATCTGTTATTTAAGTTCTTCAACCATCAAATTGGTACTTAGTGCAGTTCTAGCCAATCAGCTTTCAGGACTCCATAATCATTCATGGAACTTCTTCAAAAAAATTCTTCTTTCAAAATGTGGGCTGACTTTAATGTTGGGGACGTCTGTGGTGCTACAACATGTTTAGCATTGAGATGCTATTTCAGGCACGAATAGCGTCTGTGATAAAACTCCTTTTAGGAAGTGGCTTTGTTGTCTATCGTCATGTCTTTTTTGGTTTTGTGTAAGTTGGATGAACTTCACTTAAACATGTACTTAAGCAATGACCGTACCCGCTGTTGGGTTGAACTATGTTTGGGTTGTTGTGAGTTATGAAAAATAACTTTTATTCTAGGAGACAGACTGTTCAGAGCCAGGGAGAGTGGTGGCAGGGACGGAGCCCTAAAGAGCCGGCGCCAGAGACAGGGGCACAGCAGGACAGGATGGCCCTGTTGCCAGCACAAGTACGGGATGTTAAGGTTCAGACCCTAGTGACTGTACAAAGCCTTAACAGTTTGGAAACTAAATTTGTGGACTTGCTTTCCACTAGCAAGTCCACAAACACTTGCTAGTGGAAAGTCATTGTCCTTCCAAGAGAAATGGTGTGACGGTTTTCCTTGGACACATTACAGTCCAACATTGAGAGGAGTTTTGTGTTTTTGTTGTGGCAAAGGATTTTCAAATCAGTCTGTACTGCGATGAAAACCAGATTCTACTTTCATTAGTGCAGCATTCAGAAAGCCAGGAGGTGACAAGGCATTGCTTACAAAAAATTGTTAGTTCTGTTAGCCTTTAGTAACCCCACTCATAAAAGTGGCTGTTTGTATCAACTTCTCTCATACTGATTAGGATTACCCCATTTTGTTAGAGGTTTACAGACCATTATGTACACAAGCCTCAAAGCACAGAATGAACTTCTAAGTGTCCTGGCCAATGCAATAATTCAAGGCATTGCAAACGATCAGTTTTCAGTGATAGTTTTATGGAACCCAGGATGTTTATGGCACTGAACAAGAAAGTGTCTTGTTCAGTGGGATGTGTCAGGACAGTATGAGTGGGTAGTCTGCAAGTTGGAGGACATGGCAAAATATGCTGCAAGTGGCTGGGGAGAGGGAAGTCTGGGCCTCTGTGACCTGACAAAGCGGAAGAAGATGGATACCAGTGGCTTCTTTGAGAATTTCAGCAAAGGAAAGACTACGTAGGGCCTCACACCTGCGTAGGCTGTTGTTGGAGAGTTTGAATGCCTTAATATTTCACTTCAGAAAAATCTCAGATTGTGTCTGGTATGTAGGCCACAGTCGTCTCTTCAGAAAAGATAAATGACGGGCGCTACCTTGCACTCTATGAGAAAGCAACAACATTGGTTGACTGTCTTGATTCCTTTGACTCCATTGAAAAACAAGATTGAAGACGCCTTTTTGGCAAAGCAGTGGATAGAGGTGTTTAAAGTTTCGGATGCTAGAGGTTCAGTTTGAGGAGCATTTTGAACAGGACAACATCAAGACTTGGCTATAATTGGAGAGTGCACTCCTGACTAAAGACATAGATGATTACTCCACACCTTATCCTGAGCAGAACACAAGGTCCTTCCCTTCACAGTTCTCCAAACACCTCTGTAGCACAATTGGAGAGGCAGTTGCGACCCTCCTCAGACTTGTGTTGTTGGTGCCAGTGTCTTCATGTGAAGCTGCAGGGAGTTTTAGTGCACTAAAGACATGGCTATGTGCTAATATGACCCAACGCAGACTCAACAATGCAGTTGTTTGTAATATCCTTAAAGAGAGACTGGTCAAGCTGAACAGGAAAGTAATCTGCCAGATATTTGTTGGACCCATTGGAAACTTCTTTGGCCTTTTTTGTCTGAGCCTTCTGGCTAAATGGTCAAATATTTCCCCTGATGTAAGGAATCGTTCAATCTTGTTCGTCTTTGTGCCTAATTTATAATTATGTTGTACAATACAGTGCAGTGAATGTATATTCCATTTATTAACTTTCTTTTTTTTTAGATTATAATTTAAATGACTCCTAACTTGTATTGAGAGACACTACAATAAATCGACGTTTGATTAGTGAGGTTACTCAATAAAGTATTTCTTCTGCTTGAAAAGTTGTTTCTGTTTAGTGCTTTGAACTTTTGTAAAGGTGTTGGAGCAGGGATTAGATCAGTGACACTGACCACATTGAATACAAGCGAAACTCAAATAAAAATAATATTTAAATTAGAGTTTGGCTTCCATGGGTCTCAACACAGATAATGACCATCATGTGACTTAGCCCTCTTGGAGACTGTTTTTTTCTTCTTTTTAAATTTATTTATTTTTTTTCAAAAACTGCAGCTCTATACAAGATGGTTCTTTTTCCATTTCTGGCATATTATGGAAATTCAGTTTTAAACGGCTGATTCCAAAGATTCAACATGGGCACATTTAGCTAAGCACATCAGATTTGCCTGTATTTGATCTGTTAAGAGGTCAGAGCCAATTAGGGATCAAATGGATATTGATCACTGTCTGATTGATTGGTGCACTGTGCAGGAAGGTAATTTATCTTAAAACAATATGCTTGGATTGTTTCAATGTAGTGTATGTACTATTTATTATTCCTAATGGATCAACGACTTAAGCCTAATTGAAATAAAGGTTGCCTTATATTCTATACGTTAAACGTTATTGAAATTGAGGTACTTTCTGTTAAATTAAAATTTCGTTCTTGTACCAGCTAGGTGTGTGAGAGAGACATTTCATAATTTAAAATGTTGTTTGTTTATTATACCTGTGCTTCCATTGACCATATAATTGCTCTAATTGGATTTTTGAAAAATAAATGTGCTCATCAGAAACATGGCAATTAGAAAAGCAAAAATCACGTTATTCGGGAAACTGTTTTTGCACTAGGATGAGATGGTTTTTCGGCCGCATAACGATTAGTGTATTTCCCAAAACTGCAACGTTGACACTTTTTCGCATCGCACGTGATCAAATACGGAATGTCACTACTGGAGGAAAACACGAAGAAGAAGACGACAAGAAGTGAAAGGAGGATGATGGCACTGAGTGCTTTCTAGCGACTTCTCGCGTGAGCAAACTTTTACACGTGTGATTTTAATTGCGCTTCCTATTTATTGGAAACACCACAATTGGGAAATTGTGTTTTTTGACAGCAGCAGAATACAGTAATAAATTACTGTAATATATCATATACAATAGTGAATTGAAACAGTATTTTTTTTTGGTTCATTTGTATTGTTTTTGTCTCTGAAGTGTGGTGCTGGAAGAGTATGAAAACTTACCTTAAAAATGCCTGGAGTTTACTGTAGGTAAGGTGTACAAACCCTGTTTGTGCTCCTACGACATGTCAGTTTTAAAGTCTTTCCATCCAAATTGTCTACAGAAAATCCGGATGCTGACGAAGACGTTGGAAAACGCGGTCTTCCAACGTCGCCTGAGGAAAAGCAAAGTCG
Organism: Xiphophorus maculatus; assembly: GCF_002775205.1. NCBI lineage: Eukaryota > Metazoa > Chordata > Actinopteri > Cyprinodontiformes > Poeciliidae > Xiphophorus > Xiphophorus maculatus. The sequence goes on along the minus strand of NC_036447.1, from coordinate 28,097,894 downwards.
AAGCAACTCAAAGAGTTCCTACTGCTGCGGGCTCTGTGGAAGAGACTGCCACAAGATGTCGGCGCTGCAGATCCACATGCGCATTCACTCGGGCGAGAAACCCTACCAGTGCTCCCTCTGCGGGAAACAGTTCACACAGAAGGGTCAGCTAAAAGGTCACTTTAAAGTCCACACGGGAGAAAAGCCATATTCCTGTCCGGACTGCGGCAAGAGCTTCGCCCACTCAGGCGCCATGAACCGACACCGGCTCACCCACACGGGTGAGAAGCCGTACCACTGCTCTGTGTGCGACCGCAGCTTCAACCAGTCCGGCCGACTGAGGGAACACGAAAAAATCCACCTGGGGGAGAAGTTCGACTGTCCTGAGTGCGACAAGAGCTTCACGCGCGCTTCCAGCCTCAAAAACCATGTGAGGCTGCACACCGGTGAGAGGCCGTACGGTTGCGACGTCTGTGGGCGGGGCTTCAGCCGCTCGCAGAGCCTCAGGCTCCACAGGAGGAAACACTTTGAGACCGAGGGAGCGTCTCCGGCCGCCACGAAGAATGACGACTTCTACGAGAGCGACAATAACTCCCCCATTAATATGTGCATAACGGAGAAAAATGACTGAAAAAAACTCTATTTATTTAACCAGATATATATTGGTAGTGTTTAGTACGAGATCAAAGTCTGTAAAACTGAGAAAGTGGAACGTAGCGACTTACCTCTGTGAATTTATTGTTACCTATCTGTGATGCTTCTATATAAAAAGTGTTAAAAACTAAAATATTTATCTCTGAAGTGTAAAAACAGCCTTATGAACAGAAACACAGCTGTGGTCTGTGCTGCCAAGCAGGATTAGCTGCTCATCAAGAAACACAAAGCTGGGTTGCTCCTTACTTGGGTTCAGCACTATTTATTTATTTATTTTACCTTTTGTCCACAGTAGGGAATTTATACTGAAACAAGTTCTAGTCAATGCCATTTGAAATTAAAATAAAAAAAAAAACAGTACTTCTTTCCTCTGGTTTTCTGAGATGCACCATCTCACTTCGTTATCGTGTAAAAAAGATTTTGTTTTGGAGTTTCACGTCATGTTATAATGGTTTTCGTTCATCAAAAACGTGCCTGGAGAAAGAGGCCCAATTGCGAGGAGTTAAGTTGCAAAGTCAAATTTCTTTAAAGTCACGATCGATATATAGACATGTAGCAACGTGACATCACGTTGCTACATGACATCACGTTGCTATGTGCCCAAGATGTGCTGGAGGACAAAACAGCTGCTTGCCAACGATGACTGTCGTTGGTTTTACTGTCACCGTGATGTATGCTTGATATATATTAAAGAAAACGGAACGCAGTGCTTTGCGACTAATTGTCAACGCTATGACAACGAGATAATGAGGTCCGAGGATTTCACAGGTTAATAAAAAGTATTAATTGGAGAAAAAAAAAAGTGAGGGAGAAGGAATTAGTTAATTTATGCTAGCTTGACTTTGACAACTTTAACATGTAGGTGTGCTGTGGAAACGATTCTTTTTTTTCTTTTTAAGACGTAAATGCACTGAATTACAGATTTATTTGATAACTCTGCACCGGTACAGCACACTTAAATACACCAATAGCTTCACAAGCTTGGGCAAACATGTAAAAACAACACAAGTTTAATTTATTCAGTCAGTGCGATTAGAACTATAATAGCCAATGTAAAATAAAGAAAAAAGGAACTGACACCTACAAAAACAATAGGCTGACTACTTTGGTCAGACATGTAAAAATAAACGGCAAGAATCCTTCTATCAAAGGATTCAGAAAGTGTAATTAGGAATTTAAATATAATGTAAAATTAATAATAAGTAACATCGCTGAGAGCACAAAGCATAGAATTAGACTAATTAGATTTGCCGTTATGGATTAGGCACATTGTCACCGATGCCCAATCTTGAATCTTTTTCAATATCTGAACCAAAACAGATATTAATATCGGATCGGTGCATCTCTAACTCTGTCCCCTCAGTTTGCCATGGCCTTTTTGCTTTCTGCATTTCGACTGGCTGCTTTCTGTTTATGACCTTATATTATATAAAACTGAACGATTTGCTCAGATGGCTCCATCTAGATCTTGCTGAGCAGTGTTGCCCAGTGTGTGAGAGAAAGGGAAAAATAAAACGTAGAGTTACAGTGATTAGGCTGAATTATAGTGATTCTAATGTTTTCTTTTTAAGGACAATAACGCACTAAATGTGCTGGAGCATTCCTCATTTATGCATCAGAGGATCTTCCTATAATTCTTGTCTAATTTAAATTAAATCACATATAAAGAGCATCAAAGTACATGTTATAAGTTAATGCAGTTATAGACCTAACATGGTGGGAGTATGTTGATACAAAGTTGGCCATTTTAATGGCGCGTCTCGATGAAAAAGCTGGGATTTTTCGCCATTAATACTTCAACTGATGAATTTGTAGCAGTAACTCCACTCTGTACTTTATGTCAAGTGGATTCATGATTGCAGCAGCTGTACTTTCTGATTTTATTTTTGTTGAAATGGTAAAACTATTTAATTCTGAAACATATTTAAAAGAAATTGCAGACGTTTAGTAAATACACAACTCATTTGCAGCGGTGTCCATCCAAAGTACGGCACCGGTGGGCTGATTGGACTGATTGGGGCCCCAAGCTCAGCTGGTTGATGCAAATGGAGGCTTTTTTTTAATGTTTAATTAGTTCAAAATTATTACAGACAAATTAGAATCTTCTGAGCACCCACACAAAGAATTTGTCTTTTAATAATCATACTTTTTGCTTCCTCTAATTTCAGCACCGTTTCCATTTGTAGCTATTCTGCTAACGTAAAAAAGAAAAACACACAAAACACGTTTAGCGAATTTATTTTTGTAAATTCAGTTTGTACCATTTGGTGGTGAAAGGAAGCACAGCTGGCGTAAAACGAGCCACATCCATCCTCTGACTTTTACTCTGAAACCAACTGTCGGGCCCCAAAATCTGTTTTTATTTTTTATTTACTTGGATAAACTTATTTGTTTAAAATAAGTGACTTAAATTCTGTTTTTATTACTGAGAATTAGTCAAGTTAGTATCCAGAAGAATGTTCAAACTGGATTCTTTTGTTATAATGAAAACGTGCAAAAACCCTTTTTAAGTTCTGGATGTGCAATGATTTAAAGTTTCCTTTCCTCTGAAAAATTCAACCCCTTTATTTAAATAATTTTTTTTGCTTATCTTAAGTAGTAAAAAAATAAAAATAAAACACAATAAATCTTTGGTGATTTAAATGTTTTTAAAAATGATTATCTTTTTTTTTTTTGTCCTGTAAGAACTTTTGCCTTGATGATTTTAGTTCGTGACAAAAGCTTCGGACACCCCTGCCATGGCGTGCTTTTTCTCTTTCAAACTCAAAACCTCGCAGTGATACACATTCCTGCGGGACTGGAAGTTTTATTATTATTTGTGCCTTAGAACGTAGGCGCTGTAAGATTTTAATGGCTTAAAACCCAAATTATTGACTTCAACGAAGAATTTACACCTTCTGTCTTCAGCATTCTCCACAAACCGCCACCGGTACGGTTCAAACCCCAAACACCAAAATCCTACCTCCATTGTAGGACTGAAGTAAATTTCTAACTTTTTTTTATCTGTTTTTATTTGTTGTTTGTGTCAAGAGAAAAAGAGATTAATCACTAAGTGATATCAGCATTGTTATAGCTGATTAAAACAGACTTCTTAAAGAAACCTCTGATATGTCAAACCTGCTTTTTAGTACAGGCCTCAGTTGTGTTCAGAGTTTTAACAGTATGTGTTTAATACATTTCGTTCAGAATTCTTCTAACAGCTCATATTTACACACACAAATGTTTTGAGAACGCTACATGTTCTATCCAGAATCAAAACCTTAGGAAAATAATAACATCTCTATACAGAAAGTAAAGAAAGTGGATTATTAGTAAGTTTAAAAAAAACCCAAAAAACAAATGTTTACATATTTCCTTCTACACAAAACTTTTTCTGAAGATTCAGTTTTCCTCTGAATCTGGACGAATGTCTCGTATTAATATTTATTTGTATAACCGGCGTCTCTTAAGACGACTGGAGTCGAAGTGACTTCGTCCTGAGCAGGTGACCATGATCGGACACATTCCAGGGTTCGTTTTGCCTCTGCAGCAGCTCGTTCAGTGGCGGCCCACATGTTTTCATCTGGATTAAGCTCCAGAATCTGGGGTGGCATTTTCATAACGATAATCTGGTTAGTTTGGGACCAAAACGCTGCTGCTTTACTGCTGCGTTTGGGATGTTGTTGAAACTTCTGCCTTAAGGGGATTTTCTCTTTCCTCTTAGCCTAAAGTAACATGACGTCTTCGGTTCTTTCAGTGTTTTTAAACTGATCAGTAACCTCTGGTATTTGATGAGTAGGTCTGACGACATAAAATAGGAAACATGACCACAGCATGATATCTGAGTCACCGTGCTTTAATGTATGGTAACCAAAACTAATTCTTTGAGGACTTAGGTCCAAAAAGAAGAATCTCGTTATTGTTCAACAAAATGTTCACTTTAGGACAGTCAGTTAGTTTGTTCTTTTTCAAATTATAACCTGCTCACTATTTTATTTTCTTTTTTTCAATAATTTAACTTTTAGGCGCTAGTTTTCTTGCCAAAAACTTCTTCACATCTTGGTCTTGTCATTTTTAATGTACAATATATGTGAACTCTGGAGTTTTCCAAAGTTTTGGCCATTTTGGCAATTCTTTGATCCATTCAAGTGACATCTTTCTGTTTTCTTCCAGGTCTTTTATGTCACAGCATATAAGGGTCAGTGGAAAAAAGGAGTAAATATTTACCAAAAAACTCTGTGTCCTTTTCTAGAAAAAAAAAAAGTAATTTTCTGCAAAAAAAAAAAAAAAAAGTAGGAAATTTCCTAGTTTGAAAAGTCAAAAATGTTCAACTTTTGAAATTCATACAGTTTTGTGTTGTTTTTGTTTTTTATAAATCAATCTAAAGATTTTGGAGTGTTTTTTCTAGCAAACTTCTGGCTTTTCTAGTTGAGAAATGTCCTTGTTATATCTCAAAAATTTCGGAGTCTTTTGGCAAACATTTGCTCCTTTATTTTCTACGTAGTGCATGGAAAATAAGTACTGTGTCGTACTTTTCAGGCTCTAGTTTTCCCTTTTCTCTTTATATACTGTCACCTCTCCAGTCAGCTTTTTATTCCAAGTCTGGTGTTTGATTCGTAGGGATTCCCCTATTTCCAACATGTGCTGCCTCTCTTTGAATTAATGATTTAATTAGACAGAATTAGCAACATACAAGCTACAGTATGTTGCTATGTTGGTCTCCTACTACTCTACAACACCTACAGCTGCATTGTTTTCCATGCAGAATGCTGCTTTCTGCCTGGTGAACTGATATCATTTTGAACACGCTCAAAATCAGCTCCCACTGCAAACGCAAAGTTTCATGTTGCAAAGCCTCATTTATTCAAACTTACTGTTTTCTTGTGTTTAGAGTGGCCGGCGATTCCACTTTGTCCAAACAATGTTTCTCATATTTTTTTAATTTTGAATGTGAACATGGAACAGATAAGTATATTTGTTGGGTTTTACAGTGGACGTTAGCTCATTTTGTTTTTAAAATGGAAAAATTAGTAGACTTTTTAATTTTGTTTTTAAAAAGTCTACATTTGAATGTTTTCAATACGATGAGGACCAAACGCGTATGGGACATGAAACTTGTGTTCTTTTATTCTTGATAATTTAATTAATCTTTTGTGTATAAGAAAATGCATCGTTATTACGTGTGTCTTTAAAATGATGAAACATTACTGAGAGAGCACACTTTTTATAAGATCTGAAGTGATTAAACAGTTCAAGAATCCAGATATGTTTGTGTTAAGAAGACAAAAGATTGTCCTGTGTGTCACATACTCCTTCTAACAGTTAAACAATTTTGTGAAATGCTTCAAATTTGCTCTGTAATGTTGATTCGCGTCTATCAAAACAGCCAACCAACCACAAACAGGATACTGTCACCAAAAGGATGCATTATCCAAAGAGGAAATGATTTTTATGCTGTGTTGATGGTGGATATATTTACCGATGTAGCTGTATCAGATGTGTTGCCTTACAATAAAAGTATTTAACATTGCATTGTGCTCCTGTTTGACTGTGTGTAAAGGAAAATAGTCAAGTGTGACCGAATCGGATGAAAGAGTTAAAAATACTTCCACAAACACTTAGTAATTTTGGACATATTGAGAAATGTAACATTTTTAGGCAGGTTTGCAGGGTGAGAACACGTCATTTACTATTTTGTATTCTGGATTTTTGTAATCTCAAAACTACTTATTTTTTGTTTTTGTTTAACTTTGTTGACTTATTAAAAAGCTGCTCATTGACAAACACATCAGATAGAAGTAGTAGTAATAATAATAATAATAATAATAATAATAAGTCATTATTTTTGGAATATTTTAACACAAATTAAACAATAATTATTTGGTGGGTATTTTAATAAAAATGATGTGGTGTACAAGTTGCATCTGAACGCACCGCGGTGTTAAAACGCCACCATGAGCTGCATAAAACATTTTTATACAGATAAAATTCCCTTTAAAATTATGAACTATTCCTCACTATGTCAACGGGAATAATAATGTCGAGCTTAGCATATGATATTCTTGTTTTTTAATTTACAAAACACAAACCGGAAGTTGAAAATATTCCGAGGGACATTGAATGCAGCTTTCAGATAAACAGACGTGCAACATGCAGACAGAGGACGAGTCTAAGAGTGCAGGGAAACACTTTGTAATGCTGACATTTGTTTAAAGCGCAGGCTGCTTTGGCTGCTGTATTTTGTGCCTGAGAAGTTCAAAGTTCAGGTAAGAGCCTAACAATATGACGCTCCTTCCAGCTAAAGCACAATATTAGCTAAAATGATTCTGCTGCTGAAGTTAGCCGACATTAAAAATACACTGAATGCTACATATTAGCACACCTTAGTCTTCGGTAGCTATCTGCTGCACTTAAAGCGGTAATACTTGGACATACGTTGCTATTAGTAACAGAGGCGGCATTTCTCTTTGTTGTTGTTTAACCTCCTTAACAACAGCAACTAGACACGAGAACCTATCCGCAGTACATGCAAGCATTTTTACTCCTGTCTTTTCGCTTCCCATATTATGCAATTTATTAATCACCAGAACGGGTTCAGTTGTAAATAAATGTGTTTAAATGAGTAGTTTTAAAGCACTAGGTTTTCAGTGATGCTTCATTTTTGTTGCTTGTGTTGGTGTCGGATCATGTGACCATCCTAAACGGTGTTTGGTTTTTGTCCAACTCTGTGTGTGACAGACTAACATTATTACAATGGTGTCTTATGAGAGGCTGAATCCAGAAAACGTTCAGTTTTCTGGTGCACTTTTATCAGAAGAGCATCACCGTCCGGCTCAAGAAGATGTGGCCGTGAGTACATTATTTTTTTACTTGTATTTTTGTGATTATTTGATGGACCCCAGGTTATTAAATGGAAACTCCGGAAACAGAAGTTGGTCTCGTTATTTGTTTACACGTAGACTATTTCTGTTTGCAAATATGGATTTTTAAGGAGCAGATATTACCTGGGATATTGCACAAACAATCATTATTTTAAATGACAGCTTAGTGTAGTAATTTACATGTTTTATTTTTTAACATATCCTTTCTGGCAGCTGGTCAGTCAGTGCTGTTGTCCGAGTGTTAAGGTGAGGCTCAACAGATTTACTGTCACAAGTGGAGCTTTACAGCTTTTACCAAGATGCTCCACTTGCTTTAGATGTGTAAAACTTAGCTAGAAATTTATTTGGGTTTATTTCAAATGTAATGGACAAAGAGATGAAAAAGAAAGCGAGAAAGGTAGGGAATAGTAAAGGAGATAGGAGTAGAGGAGAGACCGAAGTACAGGGAGAACAGAAGTCACCATCCTTGAAGTCTGCCTCTAAACCTGAAGAAAAGGAAACAAACAAACTGAGAGACAACAACAACAAGCCACTGCATTAATTTATTATTTTCTTTAACTCTTCTCAGGTGCCTCAGCCAGACAGCACCTCTCTGCTCCCCAGAAGGCTGTCATGCTCAATCACCAAAGCTGTGCTGATACTCGGCAGCCTGCTGCTGGTCCTGTTCGGGGGCTGGCTGCTGCACACCATTTACTGGCTGCGCACCACATCCGGCCAGGCGCACAGGCCGCCGCCGCCAGCGCCAGGGCAGGCTCTGGGCCCCGTCTTACAAGCAGACATAAACGACACGGCGACCGCTGCACGTTCCAAAGCTTGCAGTGCTATCCCAGAGGCGTGGAGGTTCGATTGCTACCCCGAGAAAGCGGTGGTTGTGACCCGGGAGTTGTGCCAGGCCAGGAGCTGCTGCTTCATCCCCGCTTCTGGTTCAACTAGAGGCAGATCCAGGAAAAATGGTATCCCCTGGTGTTTCTATCCCCCTGACTTCCCCTCATACTCTTTGGTGTCATCGAAAGAGACGTCGATGGGACTCAAAGGCACCTTGGTAAAAGATGTGAAGACTTACTACCCTGGAGACATCCTCACTCTGGAGATGGAGATAAGGCACGAAACGGACACGCGCCTGCGTGTCAGGGTGAGTACAGGAGCAGTTTTGGTCTTCCAAACCGGCTCTGGAGATTCCTGGGTAGTGGAGCATGCTCTATAAGATTTAGGGATCTTTGTTCTGGAGATTATCCTGAGAAGTTTTGGGGTTATGATTGGTTTTATGAAAGCATAGTTTGAAGAGATAAAGAAAATGCTGAAGGAGGAGGTCATTAAATTTGCCTCTTTTTGTATTACAAAACAATATCTGTTTGACTTTCTAAATCAATGTAGACTTTGTTCTGAACTGCAGTTAGCGGCGCAAACTTTAGATGTTTCTTAACAACAAAATGTATTTATTTTGTTCTTTATCTGTATCACGCAGACTGATACTTACTCACCATTTATCTAAAAGAGGTTGCAAAGACGGTTCAAAGTTTGAACAATGCCCTGTGATGCTACTGCGTCTGTGTCTTGTGTAGGAAGATAATCAGCTTAAAGCAGATAATACCCCAGCGTCACTTACGACACGCATGTCATGATACTGTAACATATGATTTGATCTCCAGCTAATGGCACCTGACCTGAATTCATTTAGGACAAGTCGGAAAATGCTGTGTCACGAGCGTCACAACACAAAGACGGCTAATGGAGGCGCCACAGAATTGATTGATTTATTTATTTTCATCGATAATGGTTCCCTTACTTGTAGTAGAAACATGTCATTTGACCCTGAGCTTGTTGGAAAAGGACGTTTGTGAGTGGTGGAAGCTAGCAAGTTAAACAGCTAGCAACAGCCTGTTCACATCCACTAAAAGTGATGTAAACGTTTTTCAGTTGCATTAAGTTGGATGAATCAGTAAAAGAACTACAACCAATATTAATGTACCAGAATCTCAATGTAAAAAAAAATCCAAACTAACTCTGTCCCCACTGCCACCATCTGCACCAATCAGATGCTCTGTGTGCAATGATGAACAGTCAATTTTTTTTCTACAAACTTAGGTGAACCTTTTTGCTGAATTGCAGATAACAGACCCCTCCAGTTCACGCTTCGAGGTCCCACTCTCTGTCCCCACTGCCACCAAGAAAGCAGAAAACCCCAAGTACGTTGTAGAGCTTTCAAAGCAGCCCTTTGGTCTCGTGGTGAAGAGGAAGTCTACAGGAACCGTGCTGTGAGTCTGACCCTAAAATATTTCAGTTTTGCTTTTTTTCCTTACGTTTTTATTTATTAACACCTCTGTTTTGCTCGGTTATCTTGAATTCCCTCCACTATCTTTCCTTGTGCTGAGAATGTGAACAAGATAAGAAGATCCTAAGAGAACTAAACAGATGAGGTTTTGTTTTTGAAAGATCCTTTTCTCTTTATCTCTTGTTTGCAACAACTTACATGGGTATCAGTCCAAAAATAATAAAAACATTTTTAAAAAAATCACGGTTCAGTCCTTGCATCAGTTTTAAATCCAGGCTGCAATTTTGGTTTGTTTCAATCTAGAGTGTTGGACTAGTCACTGACTTCATGGATATTCCATCAATAAATGTTTAGGATATTTTAAATGACATTGTGCAGACATTCAACAATAAAAACAGCTTAAACACTTGGTTTTTAATTTTTTTTAAATTAAAGTTTTGATATACGAGATGTACGTGAATGCACCATTTAAGCACCGCTGTTGGGAAAACCGCTTCCTGTTAAAGTGTTGTCACATCTCATGTTCATATTCTGCTTGACATTGTTTCAAGTAGGGCTGAGAGAATAAAAAAAATTATATTAACGATCAACTAATTTAGTTAGCGATTAACCATTAGCTGGAGCATAAAGTCTAAAATAAAGGCAATTTGTTGAAAACCCCCCACATATTCAGAGCAGTAATTAAGGTAAAACTGTACCAAAAATATATACATTTAGTGTTTAAGATAAAAACACATCTATCTGTAAATATGTCTTCCCCAAAACTCCTCAAGTGGCCTAGTTTTAGTGACTAGTTCAGATTTCCTGAAGAAACGCTACGTTATTGCATTTTAGGTAAAAACATGTTTATTTTCTTATTTAAATGTTTATTATTATTATTATTATTATTATTGCTTAAAAAAGATTTTTAAATGAAGAATCTGTAGAATGTGCCATTTTTAAAAAGTGGATTGATCATCAGAATAACTGATTATATTTGCAACCCCTGCTACAAAGTCTCTGTTATATGCTTCCATAAAATCAACCTCCATGGAGTAATGAATTTTTTTGTTTGTTTTTGCTCTCCCTCCTCCATCAGCCTGAACACCACAGTGGCGCCGCTCTTCTACGCTGATCAGTTCCTCCAGCTCTCCACCGCCCTGCCCAGTCAGTTCATTTATGGCCTGGGTGAACACCGCTCCACCTTTCTGCACGACGTCCAGTGGAACACACTCACCATGTGGGCCAGAGATGTTCCTCCCACGGTAAACGCGCTAATCGTTGCTCTGTTTATGTTTCTCATCGCTACGGCGGCCTGGCCTTTGATCGAGGTAACGCAAATGATGCTTTACGGCCTTCGTTTTATTATTCTAACAGTGCCCGTATGAGTTTGGCTCTTATCTAAATGACCAGGCTGAAATTGTTTGTTTATTTGTTTTCCTGGTTTGCAGGAACAGACGAACCTCTACGGGGTTCATCCGTTTTATATGGCGATGGAGGACGGTGGGGATGCACACGGCTTCTTCCTGCTGAACAGCAACGCCATGGGTCAGATGTGCCGTCGATTAGATCTACAGTACTAGTTACTGTACACAAAGCGGTGAAAAGCACAGAGTTTTGCAACAGCGTGAATAATGCAGTGTGAAAAATGAAGAAATCCTAGAAAAGCGGAAGTTTGTTTTTCATGCGTTTACTTTCAGTTATGTGATTCAACCTCAACTTCCCAGTGTTGCTAAAGAGCCTCGACATTTGACATGTAATCATTTATTTGTTTGGGATCATTCCAATTACTGCAAAGCAGACATAAAATGAAAAATGATTCAAATAGTTTTTCAGGCAGATGTTGGTTTTTTTTAATATCTATTCCTCTTCTGGCTCTAAATGTGAGCCATTACTCTGAGAGAGTAATAATCACATTATTTCAAATATTACATTTTATGGGGAAAAAACTTCCACCGGTTCCACGTTGATATGTTGGTGCACAAATCTTATTATTAGGAATGGCTAATAATAATACATGTTGGACTTTTACCGATGGATTTTAACTGTTATTTTCTAATTGACTCGTGATTAAAATTAAACACAAAGCTCAAATATCTACTGACACAACCCTATTTGGTCTCCCCTAGTAATGCTTTATTAAATGCCAACATGTGAGAAAATTTAAATGAACTGTTTTAAATGAGTTTGTGTCCATTTCAAGACCACTAAATAGTTATGTAAATTTTACAAATTATTATGATTTTTTTTTTTTTAATTCTTTGTGGCTGTCTTGACAGTAAAATCTGTGGGGAAAAATAGAACTACTCTGCCCTCTCCCAGTACTACAGTTAACGTTTAAAAAAAAAAGCACCACTCCCAACCAAAAACAACCAATCAAAGGCAGGGGGAGGGTCTTAGCGCTGTCAATCAACCTCTTGTGGTTGCTGCTAAATGTGCCAATGATAGAGAAACAACTTAATGGTCTAAGAAAACAGTTTTAACGTCCATCATCGGTGGCTATGCTAACTAGCATTAGCATTCATGGAAGACTAGTGGTCCACCTTCATTAATTCGATGACATTGTACAATTTCTACTAAGCTTAAAGTGGCCAGGATTTCAACCCATAGAATTAAGTCTGGCAGTTCAGTCGAGACGAATTTCGTCTGAGGGACATGTGCATCCAGTTCTTGTTTTTAAAATTCAGTCTTGTAGTTATTTGTTGTCTGTTGATCACCCCATTAGAGCAAAAAAACCCATTTCAGATGCATAATTAAGAGCCTAAAAATAATGACATTTAAGTCCATGTTGAGGTTGTGACTGTTGCAGCTCTTGTTAGGTTTGCTGTAGATTTGTACACGAAGGCTTTGTTTTCAGTTTCAAGCTGCTTTCTTTTGCGTTTGATCAGATGTGGCCCTCCAGCCGGGCCCCGCCCTGACCTGGCGTAGCATCGGAGGAATCCTGGACTTCTACGTGTTCCTCGGTTCGGATCCTGGTTCAGTCGTTCAGCAGTACGTGGAGGTCATAGGTCAGTGAGAGTGCTTTGACGAAGACGCATGACTGAAACGACTTGTAGCCGGTCGTCTTGGAACACTGAAAGAAAAAGACGGAACAACGACTTACAAAAAACAGACAGAAATGGTGAAATGTATCACTTTGAGATCTGTTTGTTTTCTGATATTTCTTCCTTCCAACTGATTTTCTCACAGGACAGCCAGCCATGCCAATCTACTGGGCCTTAGGGTACCACCTCTGTCGCTGGGGCTACAAGACCAGCAATGCCACCTGGGAAGTTGTCAAGAGAATGAGGAATTATGGGATACCGCAGGTGAATATTCATTAGTATCAGTCGTCCCTTTTTGCTGTTGTTGTTGAAATTATGCTATGAATTGTTACATAACAACAAAGACCAAAAGTAATTCTCAAACAAGCCTTCTCTGTACTGTCACATGTCTTCTGTTTTGTTTTTATTACATACAGCTAAGACTCTTTGTTTCTATAAAACCCAAAATAGAAAATTTCTAGTTGTTTCTTTTAATTTCAGTAATAGTAACTTAAAACCTTTTTGGAAAATTCAAAATCTATTGTTTCAGTTTTTAATTATCCCCCAGTGGGCCGAGAGAGGCAGCTCATCGTCCATTGATTTTTTTTTTTTTTAAAAAGGTAAAATTTTCAATTTGTTAAAATTTATGTCATGAATTCAAATTCCTTTGTCTTTGTGCATGAAAGCACAACAAAATCTAAAAAAATTGCAGTTCTACCTTGAAATTAGAGCTAAATAACTAAAGAGTAAATAAAAATATGTTTAAAACAAATGGAAACAGCAGGGATGTCAATTTGAAGATATTAGAAACATTGCAGTTAATATGTATTGATATTGTACTAAGAATATTATGATTGTTCAGGGTATAGAGGAAGCTGCGGTGGTCGGAGCAATTAATTGAAATGAACATGTTAAAGTCCAGGTCAAAAATGATTTATTAATTCATTTGAGGCATGCTCACTGCAAAGTATGGTGGAGGATCTGTATTGCTGTGGGACTTTTTGTCCTTCAAAAGCCGAGGGAGGTTTGTAGGAGTTCATCATGAACTCTCCTTTGTTTTATACACCAGAAACACTTGCAGGTATAAATGCTTATATAGTCACACTTCAGTATTTTCCCTGTGGTCTTCGGTAGAAAGTCGTTGCCAAATTCACTGTTGTCTTTGTTCACAAAGACAAAACAGTCACTGAATCACCAGGACATTTTGAGTAAAGACCTTTTAAAAAAAGACATTAAAAGTGGCTTGTCGGGTCACCAGCATAACAATCCAAAACAGCTGGTTATGGTTCATTGGACACATAATCACCAGAGTTGTATATTATTCATAACGACTCTCTGTTTCCAGGACGTGCAGTGGAATGACATCGACTACATGGACCAAGCTAAAGACTTCACCTTTGACCCGACGAACTTCAACACCCTTCCGGACTTGGTGCGGGACCTGCACGCTCACAACCAGACCTACGTCATGATAATGGTCCGTAGAAGCGCTCATTCGCCGTGGATCCGATTGGAAGCGTTCGTCTGACCGGGTTCTTCTCCCGCCTGCAGGACCCAGGAATCAGCAGCACACAGCCGGAGGGCTCCTATTGGCCGTTCGACGAGGGACTGAAGAGAGGAGTCTTCATCAAGGACGCTGAAGGGAAGACGCTAATCGGGAAGGTGAGAGAGGAGCCGCATTATGACATCAGCTGGTCACGTCTCCACTCGTGGTTTTCACAAGACTTGATCACACGCTCGCACTGTTTCTGCAAGATAAGAAGCTGTCACTGCAGCTGGAGGTTTGGACAGGCGGTTTAATGCCGTGATAGCTGTTCCTCCCAGATTAGATTTAGGTGCGCGAGACTTCCAGTGGGTTACATTTGTACAGCAGCATCAGTTTAAAATACCAGGCTTGAGGAGAGGTGTTTGTTTAAAGGGGCGGTATTATATAATATCAACTTTTTGAGCTCCACGTCATGTTATAATGTTATTCCCTCACCTAAAACACACCTGGAGTGTTGATTCTTTCATGTTTGAGAAATCCTTTAATCTTCCCGTGGCAACCATTCAGCTGTGCAAAACACCTGGGTGGACCTAGCTCCGCCTTCGAGGACGAAGCTCCGCCTCAGAGCCGCAGTTTCCAAGTTTCCGACCATCGGCCTGATGCCCCACTCAGCTCCTTCAGACTAGCCAGCAGCAAACAGCTGGTGGAACTGAACATCTGCTGAGCTCGTTACAGGAGCTGCTTCTCAGTGAAACGCTGGTAAAGGAGCCATGTTGTGCCTTTTTATGACAGCAGAGTTTCAGAAAGGAGTTTCTTAAAGCGACAGCCAAGTTTCAAGGCGTTAAATTATGAAGCAAAATTCCATTTAAATCATATTTGATATAAAATGCTGTGTATGTCATATTTGATATACACAGCATTTTATATCAAATATAATTTAATATAAAATTAGATTAGATTTAGGTTGACTGGATAATTGGGGAAACATGCAACCAGCGATTACTGGTGCTGGAAGTTTAGATTAGTTGTTCCAGATTCTTCCTGACTTTTTTTATTTTTTTTATTTGCTGTTTAGTTTCACCACAACTCTCCTGACGCCTCTGCATCTATTCCACTAAGCGTATAGATTAAGGAGAGTTAAAGTTCATTCAACTGTTTTGATATGTTATCAATATGCAGGGCAGGAATGCATTTGGAATATTTCTTCCGTTCGGCCGTTTGAGATTACAGTATTGACTCACTGATACTGCTGGGTCAATATATTGTGCAGCTATCATATATTTGTAAACCCAGCCTGTTACTTTGAGCTCGCATATCTTTAAGAATATCTTTAGCCCAGTCATGAGTGTTTTAAAAAGGTTCAAATGATTACATCAGACCAATAGTAGAAGATTTTTAAAAACAGAATCGCGGGCTTAGTGAAAAGTGTGTTTAATACTTGCTTAAAGGTTGTTGTTTTTAATCTGAGACTCATCGTAGAGCCATTATTTTCTCAGCTGAGGCCTGGTGGGCGTGATTTTTGTTTAGTTTTTTTATCCCTACAGATGTTTCTTCTTCTCTGCTTTCCTGGTAGGTGTGGCCTGGTCTGACAGCATTTCCGGACTTCTCCGATGAGGCGACGCATGAATGGTGGTATGAAAACCTGCAGAGGTTTCATGAGAAGGTGCCATTTGATGGATTGTGGATTGTAAGTAAAACAAACAAAAAATATATTGTTTTAAATTTAAACATTTTATTAATCGGTGCCTTGGGTTTGTAGTTATACCGTTTGAACTTGTTCATATTTTGTGATGTCTTAGCAAAGGCCATTTGCTCCTTGTAAGCATCTTTTTTTCTACCCAACTATTAGTTGGTTAATGCACAAAGTCATCCACAGATCGGCCTACACTATATTTATGTTAAGTCTAGGAGAAAAGCTCAGGTTTTCACACTTTATTAGAAATAATATTTTAGCTGCAGATGCATCCTTCGTCTCGAACAATCAAGCGTACAGTAAAGAAAGATTACGTCATTGCATTTTAGGAATTAAAATGTTTATTTTTCTTGAGTTGTCATTTTTTTAACTGATTTTTAATATTCTGTAAAATCAGCGCAAGTGGTTAAATTTTTAATCTAAATTTTTAGTAATCAGTTGTTATTAAACAACTGATTACTAAAATAATTAGTTGCAGCCCTACTCTGTTGTAGAGAATCCCAATAAAATATGATAAAGTCTGAGGTTCTGTTGTGACTACACTTTTTTTTGACACTGTTTTCGTTTTGCTTTAGGACATGAACGAGCCGTCAAACTTCCTGGATGGATCTACTGTTGGCTGCCCGTCAAACAGTCTGGAAAATCCTCCGTATACGCCAGGTAGAAGACGACAAACCGAAACGTCCTCCAACGTACGAGCCGTCCATACGCCGCCACACAACCTTGTGTCGTCTTCTTTTTTCTTCCAGGTGTGCTGGGAGGTTTGCTCAGATCTAAAACTGTATGCGCCTCTGCACAGCAGAAACTGTCAACACATTATAACCTGCACAGTCTCTATGGACTCATGGAAGCTAAAGCCACCTCTAGGTCTGGACTTTAGATACGGAGCATGGAAGTTGCCAGGAAGCGACGCATGCACGTTTTCTTCCCCTAATCTTTTGTTTTCTTTGTTTTGTGTTTTATTCAGTGCTCTGAAGAGGATTTTAGCAAAGAGGCCGTTTGTGATCTCGCGCTCCACGTTCCCCAGTCATGGCTCGTATTCAGGTCACTGGCTGGGAGACAACAGGAGCCACTGGAAGGACCTTTACACCTCCATCGCAGGCTAGTCATGTTTCCTTACATTTACAAGAGTATCGTGATGTGTTGCTGTAAACGTTACTGTAAAGGACAAACGTCTTCCTCGCCTACACCGTCAGCCGTGTTACTGCGGGATTTCTGGTGAATAATTAAAACGGAAGTTCATTTTTCCTTCAAACGACGTATTAGATATAAAAAATCCTTTTTAAAAAAGGAGTACATTTCCACCAAAAAATTCAGGAATTTTAAGATAAATCTCTGAAATGTTCTAGAAAAAAGCCTAGCTTGTTTCTGAGCTTGAAAAGTCAGAGATTTGCTAGGAAACAAATCTGAAATTTACTAGAAAGATAGTAGAAATCTCTGAGTTTCGAAAATCTAAAATGTTTTACTTTTGAAACCAAAGGTTTTCTAGAAAAGTTCTGAAATTGTTCTCAACATGTCAGAGTTCTTTTTTTGCAGAAATTTACTTTTTTTTTTTTTTTCTTTATCTACCAGGACCCTAAGGCACTGCATGTTTTGTAAATGCAATTTCACCACCAGGTGGCACTAAATTCCACACTCTCTCCTTGTTATTCTTTTTGTACTTATTTTTATTTCTCTCTTCATTTCCACCAGGTATGTTGACCTTTAACCTTCTGGGCATCCCGTTGGTGGGAGCAGATGTCTGCGGCTTCAGCGAGGAGCCGCAGGAGGAGCTGTGTGTCCGCTGGACTCAGCTGGGAGCTTTTTATCCCTTCGCAAGAAACCACAACTCCCTTGACATGAATGTAAGGATGAATGAAGCCGGCTTTGTTTTGGTAAAAAAAATGGGTGTAAAATGACAGATATCTAAACAGGATTTTAGCAAAACACTCAATGCTGCAGATAATATTTCAGTTATTAAATTTAACAATAAATTGGTTTAACAGGCTATGTTTATAGTTATGTAAGGAAAGCAAGGTTTTGATTTCAGATGGGGGGAAAAAACCCAAAACGTGTGTCGGTCAAAATGACAGATGGTCTTCAAATCTGAGTCTGTAGAATAGAGAGAAGTACATTGTGATCAGCTTGAGGAACTTCTACTTGTTAGCATCGCAACAGTTTAATCTCTCTGGGTGTTTTTACTCATCCATCTAATAAAGTTTTATTTAGCTGAAGGTGCTAATAGCGCAATACGAGAAACGGTGAAAAAAAAACCCAAAACATTCTGTCTGCTTCTCCTTATTTTTTTCTCTTTTCTTTTGCATTTCTTTATGTTTTCCTTTATTTTCTTTGTTTCCATCCTTATTTCTTTCCTTATGTATTTATTTTTTGTTATTTTTGTAAAAGTGACGCATATATGAATAAAGTTTTGTTATTTTCCAGCCTCAGGATCCGACCGCTTTCAGCCCGTCGGCCCGTACGGCCATGAAACAGGCTCTGCTGCTGCGTTACTCCTTCTTCCCGTTCCTCTACACCCTCTTTCATCACGCTCACGTTAAAGGGCACACTGTAGCTCGGCCGCTCATGTTTGAGTGAGAACAACTTTTTGCTTTTCTTAATATTTATTTGACCCTTGTACTGAACTCTGATTGACCCGTGGCCCTGTGCAACCACCAGGTTTCCCAAAGACGTAAAAACGTACGGCATTGACAGTCAGTTTCTCTGGGGGAGGAGCTTATTGGTGACTCCAGTGTTGGAGCCTGGAGTGGACTATGTGGACGGGTACTTCCCAGAAGGCCTGTGGTATGACTATTACACCGTAAGTCTACTTATCATAAACATAAGTAAGCAGTTATTACATAAAGGGTAATAACTCATCTCCGCTCGTCCCGTTTTACTTCCCAGGGCGACTCTGTGAGCAGCAAAGGGGAAGAACTTCGCCTCAGCGCACCATTGGATAAAATCAACCTGCATCTGCGTCAGGGCTCCATTATTCCAACACAGGTGTGGCACTTTAGTTGGACTTGTTTTGTTTTCCTCAACCTTTAGGGCCTGGAAGTACAAATATTCTGATATTTAGTGTTCCACTTTCACTGAACAGACTACATTAGTGGTTCCTAGTAACGTTGGGTACAAATAGAAAGGAACCTGGTAATGTAATTTAAATGCAGATGGAACAACAAGTGCAGGTTTTTAAAGGTCATTCAGTTTTTCCCTGCAGTATTTGTGCTGAATTTCTACAAAGAATGATGTTAAAATACCAGTAATACTTCTTTAGATCTGTTTTCCTCATTAGTTTGGAATCAGTTTTTTGTTTTTTAAATCCATCCTTTTTTATTCTTATCTTAATTCTAAAAGTAGAAATAAAAAGCTTGTTCTTTAAGAACATCTTTATACAATCTGGAGATGTTTACGCGTTTTCCAGATTTTGGATATGTGTAGAAAAGCAAGAACTTGACTTTATTTGTCCATCCATTATTCTGTTTTCATGTCTGTTCATCCATCTGTCCTTCTTTCTGTCCATCCGTTGACCGTTATCCATTTATGTTTTACTGTCTAAAAGATCTGCCCATTTGTCTTCTCTTTAGTCTGTCTGTCCTGTCGCTCAGTCCATTCATCCATTCACCCTATAAACGTGTGAGGAAGTTGGAGAAACCTTCTTCTGATCATATTTCTGTTGCTTCTGTTTGGATCTTCTGCTCAGGAGCCCAACGTGACGCTGTGGATCAGCAGCGGTCAGCCGCTGCACCTGGTCTCTGCTCTGTCTGACGACGGCTCGGCCAGCGGCGATCTGTTCTGGGACGACGGCGAAACCATCGACACCTACGAGACGGACCGGTACACATACGTTGTGTTCAACATCTCCCAGGTGCAAAGAGTTTGTCCACCACTCTGGTCTAACCTTGCTTCACCTGGTCCCACTTTGTCAGGAGTTTTATTTCGCATGACATTGATGAGGCGTCCAGGTTTAATTTAAAGGAAGTGAGTCGACTGCAGTGAGTCTTAGCTGTAGTTGATCTCGTTTTCTAGAACACGATGACGTCCAGCGTGCTTCACAGCGACCAGGAAGGCTCGTTCCTCAGCATTGACTCGGTCTCGTTCTACGGGGTGAAGCAGAAGCCGAGCGCGGTGCTGGTGAATTCCCAGGAGTTTCCCTTCATCTACAGAGACAACCAGGTGAACTCTGGGGTCACGGGAAAGGTCACATTGATAGCTGCGGCTGTTTTTTTTGGGATGTGTGGCCAACGTTTACTACAGAAGCATTCTCATTTACGATCCTGATTAGATGCTCAGTTTACTTTAGAAACCATCTCAACCACTCGATACATTTCAAGTAGAAAGGCTCAATTTAAACTAAGCTCACAAAACAATGAAGCATAGTCCACAGATTGATGAATTTCTTAAAATGATACATGCGCTTTTTGACTTGAAATCCTGTTTTGAGTTATTTTCTTGTAAAACTGCCGTATTTGTCTCTGTTTTCATTTCCCCCCTGCAGGTCTTATCGGTAGCGAGCCTGAGCCTCAGACTCACCCAGAACTTCACCATCAGCTGGATGTAACAATCAGATCCAGGATTTTATTTCACACAGTACTGTGTTTTATCCTTTTAAATCCAAGATAATGGATATATATATATATATATATGAACATGCCTGTAACTGTGACACTTCATTGCTGAGCTAACTTTTAAAGCATGGGGTTTGATTTTTGCTCAATGCTTGTAAACTACTCAGTCAGCTCTGAGGGTCAGCCACTAGAGGGCAGTCTTTTCAAACATAACAAGCCTGTTTTTTGGACGTGGTCCCAAAAGCTCAGGTCAGACCCCAACTTTGGGTTATAGAACAGAATATGGGGGATCTTAGAAATGATTGCACGTGTCATCGTTTACTATCATTCTCAGAATAGATTTAAAAACTTGTCATGAATAGATAAAAAGACAAACTAACATTAAATTAGGCTGTTTTTGATGTATTTATGCTTTTCACAGAATTGTATGAAGTCAGAAACCAAAAGTTTGGGATTTGCCGATACAAAAAAAACAAATAGTTTTTTTTGTGATCAGTCGGAGGTGAAATGAATTGGAAGTGAGTTAACGTGCGCTTTGTTTTGAACAAGTTTTAGCCCAAAAAGTGTTCATGTTTTACACACTAACACTGATCTGCAAACTGTAGTTTGTGAACACTGCTTTTATTATTAAAACTATTCTAAATTAAAGCTTAATCGCAATTAAAAGGAACCTTTTAGGAACGAAATGTGCAATAAAGACAGGAGGATCATCTTCCTTCCTTACAATGTGACGAATCTCCATATTGTTTTAAAAATTTCAGTGCAAATGAAATTGCATGAGGATTTTATTTTATTTTTTTGGACTGTTGTTGCTGCAGTATTTTAAAGTTGGGAAGGAGGTGCCTTATAATGAATGTTTTTTTTCTTCTTCTGTTAAAAGTTTTATTAGTTTTTACTGCTGCTTCCCACTCTAGAAGCCTCTAGAGATGACGAAGAAGTGGCAGTAGGATAATGGTTTGTTTCTGGGGGGGGTGCGGGGGTTTTGTGTTATTCCAACATGTTGAATCCATAACTTTATAGTCGACTATAATTTCCCCCAAAACGCCGCACACCTAGCTGCTCCCAAGTATAAGAGTCTTGTTGCTCCAACGCCTGAATGAGATGCTGACGTCTCCTCTGATTGGCTGATAGATGATGAGCACCATGGCTGAGTTATGAATATATCTCATGAACAAGCTTATTCACGCAGGACTTTAATTTCATTCCTTATTCAATGGATGAAAATTGTTAAATTGTGTTGTTTCTTTTGACGCTAGCAGAAAATGGCTTTCATTTATCCCATTTGTCTGACAGGTTAAGGTCAAAATTGTGCAAAATATTGAAATTCTTCTGCACCAAACTTTGCATTTAACACATCAATAGCTGTTTTTCTTGCAACTACCAAACCCAGACTCATTTATGGGATTGGCAGAAAAAAAAAAGTGTAGGATGTATCACACCAGAGATCCATTTGCCTATGGAGTTTGTGTCTATCATTTTTATCCTTCTATTTATGGTTTTGATTGGAAAAAAAAGAATGCGTTCTTTCATGGTACTGGAACCTGACACAAGAGGGCACAACTTCCAGTGATTATTGTTTGACTTTTTTCCCCTCAACTTTTTTTGCATGTTTCTTCTTATTTGTGAGTCTAAATCCACAACTCCTTGAAACAAAGCCAAACTCCTGCTTTAGAATCTAATTGCTGCTTTATCTCTGATATCTATCTGGACACAGACATTCTAGTTAATGTTTATCTTTTTTTATATGTGCCACCACAGTCACTCTTGCTGTCATTAACAGTGTTGATTCCCTGCTGTGTTCTGGTATAAATCATACAATGGCTTTCTCTTCATTATTTCCTTCCTCAGTTGTCCTCAGATGAACCTTCCACCACTTTCCCTCTTTATGACCTTTTCCTTTTGTCTATTGTTCTCCTTGTCGCTGCAAAGATACCGTTTTCCAGATAATTAGGCTTGTCCTTTTCCTCTTCTCTTCTCACAGAGCTGATTCATCTCAGCATTTTCCTTTTAAAATCCTGAACAATTCTCCAGAGCCTAATAAATGCCATCAAACCAGGAAGAGTTAAAAAAAAAAAAAAAAAAAGGAGGGGGGAACTTGATGCAGAATTTTCTGAAAGTGTTCATGAGTCGTGACTCAAAAGCACAGAATGCACGCGGCTCCTTTTAAAAAGTGAAAGCAGACGTCTCATGTTCTCCTCCCCTTCATAATGGCGCAATAGGGTCGTTGTAGGTGGGGGCGGGGGGGGGGGGGGCAATTTGTAAATTTCCACCAAACAAATAGTAGAAATAAAAAGGAAATTTGAGTTTAAAAAGTCAAAAATTTTGAAAAATGTTTTTTTTTTTCTTGAAAATTTGTGAGATGAATCTAAAAATGTTGGGGTTTTTGGCAGAAATGGCCTTAATGGGGCGTCGTATTCCTCTGATAGCTGGCTTCAAGGTACACTCCACAACTGATCAACTAGACCTGCTGCAGACACGTTGTTGTTGGCAGCGTGTGACTTTTCTCAGGCTAAATGTTTCCAGATGGGCGTTTTGAAGGGGGCACATAGATCATTCAGCCTGGGGGGAGGAGAGAGAGAGAGGGAGAGAGAAAAGGAGCAGAGGGGGTCTGTTGAAAGCATTGTGCTCCACTGACGAGGACATTTCCTGTCTGGATTTGGGAGGATTAAGTATTTGTGGGGGAGTGTAAGCATGGACGGCATGTGGAAAAGAGAAGCGAAGAACAAAACATGTAGATGTTCACCACCGGGCCTGCGATGTGCATTTATGAAATGTGAAAAGAAAAGGCTTAATGCCATTAGAAACCATTTGTGTTGTTTCAGCTGCGGCTCGGATGTCGTTAGAGAAGAAGTTCTTTTCAAGTTGATCTTAAAGTGAAGCATCATTTTTGACATGTGGTTGTTGTGTGGGTGAGTTTTGGGAGTCATAAAAGAAAAGCTGAAAGCAGTTTCATTGTTCTGTCCTATTTTTTTCCCCTGAAAGTTTTCTTTTTGTTTGTTTGTTTTTTAGCATGGTGGTTGGATTCCTCACGCCAACAACACTCTGGGGCTTTTAGCTCGCTGTGTCTGTGTGAACGTAGAAAAGCACGAGGTGTTTTGTGGCTCCAACGTTTATGATGTACAGATATGTATAATAGATTAAATACATGTTCTGATGAGGCTCCTCTCTGATTAAAAAGAACCCTTTAAAAATGAACGTTTCATATAGTATGTTTTCTGTGCTAGTGTCTTTTTACAACACAATAACCATGTTGACTTCAGTAGTTATAAAAATGCTTTATACATCAAATATGACTTTGCAGTTTGACGCCTGTGTTGCTTTAGGAAGCTCGCGCTCTTCAGCACGTCTTCGCAACAACGCTCTTCAATAAATAACAATATTATTTATTGCCTTTATTAACATGCACTCCATTTTGATGCTAGTTATAAAACAAATGCAGTCAGGGTTAATTTATTATTCAGATAGGTAGGAAGTTTTCTCTCTTAGCAAAACCAATCAACAGCGTAGCTTGTCTACTTTCCCCGAATAGCAAGGAAAGAGTGCTCACTGTGCCCACTTGCTGTCACTAAGCGTTCATTTGACAAATTCCTCCTAAAGAGGCCTTTTTTAGTCAAGAGAACAAACCATTGTTGTATTCGCAGCAATAGTTAGTCACACTCTGCGTCTCTAGACAACACATCATACATGTCGACCTTCCTCCAAAGATTATTGCATCAGAAAAGTCCATTTAAAAATACGAGCCTGTTTGGAAAAATTTGTGAAGAAGAAAAGATTTAGTAGTACAGGTCTGAAGGATTTGGAGCTCAATAATCTGATCGACTATTGTCCTTAATATTGCATATTACTAGCTCTGTCCAACCCTCTATACAGTGGACAATGTGCAAAAATAATTAAATGCTTAGGTGAAGTTGAGTTGGTTAAAAAAAAAGTGTGCTCACTTTTTGTTCTATGTGATGATAAAGTTGGATGAATGCAGAGCTGAATGGCATGAGTTTGCTTAGTCACTTGGAGATGAACGATTAAAAAACACTCAACTTAATAATATATAAATGAGCAAACTTTTGTTGAGAAGGGTTTCTCCATCCAGCTTGAAACTCGGCTAAATAATGTTTCTGCCATCAGCTGTACTGTTTTATTTTTTGTTTCACTCTGGTGACAAAACACAAACTTAACATTCACATCTTGTCTTCAGAGAAAATAAATTTTTAGTTTAAAACTCCTCCCCAGCTGGCAGCGTCCCAAAGATGCCAGAGACTTTAAATTGGTTTGATGATTCATGTGACGTCCATTTAACTTCTGACTGTGACTAGGACAGTCAGATGACCAGATGAAATATAATGAGACATTTTCTTTAGGGAGGAATACATGAAGATGAAGTGGGAGAGCATGACTCAAACATGCCAAAAGTCATCTTGTAACCAGAGTTGGGTAGCAACTAGTTTCATTTACTTGAGTAACTTTTGGGGGGGGGAAGTTTACTTTTAGGAGTATTTTTGTAACACTGTACTTTTTACTTTTACTCAAGTAACTTTATAATAAAGTATTACAACTCTCATTTGAGTAACATTTCTGGATCCTCTACCCACTGTGAGTAACTGCACTAAATTAAAATCAAAATGTTTTAACCAAAAGATCACCAGACATCACACACCTACAGTCTTTGCTAAAGTTTCATCAGCTTTCTACAAAAAAAAAGTGATTTGGAAAAAATGTTTTACAGGCAAACATTTTCTAATATTGTTTTCTAATAGACCAAGAATAGGAATCTGTAGGTCTCCTCTTCCGCTTCGACTCTGTTTATCTCGTTTCCTGGCTTGCACTACCAAAAAAATACCAATATGTTTCAACACACTCGAGGCAAACTGCAGAGGAAAAACAAGAAAGAAGAGTTTTGCTTAATTACCTAGATTCTGAAGACTAAAACAAAACCTCTTGCTCCTCCCATGTTAAAGTATCCCTGTTGCCTCTAATCTGTGTGGGTGAACGGTTTACAATCGCCACCCAAGTGCATTATGTCGACTTTTAGAGCCCGAGTTTTAAACTGTCATCATCAAACACAGCTTGTTCTTGTTAGGTTTTTGACCAGCGGTTTGAAGGAACACATGGCTCTTTAGCTGCTACATAAACTCCTCTTTTCGTGTTTTTCCACTCTATGCTAAAAGACTGGATCTACTTACATAATAACAGGTAGTAAGGCATTTCCACTTCTGCTGAACATCGGTGTGTAATAGGCAGTGAATAAACTGATCAAATATGAGAAAATGTGTTCGCACAGTCAGTGAGAATAGAATTTAAAATTCTGCTTCTCACATATAAAGCCCTTAGTGAACCAGCTCCATCGTACTCCTTCCTGGAGGAGGCCATCCACTGAGAGAATGCTGCAGTCAACTAATGGTTCTCCTTCTCCTGCTTTTTGACTCTTCATTAACGTACAGCACACTCCTACATCAGTTCATCTGTTTCTTCTCAAACCCCCAGTTGCTTGTACTGAGCCAGGTTCTGGTTCTGCTGGAGGTTTCTTCCTGTTAAAGGGCAAATTTTCCTCTTCACAACTCGGTATGAGGGGTTGCTATAACGTCAACGACACAAATGCAAGCAACTGCTGCTAGTCATGTGACTCTATGCAGTCTGCTGGGTTTCCTTAGACTCAAAACTTTTTAAAGTACTTTGAATAATGAACTCAGCTCAATTGAATTGAGACCGGAGATGTGAGGTATGTGCTTTAAATGGACACGTATCCCTGATTAGCTTTGGTTCACAGCACTTGCACAAAAACAGCTGACCTGAGCTAAAAGGAACAGTGGAAAATCTACTTGTGTTTACTAGCAACTCGCCTACTTTTCCTGCCATTTAGATGCTGCGTAGGAGACAGTTCAAGTCCCATAGAGCCTATCCACTGAAAACTTCATTTCTGCTCATTACTGAAGGGCAAATCAGGACAACTGGAGTTGTTCACATTATGAACATTTTTTTAATTTTAATCTTAAGTTTGGAAGCAAACGTTTTTCTCTTGTCACAAACTTTAAAAAAATATGCAACACTTTGCACATGGCCCTGAGGCTGAAAATACTTTTCTCTTTTTTTTTGAGAAAGTGCTTAAGAGTTAGTGAGAAGATTTTCAGTTCAGAATATGAATGCCTCTCCTTATCTACAAAGAATTTCACATTCTTCCCTGACTGTCTCTTACAAGGTGAAACTCTTGCTTTTTGCAAATTCGTCAAGGCTACCGTAAACGATTCACCTTAATTCGGGAGAAAGAAAAAAAAAAACCCTCCCCTGGCACAACTTTGTCCTGAGGTTTATGTTCATGCTTTTAAAAAAAGTACTTTTAGCTTTTATCCAAAGCTGAAACTGGAATGTTGGAAATCTGAAATTCTTTGTTGTCATTTGTGTTAGAATGCACCAAAAAAAAAAGAAAAAAAGAAAAAGAAAACAGAATTAAAGCTGCAAGCAGCCTCGGGCGGCCCTCGCAGCAAGCGCCGCTCCGGCCTATTGGCCACCGCGGGGGTTCCAGCCACCGCAGAAGCTCTCGCACAATTTCCAGAGCCGCAGCCAACTCCCCACCGCAGAAGCTCCGCCGCAGTTTCCAGCACCGCCGCCCGCCAGCCACCGCAGAAGCTGTCGCGCATTTTCCAAGCCCGTCCACCAGGCGACACGCGTGAATGCGTTCGGCAGCGCTCCCCGACGACTGTCGAAAAATCTGGCGCAGATCGGTCGATGCGTCGAGGAGATACAACCCACGTATTAACTTAGGGGGCGCAGTGGAGCCAAATTACATTTCAAACCCGTCGGGCTCTTTAGAGGTGAACAAAGGTCATACATATCCAGTTTGGCGCCAATCGGATGATCTATGTGTGAATTAGAGCCAAACGTATGAATATGGCGAGGGACTGATATTCGCCATTTGGCCACGCCCACACGGTTCAGCCAGAAGCGAGCATTGACAGAGCTCATCATCCGAATTACCTTGATTAGGTCAAGAGAGCCATAAACAGAGCTTTCCAAAGAAAAAAAAGACACTTCCTGTTCTGAGGGGGCGGGGCTTAGATGACGTCATAATATGATGACACAGGGTCGTCAGGGATCCCACCAGGGTCACTCGTGCAAAGTTTGGTGCAGAAGCTATCGACCGTTCACAGTAAAATACAAGACTTCCTGTTGTCAGAGGGCGTGGCCTACGTGATGTCATCATTTGACCATTGGATATTATTCTACACCCGAGGATGATCAATAACTCAAACATTGGTGTCTCTGTGAGTTTTTGTGTTAGAATTACAAATTATTCATTTTTTTCCTCTTTAATTCAACATTGAACTGTCATTCCGTAGGGCAATGCTGCCCTCTGGTGTCGAATTACTGAAATAATGAAACTATTTCAGTGGGCAGCAGAGGGCAGCATTGCCCTACAAACAACGAACATGGACTGTTTATTATGTAATTACACAGAAGATCTCTCTAAATCATTCTGAGGGGGCGGGGCTTAGATGACGTCATAATATGATGACATAGCATTGTCAGGCATCACACCAGGATGAGTCAGGCAAAGTTTGGTGCAGCTCGGTCGAAATATATGGAATCTAGAAGCAAACGTATGGCATCGGCGTTACAGGTCACTTCGCCACGCCGCCACAGCCAGCTGCTTCATCGCAGCCGGTCAGGGCTTGGATCCACAACACACCAACATGTCTTCTGTCTCTGGACACAGCTTAATATTGATTATGTCAAAGGGCTAAGATAGCGACCGTTCACAGTAAAACATGACACTTCCTGTTCTCAGGGGGCGTGGCCTAAGTGATGTCATCATTTGACCACAGGGTATTTTTGGACACCTAATGATGATCAATAATTTAAAGTTTGGTATCTCTGTGAGTTTCTGTGCAGGATATATAAGAGTTTCGTGTTTCATGGCGAGTAGGTGAACTTTGACCCCTGGTAACCCCCCTTCAGCAAGCTCATAGAGTCACCAATTTGATAACTTTAAATCAGACATGCCTTATGATCAGACTGACCGAGTTTGAAGCCGATCAATCGAAAACCCTAGGAGGAGTTCGATCAAATGCAAAGGCTGTAAACGTCAAAATCGAGGTCAAATGAACTTCAATCTAAAATGGCCGACTTCCTGTTGGGTTTAGAGCATGGCTCTAAGAGACTTTTTTGTACGTCCCGACAAGATACACATGCGTACCAAGTTTCGTAATTCTAGGTTTAAGCATGGCTTGGGGCTGATTTTTTAAAATACTCTAGGGGTCGCTATAGAAAAATTAGGCCACGCCCACCAAATATCGCTATGGATTCCTGTTTGGGGATGGATAAGGATCCATCCTAGTGAGTTTGGAGCAGCTCACCCCGAAACTGTGGAATTCAGAGCCAAACGAAATTCGATGGCGTTCGCAACGCCGCCACGCCCACCTGCTTCATCGCAGCCGGTCGGGGTTGGAATCCACAACACACCAACATGTCTTCTGTCTCTGGACACAGTTTCATGTTGATTAGGTCAAAGGGCTAAGATAGCGACCGTTCACAGTAAAACATTACACTTCCTGCTCTCAGGGGGCGTGGCCTACATAAAAAAAAAATTTCACCGCAGGGTATTTTAGGACACCCGATGTCGATGAATCACTGAAAGTTTGGTCCCTCTATGTGTTTTTGTATAGGAAATATAAGAGGTTTTTGTTTCATGGCGTGTAGGTGAACTTTGACCCCTGGTAACCCCCCTTCAACATGCTCCAAAACTCACCAATTTGATAACTTTAAATCAGACATGCCTTATGATCAGACTGACCGAGTTTGAAGCCGATCAATCGAAATCCCTAGGAGGAGTTCGATCAAATGCGAAGGCTGTAAACATCAAACTCGAGGTAAAAAATGGACCTTCAATACAAAATGGCCGACTTCCTGTGATACTTGCACTATGACATTACTTGTAAATTCTGAGCGTCTTAGTGAGCTCTACAACTGTACCGAATTTCAAGTCTCTACGATGAAGTAAGTGAATAGCAATGGGTCTGTTTAAAATTGCTAGTTGCCGCCGTTGAGCAATTTTTTTTGCGATTTTTGCGGCGACCTTAAAATACGTAAATTTGAGCGTCGCTGTATGCGTCCGCCAAGTTTGGTGAGTTTTTGAATATGATAAAGCCCCCAAAAGGGCAATTCATTTGTAGGGAAGAAAAATAATTAAAGCTGCAAGCAGCCTCGGGCGGCCCTCGCAGCAAGCGCCGCTCCGGCCTATTGGCCACCGCGGGGGTTCCGGCCACCGCAGAAGCTCTCGCTCGGTTTCCAGAGCCGCAGCCCGCTCCCCACCGCAGAAGCTCCGCCGCAGTTTCTAGCACCGCCGCCCGCTAGCCGCCGCAGTAGCTGTCGCGCATTTTCTCCGCCCGTCCACCGGGCGACACGCGTGAATGCGTTCGGCGGCGCTCCCCGACGACTGTCAAAAAATCTGGTGCAGATCGGTCCATGCGTCGAGGAGATACGGCCGATGTATTACCTTAGGGGGCGCAGTGGAGTCAAATTACATCTCAAACCCGTCGGGCTCTTTAGAGGTGAACAAAGATCATACATATCCAGTTTGGTGCCAATCGGATGATCCATGCGTGAATTAGAGCCAAACGTATGCATATGGCGAGGGACTGATATTCGCCATTTGGCCACGCCCACACGGTTCAGCCAGCAGCGAGCATTGACAGAGTTTATCATCCGAATCACCTTGATTAGGTCAAGAGAGCCATAAACGGAGCTTTCCAAGGAAAAAAACGGCACTTCCGGTTCTGAGGGGGCGGGGCTTAGATGACGTCATAATATGATGACATAGGGTCGTCAGGGTCCCGCCAGGGTCACTCGTGCAAAGTTTGGTGCAGAAGCTATCGACCGTTCACAGTAGAATTACAAATTTTTAATTTTTTCCTACATTACAAAATTGAACTCTGTCTTTCCGTAGGGCAATGCTGCCCTCTGGTGTCGAATTACTGAAATAATGAAACTATTTCAGTAATTTCAGTAATTCGACACCAGAGGGCAGCATTGCACTACGGAATGATAAAGGATCCCCTTTGTAATTACATATTACACAGTCGATCACAGGGGAACTTTGAGCCCTGCTAACCCCGCTTCAACATGCTCCAAAACTCACCATATTGATAACTTTAAATCAGACATGCCTTATGATCAGACTGACCGAGTTTGAAGCCGATCAATCGAAATCCCTAGCAGGAATTCGATCAAATACGAAGGCTCTAAATGTCAAAATCGAGGTCAAATGAACTTCAATCTAAAATGGCCGACTTCCTGTTGGGTTTAGAGCATGGCTCCAAGAGACTTTTTTGTACGTCCTGACAAGATACACATGTGTACCAAGTTTCGTAATTCTAGGATAAAGCATGGCTTGGGGCTGATTTTTTAAAATATTCCAGGGGGAGATGTAGAGAAATTAGGCCACGCCCACCAAATTTCGCTATGGATTCCTGTTCGGGGATGGATAAGGATCCATCCTAGTGAGTTTGGAGCAGCTCACCCCGAAACTGTGGAATTCAGAGCCAAACGAAATTCGATGGCGTTCGCAACGCCGCCACGCCCACCTGCTTCATCGCAGCCGGTCGGGGTTGGAATCCACAACACACCAACATGTCTTCTGTCTCTGGACACAGTTTCATGTTGATTAGGTCAAAGGGCTAAGATAACGACCGTTCACAGTAAAACATGACACTTCCTGTTCTCAGGGGGCGTGGCCTACGTAAAAAAATAATTTCACCACAGGGTATTTTAGGTAACCCCATAACGATCAATCCCAGAAAGTTTGGTCCCTCTATGTGTTTTTTAATAGGAAATATAAGAGTTTCGTGTTTCATGGCGAGTAGGTGAACTTTGACCCCTGGTAACCCCCCTTCAGCAAGCTCATACAGTCACCAATTTGATAACTTTAAATCAGACATGCCTTATGATCAGACTGACCGAGTTTGAAGCCGATCAATCGAAATCCCTAGGAGGAGTTCGATCAAATGCAAAGGCTGTAAACGTCAAACTCGAGGTCCAGAATGGACCTTCAATACAAAATGGCCGACTTCCTGTTGGGTTTAGAGCATGGCTCTAAGAGACTTTTTTGTACGTCCCGACAAGATACACATGTGTACCAAGTTTCGTAATTCTAGGTTTAAGCATGGCTTGGGGCTGTTCATTTAAAATACTCTAGGGGTCGCTATAGAAAAATTAGGCCACGCCCACCAAATATCGCTATGGATTCCTGTTCGGGGATGGATAAGGATCCATCCTAGTGAGTTTGGAGCAGCTCACCCCGAAACTGTTGAATTCAGAGCCAAACGAAATTCGATGGCGTTCGCAACGCCGCCACGCCCACCTGCTTCATCGCAGCCGGTCGGGGTTGGAATCCACAACACACCAACATGTCTTCTGTCTCTGGACACAGTTTCATGTTGATTAGGTCAAAGGGCTAAGATAGCGACCGTTCACAGTAAAACATTACACTTCCTGCTCTCAGGGGGCGTGGCCTACGTAAAAAAAAAATTTCACTGCAGGGTATTTTAGGACACCCGATGACGATCAATCACTGAAAGTTTGGTCCCTCTATGTGTTTTTGTATAGGAAATATAAGAGGTTTTTGTTTCATGGCGTGTAGGTGAACTTTGACCCCTGGTAACCCCCCTTCAACATGCTCCAAAACTCACCAATTTGATAACTTTAAATCAGACATGCCTTATGATCAGACTGACCGAGTTTGAAGCCGATCAATCGAAATCCCTAGGAGGAGTTCGATCAAATACGAAGGCTGTAAACGTCAAAATCGAGGAAAAAAATGGACGTTCAATACAAAATGGCCGACTTTCTGTGATAGTTGCACTATGACATTACTTGTAAATTCTGAGCGTCTTAGTGAGCTCTACAACTGTACCGAATTTCAAGTCTCTACGATGAAGTAAGTGAATAGCAATGGGTCTGTTGAAAATTGCTAGTTGCTGCCGTTGAGCAATTTTTTTTGCGATTTTTGCGGCGACCTTAAAATTCAAAATTTTTAAACCGCCTAGTCGCTTCCGCCAAGTTTGGTGAGTTTTTGAATATGATAAAGCCCCCAAAAAGGCTCCTCTTTGGGGGGGCAGAATAATAATAATAATAATTAAAGCTGCAAGCAGCCTCGGGCGGCCCTCGCAGCAAGCGCCGCTCCGGCCTATTGGCCACCGCGGGGGTTCCAGCCACCGCAGAAGCTCTCGCACGATTTCCAGAGCCGCAGCCAACTCCCCACCGCAGAAGCTCCGCCGCAGTTTCCAGCACCGCCGCCCGCTAGCCACCGCAGAAGCTGTCGCGCATTTTCCACACCCATCCACCAGGCGACACGCGTGAATGCGTTCGGCAGCGCTCCCCGACGACTGTCAAAAAATCTGGTGCAGATCGGTCGATGCGTCGAGGAGATACAGCCCATGTATTAACTTAGGGGGCGCAGTGGAGCCAAATTACATTTCAAACCCGTCGGGCTCTTTAGAGGTGAACAAAGGTCATACATATCCAGTTTGGCGCCAATCGGATGATCTATGCCTGAATAAGAGCCAAACGTATGTATATGGCGAGGGACTGATATTCGCCATTTGGCCACGCCCACACGGTTCAGCCAGCAGCGAGCATTGACAGAGTTTATCATCCGAATCATCTTGATTAGGTCAAGAGAGCCATAAACAGAGCTTTCCAAGGAAAAAAATGGCACTTCCTGTTGTGAGGGGGCGGGGCTTAGATGACGTCATAATGTGATGACGTAGGATCGACGGGCATACCACCAGGATTACTCAGGCAAAGTTTGATGCAGCTCGGTCAAAATATGTGGAATGTAGAGGCAAACGTATACGAACGGCGTTGCCGCCATTGAAAACTCTTGGCACTTTAAAGCAAGCGAGATCAACTTCCTATCTGTCATCCAACACAGAATCAACTTGATTAGGTCAAGAGAGCCATAAACAGAGCTTTCCAAGGAAAAAAAACGGCACTTCCGGTTCCCAGGGGGCGGGGCTTAGATGACGTCATAATGTGATGACGTAGGATTGACGGGCAAGCCTCCAGGATCACTCAGGCCAAGTTTGATGCAGCTCGGTCGAAACATGTGGAATCTAGAAGCAAACGTATGGCATCGGCGTTACAGGTCACTTCGCCACGCCGCCACGCCCAGCTGCTATCTCAAAGCCGGTCGGGGTTGGAATCCTCAACACACCAACATGTCTTCTGTGTCTGGACACAGTTTCATGTTGATTAGGTCAAAGGGCTAAGAGAGCGACCGTTCACAGTAAAACATGACACTTCCTGTTCTCAGGGGGCGTGGCCTAAGTGATGTCATCATTTGACCATATGGTATTGTAAGCCACCTGATGTCGATCAATCACTGAAAGTTTGGTCCCTCTATGTGCTTTTGTATAGGAAATATAAGAGTTTCGTGTTTCATGGCGAGTAGGTGAACTTTGACCCCTGCTAACCCCCCTTCAACATGCTCCAAAACTCACCAATTTGATAACTTTAAATCAAACATGCCTTATGATCAGACTGACCAAGTTTGAAGTCGATCAATCGAAATCCCTAGGAGGAGTTCGATCAAATACGAAGGCTGTAAACGTCAAAATCGAGGTAAAAAATGGACGTTCAATACAAAATGGCCGACTTCCTGTGATAGTTGGCTTATAACATTAAATGTAAGTTCTGAGTCTTTTGGTGAGCTCTACAAGTGTACCAAATTTCATGTCTCTACGATGAAGTACGTTCATACCATTGTGTCAACAGAAAATTGCTAGTTGCCGCCGTTCAGCAATTTTTTTTGCGATTTTTGCGACAACCTTAAAATTCAAAATTTTTAAATTTTCTAGTCGCCACCGCCAAGTTTGGTGAGTTTTTGAATATGATAAAGCCCCCAAAAAGGCTCCTCTTTAGGGGGGCAGAATCGTAATAATAATTAAAGCTGCAAGCAGCCTCGGGCGGCCCTCGCAGCAAGCGCCGCTCCGGCCTATTGGCCACCGCGGGGGTTCCTGCCACCGCAGAAGCTCTCGCTCGGTTTCCAGAGCCGCAGCCCGCTCCCCACCGCGGAAGCTCTGCCGCAGTTTCCAGCACCGCCGCCCGCTAGCCGCCGCAGAAGCTGTCGCGCGTTTTCCCCGCCCGTCCACCGGGCGATATGCGTGAATGCGTTCGGCGGCGCTGCCCGACGACTGTCGAAAAATCTGGCGCAGATAGGTCGATGCGTCGAGGAGATACAGCCGATGTATTAACTTAGGGGGCGCAGTGGAGTCAAATTACATTTCAAACCCGTTGGGCTCTTTAGAGGTGAACAAAGGTCATACATATCCAGTTTGGCGCCAATCGGATGATCTATGCGTGAATAAGAGCCAAACGTATGCATATGGCGAGGGACTGATATTCGCCATTTGGCCACGCCCACACGGTTCAGCCAGCAGCGAGCATTGACAGAGTTTATCATCCGAATCATCTTGATTAGGTCAAGAGAGCCATAAACGGAGCTTTCCAAGGAAAAAAACGGCACTTCCTGTTCTGAGGGGGCGGGGCTTAGATGACGTCATAATATGATGACATAGCATTGTCAGGCATCAGACCAGGATGAGTCAGGCCAAGTTTGGTGCAGCTCGGTCGAAACATGTGGAATCTAGAAGCAAACGTATGGCATCGGCGTTACAGGTCACTTCGCCACGCCGCCACACCCAGCTGCTTCATCGCAGCCGGTCAGGGCTTGGATCCACAACACACCAACATGTCTTCTGTCTCTGGACACAGATTCATGTTGATTAGGTCAAAGGGCTAAGATAGCGACCGTTCACAGTAAAACATGACACTTCCTGTTCTCAGGGGGCGTGGCCTAAGTGATGTCATCATTTCACCACAGGGTATTTTAGGACACCCGATGACGGCCAATCACTGAAAGTTTGGTGTCTCTGTGAGTTTCTGTGCAGGATATATAAGAGTTTGGTGTTTCATGGCGAGTAGGTGAACTTTGACCCCTGGTAACCCCCCTTCAGCAAGCTCATACAGTCACCAATTTGATAACTTTAAATCAAACATGCCTTATGATCAGACTGACCGAGTTTGAAGCCGATTAATCGAAATCCCTAGGAGGAGTTCGATCAAATACGAAGGCTGTAAACGTCAAACTCGAGGTCCAAAATGGACCTTCAATAGAAAATGGCCGACTTCCTGTTGGGTTTCGACCATGGCTCTAATAGACTTTTTTGTACGTCCTGACAAGATACACATATGTACCAAGTTTCGTAATTCTAGGTTAAAGCATGGCTTGGGGCTGTTCATTTAAAATACTCTAGGGGGCGCTATAGATAAATTAGGCCACGCCCACCAAATTTTGTTATGAATTCCTGTCGGTGGGTGGATAAGGATCCATCGTAGTGAGTTTGGAGCAGCTGGGCCCGACATTGTGGAATTCAGAGCCAAACGTATGGCAACAGCGTTACAGGTCACTTCGCCACGCCGCCACGCCCACCTGCTATGTCAAAGCCGGTCGGGGTTGGAATGCTCAACACACCAACATGTCTTCTGTCTCTGGACACAGTTTCATGTTGATGAGGTCAAAGGGCTAAGATAGCGACCGTTCACAGTAAAACATGACACTTCCTGTTCTCAAGGGGCGTGGCCTAAGTGATGTCATCATTTCACCACAGGGTATTTTAGGACACCCGATGACGATCAATCAGTGAAAGTTTGGTCCCTCTATGTGTTTTTATATAGGAAATATAAGAGTTTCGTGTTTCATGGCGAGTAGGTGAACTTTGACCCCTGCTAACCCCCCTTCAGCATGCTCCAAAACTCACCAATTTGATAACTTTAAATCAAACATGCCTTATGATCAGACTGACCGAGTTTGAAGTCGATCAATCGAAATCCCTAGGAGGAGTTCGATCAAATACGAAGGCTGTAAACGTCAAACTCGAGGTAAAAAATGGACGTTCAATACAAAATGGCCGACTTTCTGTGATAGTTGGCTTATAACATTCAATGTAAGTTCTGAGTCTTTTGGTGAGCTCTACAAGTGTACCAAATTTCATGTCTCTACGATGAAGTACGTTCATACCATTGTGTCAACAGAAAATTGCTAGTTGCCGCCGTTCAGCAATTTTTTTGCGATTTTTGCGACAACCTTAAAATTCAAAATTTTTAAATTTTCTAGTCGCCACCGCCAAGTTTGGTGAGTTTTTGAATATGATAAAGCCCCCAAAAAGGCACACGAAGAGGTGGGAAGAATCGTAATAATAATAATAAACAGTACAGATACAATAGGCCTTCGCAGCGCTTTGCTGCTCGGGCCTAATTAAAGCTGCAAGCAGCCTCGGGCGGCCCTCGCAGCAAGCGCCGCTCCGGCCTATTGGCCACCGCGGGGGTTCCAGCCACCGCAGAAGCTCTGGCACGATTTCCGGAGCCGCAGCCCGCTCCCCACCGCGGAAGCTCTGCCGCAGTTTCCAGCACCGCCGCCCGCCAGCCGCCGCAGAAGCTGTCGCGCATTTTCCCCGCCCGTCCACCGGGCGACAGGCGTGAATGCGTTCGGCGGCGCTCCCCGACGACTGTCGAAAAATCTGGTGCAGATCGGTCGATGCGTCGAGGAGATACGGCCGATGTATTAACTTAGGGGGCGCAGTGGAGCCAAATTACATCTCAAACCCGTCGGGCTCTTTAGAGGTGAACAAAGGTCATACATATCCAGTTTGGCGCCAATCGGATGATCTATGCCTGAATAAGAGCCAAACGTATGCATATGGCGAGGGACTGATATTCGCCGTTTGGCCACGCCCACACGGTTCAGCCAGCAGCGAGCAATGACAGAGCTCATCATCCGAATCATCTTGATTAGGTCAAGAGAGCCATAAACGGAGCTTTCCAAGTAAAAAAACGGCACTTCCGGTTCCGAGGGGGCGGGGCTTAGATGACGTCATAATGTGATGACGTAGGATCGACGGGCAAGCCTCCAGGATCACTCAGGCCAAGTTTGATGCAGCTCGGTCAAAATATGTGGAATGTAGAGGCAAACGTATACGAACGGCGTTGCCGCCATTGAAAACTCTTGGCATTTTAAGCAAGCGAGACCAACTTCCTATCTGTCATCCAACACAGAATCACCTTGATTAGGTCAAGAGAGCCATAGATGAAAGTTTCCAAGGAAAAAAATAGCACTTCCTGTTCTGAGGGGGCGGGGCTTAGATGACGTCATAATCTGATGACATAGAATTTTCAGGTATCACACCAGCATCACTCAAGCCAAGTTTGGTGCAGCTCGGTCGAAACATGTGGAATCTAGAAGCAAACGTATGGCATCGGCGTTACAGGTCACTTCGCCACGCCGCCACAGCCAGCTGCTTCATCGCAGCCGGTCAGGGCTTGAATCCACAACACACCAACATGTCTTCTGTCTCTGGACACAGTTTCATGTTGATTAGGTCAAAGGGCTAAGATAGCGACCGTTCACAGTAAATCATGACACTTCCTGTTCTCAGGGGGCGTGGCCTAAGCGATGTCATAATTTCACCACAGGGTATTTTAGGACACCTATTGTTGATCAATAACTGAAAATTTGGTGTCTCTGTGAGTTTCTGTGCAGGATATATAAGAGTTTCGTGTTTCATGGCGAGTAGGTGAACTTTGACCCCTGGTAACCCCCCTTCAGCAAGCTCATACAGTCACCAATTTGATAACTTTAAATCAGACATGCCTTATGATCAGACTGACCGAGTTTGAAGCCGATCAATCGAAATCCCTAGGAGGAGTTCGATCAAATACGAATGCTGTAAACGTCAAAATCGAGGTCAAATGAAATTCAATCTAAAATGGCCGACTTCCTGTTGGGTTTAGAGCATGGCTCTAAGAGACTTTTTTGTACGTCCCGACAAGATACACATGTGTACCAAGTTTCGTAATTCTAGGTTTAAGCATGGCTTGGGGCTGTTCATTTAAAATACTCTAGGGGTCGCTATAGAGAAATTAGGCCACGCCCACCAAATTTTGTTATGAATTCCTGTCGGTGGGTGGATAAGGATCCATCCTAGTGAGTTTGGAGCAGCTGGGCCCGAAATTGTGGAATTCAGAGCCAAACGTATGGCAACGGCGTTACAGGTCACTTCGCCACGCCGCCACGCCCACCTGCTATGTCAAAGCTGGTCAGGGTTGGAATCCTCAACACACCAACATGTCTTCTGTCTCTGGACACAGTTTCATGTTGATTAGGTCAAAGGGCTAAGATAGCGACCGTTCACAGTAAAACATGACACTTCCTGTTCTCAGGGGGCGTGGCCTAAGTGATGTCATCATTTGACCATAGGGTAGTGTAGGGCACCCGATGACGATCAATCACTGAAAGTTTGGTCCCTCTATGTGTTTTTGTATAGGAAATATAAGAGTTTCGTGTTTCATGGCGAGTAGGTGAACTTTGACCCCTGCTAACCCCCCTTCAACATGCTCCAAAACTCACCAATTTGATAACTTTAAATCAAACATGCCTTATGATCAGACTGACCGAGTTTGAAGCCGATCAATCGAAATCCCTAGGAGGAGTTCGATCAAATACGAAGGCTGTAAACGTCAAAATCGAGGTAAAAAATGGACGTTCAATACAAAATGGCCGACTTTCTGTGATAGTTGGCTTATAACATTAAATGTAAGTTCTGAGTCTTTTGGTGAGCTCTACAAGTGTACCAAATTTCATGTCTCTACGATGAAGTACGTTCATACCATTGTGTCAACAGAAAATTGCTAGTTGCTGCCGTTCAGCAATTTTTTTTGCGATTTTTGCGACAACCTTAAAATTCAAAATTTTTAAATTTTCTAGTTGCGACCGCCAAGTTTGGTGAGTTTTTGAATATGATAAAGCCCCCAAAAAGGCACACGAAGAGGTGGGAAGAATCGTAATAATAATAATAAACAGTACAGATACAATAGGCCTTCGCAGCGCTTTGCTGCTCGGGCCTAATAATAATAATAAGAAACAGTACAGAAACAATAGGCCTTCGCAGCGCTTTGCTGCTCGGGCCTAATAAACAGTACAGATACAATAGGCCTTCGCAGCGCTTTGCTGCTCGGGCCTAATAATAAACAGTACAGATACAATAGGCCTTCGCAGCGCTTTGCTGCTCGGGCCTAATAAAAGAAAAACTTAACAAATACCACATCAATGTATAACATTGTAAGCAACCTCAGCCCCTAGAAAGTGAGTCTAAATTCCCTTTGGGATTAATAAAGTATTTTTAAATTTGAATGCAGGAACAATGATGCACACACAGCAGTTATCCTGACTGGTTTATCCATTGGTGATTTTTAAAAATTTTTATTATGTCTGCCTAAAATAATCACAGTTTTCCATGAGTTTATTAAATGATATGAATTTCCCATTCTCTAATATCTCACACAGTGATTATATGTTTTTCTAATCACTAAGCTAACCGTCACTGACCCGATGTCAAGGAAGTACGAATCACGACAGACCGACTTAGTAACTAAACGGCACAAATAAATACCCTTATTAATAAATTCTACGTTGCTTTATTAACAATTTATCAAATTTAAAAAAAACTATTTTACCTTCTTACTTCCGGTTCCACGGACGTCCAGCAATGGCGGTCGCTTCAGTTGACTTTCTTTCCCCTTGGAAAGTTCGAGAACTCCAACACGTGACGTGATTGGTCGATGGTTTAACATATTCTGTGTGTCTAGTTTAAACAGAACAACGCATAAAGTCTAGGAAACGACAGAATTTGGGAACAATATTTGTTTTTCAAGAACGTCTGAACATGTGAAAGACGTTACTCCATAAAATCAGCTGCGATGAAAGTAAAGAGCTCTGAAGACACAACAAAACGTTGGGCTTCGATACGGTAAACCTGCTGCATTTCTACTAAAGTTTAGTAGAAATGTTGTTTAGTAACTAAACAATGTCTGAGACGTTTGATTTCAAGATTGATCTTAAGAAATGGGGCAATTTGTGACAAACTGAGCGTCATATCTCCACTTTTAAAAGAAATTGGGCATTAAAATTAGTCAAATAGTAATGACAGTTGTTCAGTTTATATATATATCTGTTAAAATTTAAGGAAATACATTCCAATTAGATCATATTCAAAAAATAGTGCACTCAAATTCAGCTCATAAAGTTTTAAGGCCAGGCAACTACAAAACCAGAATTTCCGGTTTCCTATAATTTGTCACTAAATGCTTTAACTGCTCAAATATTCAGGCCATCATGTGAATAAAAAAATATTGTTAAAACCAAAGCTGGCGTCTTTAGAAAGTTAATATAGAAATTTAATTTAGAAACTGTTAAACTTATATAGTGGTTCTGTACCATTCTAACCATTGTCATTTTAAGGCATTTACTTACAGTGAGATAATTCCTAAAGGAAGAAGTAAGCCACTTCTGAAAGTTTGACAAAGGAAAATTGAGCCATCTTCATAATGTTCATGGATATTTCTGTAAGCTTGTCAGGAACCAGTTTAAGTTCAGTTATGCAAATATTTCCTGTCAGTTAGCCTAGAGTCTGAACACTCTTCCTCATAGCAATAATGTGCTTTAACAGTCAATTAGCATAAGTTTTGACTAGCCAACCATTTCAAAACAGAAATTTGTTGATGTAAGCCTTTTGTTTTTATAACCAAATTAAATTTAATTGACCTGAAATTCGATCAAGATCCCAACAAATAAGGTCAGCTTAAGGAACAGGAGCCATCATTTGTCTTCCTTAGTAAAAAAAAAATTAAGTATTAACGTTTTACATTTACTGCGTTACCTGAGACATAAAGGCTACATGAGATTAAGCAACAGAAAATATGGGATATTTTAAAGGTTGAACGTGTTGAGAAAAACAGAAGCGGCCAGCCTTTTAAATAACTTGAGACGCTTGTGATGTTTTACAAAGTCTGAACTCTGTGGCCCGGTCTGCACCACTGTAACATTTCCTCTGTTATTGATTAACAGCAATCCCTCATTGGACTGACGTCCACTACATTCTGCTGTCATAAGAAACGGGCAGATGAGGATAACTGTGGAGAAGCTGCTAAGGTTGCAGGTATACACATGTCTGAAGTACCTAGACAAAGCCGCCGCCTCCTCTTTGTTGTTACTCTGATGAACACAGAAGGTGTCAGGTGACTTTAGCGGGCCGACGCCGCCCGCCGCCTTTAACACGCCCACCTGAGCAGGACCGGACAAGCTGGATCTCACCCGCTCAACCGCACCCGGCTAACTGCTTTCACTGCTTATCCCAGGGCTACCAAAATAGCTGCACAATGCATCTTATAAAGTATTGTGCACATGAGTTAACCTTGATAGCTAATAATAGATTTCTGTGAGGCCTTTAAGATGATTACAAACATGAAGATGATTTTAATTTTAAAAAATGAATTGGGAACATTCCCATATATTGAGATGAACGGATATATATCAATTAATCAATCAATCAAGTTTTATTTGTATAGCACATTTCAGCAGCAAGGCATTTCAAAGTGCTTATATATATATATATGTATATATATATATATATGTGTAATTACATGACTCTATCATCATTTGAAGGCAGAACCAAGAATGAAATATTAAAAATGCACTACGAACAACGGGGGAGGGAAGGAGATAGGATTAATTTGAAATAAAACAGACGTTGGAAGTTTTTGAACCCTGTGCTCTACAGTTTTTAATACAATAAACTAATAAGACTGTCCGTCTGAGTGGGTTTATATTTGATGTAATTTTTATTTGTTGGGTCAGCATAGTTTGAGACAGACAATGTGTGAAAAA
The DNA here is from genome assembly GCF_002775205.1 of Xiphophorus maculatus. Lineage (NCBI taxonomy): Eukaryota > Metazoa > Chordata > Actinopteri > Cyprinodontiformes > Poeciliidae > Xiphophorus > Xiphophorus maculatus. The sequence continues at coordinate 28,055,635 of NC_036447.1, read as the reverse complement.
AATCAATCTCCTCTGCCTTCTCCTACTGCTAATTAGAAAACAACTAATCAGAGCCAGGAGGAGGGTCTTAGCGCTGTCAGTCATGCTGGTGTGTGCTACTTTGATGTAGGCGGATAAACTGTTTTGCTGTAACAGCGAGCTGTTTCTCCGCCATTAGTGCATTCCGCAGCATGTTCACATGCAAGGTTGATTGACGGCGCTAAGACCCTCCCCCTGGCTCTGATTGGCTGTTTTTGGTCAGGAGCGGCACTCTTCTTCAGACAGCAATAGCAGCAGGGAGAAGGTGGAGGAGCTCAACTTTATCACAGATTATCTGTCTCATATTATACTGTCATTAGATGGTGAAAGTATTAAAAAACATGTAAAAGTTACATACATCAGCCCCCCCCCCCCCCCCCCCCCCCCCCCCCCCCCACTCCTCCGCTGCCACTGTCGACCCCATGCAAACTTGCTCCGCCCATGCTGTATTCCATGTATCAGTACAAGGAGTTTTATTTGAAAAGAAAATCTGAATTATGCATTTAATCTTGAGATGATTTCTGTGGTTTCTGTATTTTCAACTTCGGGATTGGCCCATGCAAAAAAAACCCCAAAACACCTAAAGAAGCTCCGTGGAGCTCCACCCACACCACGTCATACCCGACCTTCCGCAGGTGTCACAACCAGGTTATTTCCACTCTATCAGCTGAGGGAGAACAGGGTGATTCCCAAACGACGCGCTTGTCTGAGTCAGGCTCTCATTAGATCCAGCGTGTCCGTGAGGCCGCGGAAAGTTGCCTGAAGTTCGCCGGGTAGAGAGAGAGAGAGGCGGGAGGGGAAGCGGAGGAGTGAGCGAGGAGGAGCTCCGGGACTTCCACCGCCGATCTGCGGGCTCTGTGCGGGCTCTGAGGTCTGGGATGGCGGCCGTGAAGGCTCTGCAGCAGTGGTGCAAGATCCGGTGTGAGGGCTACCGGGATGTGTCCATCACCAACATGACCACGTCCTTCAGGGACGGCCTGGCTTTCTGCGCCCTCATCCACAAACACAGACCCGACCTCATGTAAGTACGGCGGCTGTGGAAGCAGGACCCGCGGCGAGGTCTGCCGTGTGTCCGGAGCTTTAAAACACAAGGGAGGATCTGTTTGCGCTTTGTTTTATTACTATTATTATTTTTTTTACTGCTCAGACTCTTATCAGGGGTTTTATTTTCATTCAGTTTTGTGATGGATTTAATAAGAAGGCATTTACGAGAGAACATCCGCGTGGGTCCGTGGAGGAGAAGTTTGGAGAAAAAGTTGAGCCGTGGACTCGGTGGAGCTCAGGGTTCAACGGGACTGATGTGCTGAAAGAACCGATTAAACTTCAGCATCAGTGTAACTCTGTGAGATTAATGTTTAGATATTACAAAAGTTAAATGCTTAACAAAAATGCACATCAGTAGGATATAATTGAAAAGCTGATTTCAGTAAGTCGATTCAAACACTGAAATATGCCAAACTTAGATTCCTGACAGTGATATAAGTCTATTTCAATTCATTTTGATGATTTGGATTATTTCTAATTCTGATTGCCAGTCAATTTGAATACCGCATGAAACCAAAACTAAACCACTGATGGGTAGTTGATAAGAAGCAGACTTATCTGAGCATGTTGTTGGAAAGTTGAGTGGAAGGAAGACAGTGTGGTGAAAATGACAACTGCAGTTGTGGCCACTACTTAAAGAGTCATTTGTGTAAAACTAGGACCAGTCAAGTATTGAGTTCATATACTGTACAGTACATAGTAATACTTTTCAGTTACTGACAAATCTGTAGTGAAATAATGTTGTTGTTTTTTTATTTCTTTGTTCTTCCTCGTCATGATGACATAGATCTTTAGATACACAAGAACTCTTGGTACTGTTCAGAATAGAAGTGAAGATTTGAGGATAAACTTGTTGTTAAACTTTGACAGTAAAATGATCAGATTACATGTTTGTTTTTTTAAAACCTGTGTATAAGAATAAGTCACTTCTTTCCATTTTACTCCATTTTACAGTTCTATTGTATGTTTTAATCAGCGCTTCATCTGTAAAAATTGCTTTTTAGACAAAGTAAAAACTCCTGTGAAATGTGCAAGAAGAGGCTGAAAAATGCAGGATCAGTTCTCAACAGTTCCAGAAAGCAGGGAGAAGATTTATTTATAAATCTGCCTTATTGGAAGCAAAATGTAACTTCTGCAGCGTCTCTCTCTCTCGCATTCTTTCCTTGTGTTTATCTTTGGAGAAGAAGAAGAAGAAAAAAAAGTCAGCTCTTGATTCTGAAGACATTTTTCAAAACAAGCAGCTTTCATTAGGGCAGAAATATGTAAATATTGTCCTCTGTAATGCCGGACTATCGCCGGGACACGAGTAAACTCGGCATGAGCTCATTCTCAGATTAATTATTTAGCTATTACAAAGCCTTTACTTATCACATATTGAACCTTGGCCGGCGTCCACCTTGGTTTTTACTTCCTTGTCGTGTTTCTTTAACGGCAGCGTCGTATCAAACGGAGATAAAACTGCTCTCAGTGTGTTCTCCATCCCAGCCTCCACCGGCTGCCAGACCGCAGAATTGCAGGACGTTTTAATTTTAGTCGTGTTTCTGGAGCTCTAGACGGTGGTTAAATGCGCTGCTGGAGTTGCTCAACAACGGCCCGTGTGATTTCTGCAGACTTGAGCTTTGTGTTGGTTTCAGTTTTGGATGCATGGGATCAGTGACGGAGCCGACATACATCTAGTCTGACTCACTCGCACTGTCGTGTCATGGCGAAGTGAGGAAACTATGCATGACTAAACAACACATGTCACTGCTAAAGAACTAATAAAGGTAGCTGGGAAAGTTTGATCTCATGTTTCTTTCTTCTTCTTTTTTATTTTTTATTTCTCTGTTGCAGCAATTTTGATTCCCTGAAGAAGGAAGATGTCTACGACAACAACAAGCTGGTGAGACATGTTGCCTTTGACATGAATGCTATAAGTGTTTTGTAGCTCTGGCTAACAAGTACGGATCATAAATATTCTGCCTTGTATTTCATTACATTTGGGTGAGTCCCAGCAAGTGCTGTTGCAGCACAATAATGGTTTTGTTTTGGAAGTCCAAGCTGGGAACAATTGTGGGAAGAAATGATCTACCGCATGTCTTAAAGGATGGCCCAATGTTTCGTACACAAAGGGAGATAATAAAGGAAGCGCTGTAGCTTTTAGACAGTTTCAACAGCTCTTATCCAAGCTGCCTGTTTGATACTTTTCCTGTCATTTCACTCACTTAGGAACCTACTTAGCAAAAACGACTGCCAGAAAATTCCCATAAGAATTGTTTGGCTTTATAAATAAGGAGTCTGGCCCAGCATGTTGGTGGAGGACAGATTCTCTTCTTCAGAGATAACTCTTTGTTTTGGATCAACAGCAAAAGTCTATTGTTTTTTTTTGTCACTTAACGTTGTGTTTTGTTTTCCTTTGTGAACCTATTGAAACATTGTTGCCTGATTTAACTTCTCCAGTCCATTTAATTTTAGCTAACTGACTGCTAATCCTGGTGTACTGTCGCATCGCTAACAGTTTCTTAAAGGGGCAGCATTATGTAAACTTGACTTTTTTTTTTAGCTTTACGTCACGTCATGACGTCATCAGAGAGGACATTCAAACCTACCACGCACGACTTTGGACTGTGGAGGTTGAAGTACGTGGAGAAAGTAGAATATGCTAACTTCCTACATAAAAGCATATGCTGAGATTTGAACTCGGCAAATTCTTGCGCAGAATCGCCCCCTGGATGTTTTCAGTAACAGATCCCCGAAGTACAGGGTTTTATGAAGCGATTGGACCTGCCACTGCCAATGGACTTGAGGTGGTGCCATTACCTTGTTCTGTTTGCTCTCCAGCATCTTCGCTAGCTTTTCTGTTTCTTCACTAAAGCTTATCGACCGTTAGCTCAGGCTAAGCACAGCTAGCAAAGGGTGATACTCCCAAGCTAACATAGGCTACCTATTAATTGGCAGAATATTTTAAAATTATTTTTTTTGCAGCTACTTCTTTCTCCTCTTCCTTTTTTGTCTTGGCAACTCTGTCCATTTTCTTCTAATACGAGTGAAACCTGTGGATAAAACGGGAAAGGCCACTCCACCTGTTTGGCAGTATTTCAGATATTGAAAACAAAAAAACTCCAACAAATTTATAATTATTGGATAATTATTGCTATAGACTGAGATGGAACGCTTATTGTGATCCATTTTTCAGCCATATAGTCCGGTCCAAATCTGGACGACAGATGGATGATACAACAAAGGTGTGCGTTTTGTTGAGTCACTCTGCCCACATTAAAACGTACAGTTTTGTCAATCTGATTCCGGCTGCATTTATTTGTTTAATTATGAACGAGGGAAAAAAACGGGAAATGAAGAATGGTATATATTATGGGAAACGTCTGCTATACTCTGAGTGAAACGGATTCCAAAGCTCAGCAGCCAGTGTGGTGAAAGACTGGCTCCACTGAGCATTTTTAGAAAGTGGCAGGGCAAGTCAGCGACAAAGGAGTTTTGAAAGGCTCTGATTTGCCGATGATCTGATTTCTGATCAAGTCGTGTATCTGGTGGTCACTGGCAGGCCTCAGCTTGTTTCGTTTCCATTGAACTGGTGAGTGAGAGTCAACGCTCGAGTTGCCAAACTTCTCCTCGCTGCCTTTCATTCTGCATGAGCTGTGAAAAAACAGGCTCAGAGATGTTTTCAATACCAGGCGTGCAGGAACAAATTTCTTTCTGAAGATGAGAAAGCATGATCACTTTTCTACTGATATTTAAACTTATAATAATATTCAATATGTTTTGCCGCACCAAGGCCTAAAAAAAAGCTCACAAAGAAACTCATACACAAAGTCAGACAGCCTCCTCTTTATTACTTTGCCAGTTGTCTGGTTTTGCTTAGCTAGAAAAAGGACATTGTTTTTGTTGTTTTAGTGATTAAACATCTTTTTTATTATTATTTCCAGGCCTTTAAAGTTGCAGAAGAGCAACTGGGGATTCCGGCTCTGCTGGACGCGGAAGACATGGTGGCTCTCAGGGTCCCTGACCGCCTCAGTATCTTGACGTATGTCTCTCAGTACTACAACTACTTCCATGGACGCTCCCCAAGTGAGTTCTAACCCTGCGTCATTAAGTCAGTCGACATTATTGTCCGTCTTTTCTCGTGTAATTCGTTTACGTCTGCGTTCAGTTGGCGGCATGGCGGGTATAAAGCGTCCGGCCGAGGGCGCCAACGACGAACCTTCAGGGAAGAAGAACCAGCCGGTTGCTGCCAAGGTGTTTCCAGGATCTAAACCCAGCAGGGAGAACAGTCCTCCCCGCCCTGCCAACGTTACGAAGCCGTCTCCGTCACCTAAACAGATCAGAAATTCAACGCAGGTAAAGACACTTTCAGGCTGCATTTGGAACTCGTGGGCTGGATACTTTTTTTTGTTGCTTATTTTGAGAAGTATTCACTCACAAAATGCGAAATTGTAAGTGAAATCGATTGTAACAATGACATAAATGACTCCAGATGAAAGATTCTTCATGTTGCCGTTGTCATCAGAAGGCCTGTCACAAAAAACGATACGTTGTACCAGTCGTTATCGCCATGAAGGATAACATTGTTGACCATTTTCATGTAATACAGTCGTAATAATGGCATAATAAGAATGCATTGTCAGAGATCGATGAACTTTAGAATCTAATGAACATTTAACACTGAAACTGGAAGGCATTTGAAATATCCAAAACAAACAAAACAACAGAAACAACAACTAAAGTAAGTTATGATGCAACTGTAAACAAAATTGACTTTAAAAAATGGCTAGTACCAGACTGAAGACTTTTCACATCCAGTTTTTGGTGAAAAGAGAGAAACGATAAATCATGCAGATGGAAATGATTAAGCTTGTTTTATCATGCAATTTATTGATTTATTGCGACAAGCCTAATCATCATGTAGAGCAAAAATGAATTTCCACAAAAAGTAGATGTCCTCACTGCTGTCTTAAAAGAAGTTTTTCATTAACTGACGTCTTTGTCTTTCAGGAGCATCATGTTGAGAAATCTCAAGCAGGAACTTTAAGCAACAAATGTGTGTCGTGTAACAAACACGTTCACCTGGTGCAGCGACACCTAGTGGAGGGAAAGCTCTATCACAGGAACTGCGCAAGGTAAGGACACTAATGGGAGAATGGATTCCTGAAATTCATTTGAGTCGCAATAAATAATATAATGTAATAATATAAAGCTTGATGAAAAGAGAGAAATAATTTGGAAGTCTGGGAATGAGACTGAGTTGTTATGCATTTTAAGTGTAGATTAGGAAAATTCTTCAAAAATAGTTAATTATCTGCAGTTCCAGCTGTATTTATATTTGGCTGGACTCAGAAGACACATTGAAATAGAAGTTTCTTGTTTCGGTTTGAAAACCACTGGGGTTTTCTTAGATTTGTTTTTAGCAAAGAGCGATTCTACAAACTTGTTTTAATTCAACCTTCAAGGCTTTATTGAATTCAAGTCCAGTCTTTGACAAGGCCAATTGAAAACTGTAACAATTGTTTTTATTTTGTGCCATTCACAAGTGGAGCTGCCTGGATCTTTGTCCAGACTGCAAACCTCAACTATGTTTGAACTATTCTCTTCTGAAATGCTGTGTTAGTTTGACTTCAGAAGTAACTGGACTTCGCGATTGGGAAAAGTTTTACCCAATCATTTAAAACGTCAACAGAGTCCATTCCTGCAGGAAGTAATTGCTTCTCAATACCCAGAGGTCCAGGCCCTCTGCACCTATCTGTACGAAGCAAAGCGCAGAGGGTTTTTTGTAAAAAAGTTTTAACCACGCTAAGTCACATTTTCTGATATTAAAATTAGTTTGATGCTCTGAAACATTCAATTGTGACCACAAAAGTAAAAACAGAAGAATTCTGTACGACCGGTCCACAAAACATATCGTATATTAAAACCACGTTTTCTTTCCTGCATTTCAGGTCTCTTTCGACGAACACGAGCTCCCCGTTTCGCGATCTTCCCACAAACACCCACATTTCCAAATTCAGTCCCCAAGCCGAACCCAGTAAGCCCGCCACAGTGGCCCCGGCTAAAACACCGTCCAGACTGGGGCCAACGTGGGTGACGGAGAAGCCCGGCTCTCCTCCGAACGGCTCCAGTTCGCTTTCTGCTTCACCCGTCTCAGCTCCTGCTTCGGAGACCCCGAAGGTTCCCGTGTCCAAACCGTCTGCCTTTACAACGGGCGTCAGCACCAACCCCACGGCCGTTCCCCGGACCTCCGTCACCGCGGCCAAAACGTGGGAGTCAAAAATGAAGTTTTTACAATCGGATGACAGCAGCGCCAACCACGAGGAGAAAAAGACGTCAGTCTTTAGTACAACTGTGAATAAAGGTCAGACCACGAACAGCAAGGGGCAGGACGTGTTGCCGGGTCAGACTGTAACCGTGGTTGTCAATGTTAAAGATGTGGATAAAGGGTGCGCAGCTAAAACAACTGCTGCGGGTAGCAAGGCGAGTACAAATGCTAAAGAGTATGACGATAAGACGAGAGCATCAGCAGCAGCTTTCATCTCCAAGAAACTTCCTGAGGAGAACAACAACAACAACAAGCCATCGTGGACAAACGTAGCGCTCCGAAAAACTGACAAGTAAGCCTGATCAGAACGGAAGATTTATCCTTAACCCTGCAGTACTTTGACTAAAACATGTTTTTCACATATTTGTTCAAACTAGCTATGTTTGCGTTAACAGCAAAATTGCACAATTGAAATTAGGAAGATAAATTCACTCTATGGAAACAAGCCAATTTAAAAAAAAAACAAAAAAAAAACTCCCGATTTTCAATAAAAGGCTTTTGCACTACGTTGAGGTGGGTTTTCAGCCATATTGAAAGACATTTTTCTCATTACATTTCACATGATCGACTGCCAGATGTTACTACTAGCGAAAACCACAAAGAAGAAGACAGGAAGTAGAAACTGGATGATGCTTTGTTTTTGCTCTGACAGCATCACACGGTTCATAAAAAGTTGCGCATCATTCCAACCTGTTGAAACCATAACTCTCATGTAAAATGCCGTTCTACACAATGTCGCAGACGTAGACGCTCCTAAGGTTAAAGGGCTAGTTGCTTCAACGATTGAATGAGACGCCAACTTCTCCTCTGATTGGCTGAATTATGGATATATCTCATGTAACTGTCCACTATTCACACTAAATCCGCTGCTGACATGATTTAGTGTGAATAAGCTTATTCATGTTTGATTTAAATGTTATTTCTTATTTTAACGGAAACACCTCAATTGCAAAATTGTGTTCTTTTTGACATTGGCAGAAAATAGACAAAGGTTTGCGCACATTTGTAATGGAAACGGCTCCTGTCAGTACGACATGAGATAATCTGTGAAAAGATTTCCTTCTGCCTGAGCTACTATTGCTATCTGAAGAAATGCACAGCTCCCAGCCAAAAACAACCAAGCAGAGCCTGCAGGAGGGTGTTAGCGCTGTCAATCATGATCGTGTACATGCTGCTCAATGTTCTAACGGAACTTCAACTCACCGTTAAAGGAAAACCGTTTATCCACGTCATCGGTGGCCATGCTCACTCGCTTTAGCATTCACAGCAGGCTCCGTTGTGGTGAACCAGCTTTAACGTAGCAAAGAGAGGAGGAAGTTGTAAGCGGCTTGTAGGCGAGGTTGATTGACAGCACTAAGACCCTCCTCCTGCTTCTGATTGGTCGTTTCTGACAGAGTGGTGTATTTCTTCAGATGGCAGAGGAGCTCCATTTCTTTTTTTTCACAGATTATCTGTCTTACACTTTACTGTCACAGTTTTAACAAATATGTAAAAAAAAAAAAAAATAAAGAATTTTTTTTTTTACCCCTCCAGGGGGTCTTTTGTGGGCTCTAGTGTCCCTTATATGACAGTGGGCTGACAGGAAACGGGGAAGGAAAGGGGGGAAGACATGCGGCAAATGTCGTCGGGTCCGGGAGTCGAACCCGCGACGGCCGCGTCGAGGACTCGAGGCCTCCAAATATGGGTCACGCTAACCACTACGCCACCACGGCACGCCCAGGAATTTTTATTTTTATAAAAGTTGCATTCTGCTTCTTAAGCTCTTGTTCACGTCGAACATCTTGTGATAAAGAATGACTTTGAATGAGTTTAATTTGTTGTGTTCAGACCTCTAGAGGAGACCCCAAAGAAGACTGAAACGGGGGGCGTCCGGGGGAAGGTGAAGCTGAAAGCAGACCCGTCTCTCCTGGCGGACCTGCAGACCCCAGAGCCTGAAAAGTCGGCTACCAGTGCGGCGGGTCGGAGCGGAGGAGCAGACAAGACTCCAGACAGGGGAGGCCTAAAACCCCCCCAAACCTCCCACAACACATCAGGTTAAACACACTCTTTCAAGGAGTTATTATCTCATCTGACATGGCAGTCTAAAGGTTACATTCAGGTGTGGAATGTATCTTATTCATTTAAAGTCACAATGTAAATAACTTAAATCTTTGAGAGGGAAATTTTTTGTGATGGAAATAAAAAGGGAGTGAAATGACACTTGGACTCAGCAATGTCTCCTGGTTGGAGAGTTTTCTGCAGCATTACCTTCTACGACGGAATATTGGGGCCAGGATAAGAGAATAAAAGTAAATAAAATTATAAAATTAAGTCAAAAATTTATGAGAATAAAGTCCTAGTATTATAGTATTGTTGCTGCATGCGAAATAAGACAAAACAAATGTACAAGTACGTCTTCAGCATAATACAGGAGCTTGTTTGTAGTAAATAATTCTTATTATTGATGAAAAAGTCCTTGCTTATCTCACTTATGAGAAGACATTTTTCCAGTGTTATTAGTGAAATAATCTTTCAGTGGAACCTGTAATTTTTCATCAATATTAAGGAATTATTGACTTAATCCAGGCTCCTATAACTTGATGAAAAGTTACTTGTAAGTTAGTTTTGTCTTCTTTCAAAATTCACTTACAAGTTAGTTTTAAAACTAACTTACAATTTTCAAACTTTTGACCAAGAATACTTGATCTGATTTTGTGTTCCTGCAGTGTAGACACAGTGAAGGAAGCTGTTCATTTTTATTTTTTTAACTAGTCAAGCAAAAAAGAAAAAAAGGAAAAACTTAACCGGCTGAAGCATCTCCAATTAGTTGCCTGCGGGGCCATCTGCTGGTTAAAATTGGTTTTGGCACCATGTTGCACGCCCTACCTCTCAGCCACTAACCCGTGCATATGCATGTCATTGGAACAAAAATCAATTAATTTAGAAGAGAATAAATATAATGCATAAGTAAATCCATTGCACTCACCTAATCTTGGATGGAACGAAACTTTCTTCACCTCAATCAAAGTAAAACTCAAGTTATATTATTTGGTCAGAGTCTTCGCACTACAAATCCAGATCTGGTTCTTAGTTCTTTAGCTCGGTTTTGTCAGACCTCTGCTAGGAATCTCGGTTTTACTTTTGATAGTTGTTTAAAGCTAGATAAACAAGTTAGCTCTGTCGTTTGATCAAGTTTTTATCACCGATAATTTAACAAAAGTTAAATCTTTCTTTTGTTTTAAGGACTTTGAAGGACTTATCCATGCCTTCAGTACATCTCGTTTGGATTATTGCAATTCATTATACGGAGGCATAAATAAACCGCAGATGCAGCGACTTCAAACGATCCAGAACGCAGCAGCACGGCTTCTTACAGGAACCAGGAAGCATGACCATATAAGGCCCATACTGGCCTCTTTACACTGGCTGCCTCTTTTTTTATCGAATAGATTTTAAGATTCTTTTATTAACTTATAAAGTTTTAAATGGATTAGCTCCCCCTTATCTTCGGGACCTTTTAAAATTTCAGTCCGTGTCCAGAACCCTACGTTCAAATAATCAGCTATTACTGACAGTTCCTCTGACCTGACTTAAGAGGAAAAGAGATCTGGCCTTTTCTGTTGTTGGTCCTATTCTATGGAACAATTTACATTTCCAGATTAGATCTGCCCACAGCCTGGATCATTTTAAATCACTTCTCAAAACTCATTTTTATTCTTTGGCATTTATTTGAAGTAGCGTTTTGTGTTATTGTCTGATTTTATCAATTTGTGTTATTGTCGTTCTTGTACTGCACTTTGGTGCAGTTTTACACCTGTTTTTAAAGTGCTATATAAATCAATTTTACATTGACTTTGACATAAGGCAAGATGAGAATCCAAATAATAACCAATAAAAGTCATAAACGTGTCAGGGGAACATTAGTTGGTCATGTGTGAAATCACCCACTTAGTATTTTTTTCCCCTCTGGGCTACATGATCTCAAGCCCATGAAATGGCTGCATCATTAACCTGGCAGTGAGTAAAGCGAAGCTTCAGACGCTTCATTGGTCCATTTAAAAAAACAAAACAAAAAAAAGAACAAAAAAATTAGTTGAATTCTTGATTATTCCAGAAGGTTTAATGTTGCGCTGCTTTATCAAGATCTCAGAGTAGATTTAAATGCCAGTTTGGCTGCGTCAAAGTTTCAGATGTCTAGAGTTTTATTTTGAAGAACCTTTATCCCTCTGGTAACTAAATCAGCATCATACCGCCACACAATGTTTGATGGTTACAACACTGTTCTTAGTTCTGGAATTATTTTGACCTCAAATTTACTTCTTTTGATTGCTGGCACCAAGTTTAATTATTTGTTTCCTGACTATAACGTAGAATGCATTTGGTTTTCCCATTACTTCAAGATTGCCTTAGTGGCAAAATATTTGTTTTTAATTCAAAAATGTATTATTGTCAGAATAAGTGATTCTTTATTTATTTTAGTTTTTTTGTTATACATTTTGCATAAATTCCCAATATTCTGTGTATGTGTAGGACTTAAGCATTTCTTACTGATATTATGGACTTGAAACCTTCATATACTGGTACATCACAAGTTTACACTGCAAAAACACAAAATATTATCAAGTATTTTTGGTGTAGTTTCTAGTAAAAATATGTTAGGGTTCGCCTAACGCTTAGACAAAACTGAATAATAAGTAACTTTTCGGTGAAATATAAGAGCTTGTTTTAAGTCAATGATTCCTTAATAATCTGGCAATGGAAAAGCACCAGTTCCACTGGCAGATTGTTTATGTATAAGATGGGAAAAATGTCTTATTATAAGGGAAATAATCTGCCAGTGGAACAAGTAGCTTTTCATCAATATTTAGGATAAACTGACTTAAAATAAGCTCTTACACTTTGCTGAAAAGTTACTTGTAAGCTAGTTTTGTCTTATTTCAAGAGTTAAAAGATATTTGCACCAGAAGCTAGACCAGAATTACTTGATAAGATTTTGTATTTTTTTTAACTTTAGTGAAGGAAGATGACCAGAGAGGTAAAAAAAAACAAAAAACAACAAACGTATTTGATTTTTTTTTTTTTTTAACTTTTTTGTTTGTTTGTTTTTTGTTTTGCAGCGTCAGAAAATGAGTCTCCTGGAGCCTGGAGGTCAAAGCTCAAGCCTATCTCCAAAGAAGCAAAGTAAGCCATTCTATGAACTAACATTTATTTATTTTTTAATCGGCTCGTTTGAATCTAACGTCTGTCCACTGGTGACTCCCTTCCTCTCTGTTCTAGCAGCAGGGAGTGTTTGTACATGGGTGTCCTCTCAGCATACTGACACGGAGCGTTAATTGTTGGAGATCTTTCTTCCCTCCTCATGTCTTGTCCGTCCCTCCTGTCCATCCATCCGTCCTCCTGCAGGACGCCTGAACCCGCTGCTCGGCCAAATGGCCCATCCGTCATTTGTTGTCGCCGCTCTCCGTCTCTCCCCTTCCGCCCCAAATGGCGTCAGGGCGGAGCGGAGTCCTCCGCGGTGCAGCATATGCTCCTTCCAAAGAATCCTCTCTCCTCTTCCTTCTCCTTTCATAAATCAAAACTCAGAACCGCGGTGGATTGAAGCAGATGAAATGAGGTCGATTGAATTCTCGGTTCCTTTGCCTAATTTTAATCTCGTCTGTTCAGACCTGCAGGTCTTCCTCAGTCTTCGCCTAAACCGTACAGTAATGGAGCGACGAGGACTTCAGAGCCTGGTGGGCCTTCGGCGGTCAGCACCGTCGTTTCTGTGTCAAAGGGTAACGGCGACATCACTGCTGCACTGGGATTTCAGTTTTCAATTGTTAAAGAAGTAGAGAATAATCAATGTTACATTCACATTTTGAATTTGATCTCTTATCAGAATCTCAGAACGGGCCGAAGGAGCAAATTCCCAACGCCGCCAAGTCCGAGTCCAAGAATTCTAAGGTATGCGCCTTAAGAATTAGCCCTGTCACAATAATCAGAAAATCAGTTCATCGCTTGACAAATTAAAACAAACTCAATCATTTCCATTTGCATGATTTATTGTTTTTCTCTTTTGTTTTTTTCTATCCAAAACTGGATGACCAAAGTGTTCAGTTTGGTTCTTTGGTCTCAACTAGTCTTTTTTTTTTTTTCCAAGGACAGTTTTGTTTAGTCTTCACTGTCCATTTTATTTGATGTTTCTGTTGTTTTTATTTCTTCATTTTGGACATTTTAAATATGTTCCAGTTCAAGTGATGAATGTTCCAAGGCTTCCCCCCAGGTGACTTGCTCAGCCTGGTGTTTGGGTCCTAGGGCAGTCATTCATCCAGTGACCCGTTGTGTTTTTGAGTTTAAAAAAAAAAATGTTTAAAATTGACAGGAAATTTTAAAATATCACTTGATAATTATGTATTATTGAAAGATTGGAAGATTAATACCTGAACAACAACTATAAAGTCTTAAAAAAATGCAAATATTTTAAAAAGACTTGAATAAATAAGCAATGCTTAGCCTGGTAGGGGCACAAGAAAAAGCCTGGTGGCCCGCCAGGCTTATAATACACTGGGGGAAACCCTGTGGTCATTAGAATTGAAAATGTATTCATCTTTAAGAATGTATCCTTGCATTATTGAAAATGGACTCAAAACAGCAATATTATAGTTTATCGCGATAACCTCTGGTACAATATATCATCAAGCAAAATTTGCTATTGTGACAGGCTTATTAAGGATACAATGTAAAAAAACAAACAAACAAAAAAAATTAACTTTAAAAAAAGGAACAAGGACAGAAAAAAATAACCAATAAAAAGAAAAAAAATCAGGCATGCACATTAAATGTCAAAATGACTGAAGTTTTATTACTGAACAACACAGCATACATGGAGAAGGGAGGGGGACAATATTCTTAGCAAGCAGTGCAAAAAGATTTCTATGTATAATTTGCATTGGTGGGATCCAGCTGATTATTTAACTTCAACTTGGTAATTTTGGACAAAACAGAACGTTGTAAATACTTTAGTATTTACAATGTTGTCGTTCTTTGGCACATTCACACATGGTTCATTTCAGCTTGTTAATATTTCATCTGGTCTCACCATTTTAGTAAACAAGTGAAACGTTTGTGAAGATAAAAACTGACTAAATGTTAAACAAAAACAGATGTAAAAAGAGAAGTTTTTTTACGTTTGGAAAGACGAGTAAAGTCCGAGTACAATCTGATGTCGTTAAAAAACAACAACAAAAGGGCACATGTGGGAAAAAAAAATAAACGTGTTAAATCTGTCAAAAAACTTTTTTTTTTTTAAAACTGCACAAAACTTTGCTTATGTATGCGAACGTCTGCAGACGAAGCCCGGCTACATCCCCAAAGAGGACATCGCCCGGGAGCTGAAGGAGATTGAAGAAAACCTAAACGAACTGGAGAGGAGAGGAGTGGAGCTGGAGTTGAGGCTGCGCAAGAGTGAGGAAGGTGAGCCAGCGACTCCCAGAATGCACGTCTGGAGGGGAACGTAAGGGGAGGGAGCGCGCCTCTGATCGGACGCCTGTCTGTTGTGCCACAGAGGGCGGCGACGACGACGAAGACGAGCTCATGGTGGAGTGGTTCACCTTGATCAGAAACAAGCAGGTGGCCATGCGTCGGGAGTCGGAGCTCGTGTATATGTGAGTACACACACACGCCCACACACACACACGGGTTAGGAAAAAGGGGTTTTCAGTAATTAGCGGAACAGACTTGTGGCCAGAAGGTCGACAGTTTGAGGTCCCAGTGTCCTCCCTCCTCTGTCCCACAGCGAGGAACAAGGCAGCTGAGGCCCCCCACTGGCCACGCTGAACAGACAGTAGCTGGAATCAGGATGTCGTTCAGAAAAACAAATTTACGACCTTGGACGTATTGGGCGTCAACGGAAATTCTGGAATCTAAAAAGCACTTTGCTGTAATCTCTTTAAAAAAAATTAAAAAATGTTTAATTTTTTTGATAGCAGATAAAAAAAATAAACAGTCTGCTGTATCGTAGCTTGGAAAGGATCATAGTAGAGGAATATATTTTTACAGAGGTGTCCACACGTCCTTAAAGCTGCGGTACGTAACTTACTAAAATATGTTTCTTCCATATTTATTAAAACTGTCGCCGTGTCATCTCAGTAGAAGCGACAATCTGTGGAAAAGAAATCAACTCCTCCACCACCTCAGTCTGCAAAACTGTGCCACTACCTGGTCAAAACAACCAATCAGAACCAGGGGGAGGGTCTTTGCGCTGTCAACCAACCTCATGTATATGCTGCTCAATATATTAATGGCAGAGAAACAACTTACTGTTCCAGGAAAACCGTTTATCCACAGACATTGGTGGTCATGCAAACTAAATAAAGGTTGTTTAAATTAGAGCAGTTCATAATAACTTCTGATTCAAGGCAGATCAAGCGAGAAATTCTTTGCAATTTGTTTTAAATGATGATGTTGGTTTTTTTTGTTTCCTTTTCTCGTGTCTGCAGAGGACGAACTCAGGATCTGGAAGAAGAGCAGCCCAGTGTGGAGCAGGATCTCAGGAGGCTGATGGAGAAACCAGGTGAGTTTTTAGAGGAGCAATCTCAGCGAGAAACTCCCCCCCGAGTTCTGCGGCGCGACTGAAATACTGTCGTGTTTGCAGAACATTTAAAAACGTTCCGGGACAGACAGAGGGAAAAGCAGCTCATGGACAAACTCCTAGAGATTGTCAACGATAGAAACGCTATCGTAGAAGGTCTGGATGAGGACAGGCTCAGGTATGTCCTCCTTTTTATTTATTTATTTATTCTCTTAAAGTTACAGTATGGATCTGATTTAGCAGATGAAATAAAAACTTTAATCCACAGAGCCCTGAATACGATCCTCGTATAAAATGCTCATGTTCCTCGTT
The DNA here is from genome assembly GCF_002775205.1 of Xiphophorus maculatus. Taxonomy (NCBI): domain Eukaryota; kingdom Metazoa; phylum Chordata; class Actinopteri; order Cyprinodontiformes; family Poeciliidae; genus Xiphophorus; species Xiphophorus maculatus. The sequence goes on along the minus strand of NC_036447.1, from coordinate 28,039,406 downwards.
ACTTTACACAAACGCAGTGTTTCCACACACAGGTGTGAGCTCATTCTAAACTTGTTTGCTCTTTGTGCTTTCTTTTTTTTTTTCTACAGGGAGGAAGAGGAGGATGAGGAGCTAAACAAGATGATGATGAATTTCAGTGAGTGTCTCCACCACCCCCTCTCTCCATTATGCTCATTATTAATCAAAGCCTCGTTGTCGCTGTGATTTTAGTCGGCGTCCGAGGGAACAGATTTCAGGTTTGGCTGAAGTGGATGGAACTTGGGGAAAAGTTTGTCTTTGTGAACTTGCGGTGCATTTTTAACGAGTGCTGCCGGGTGATGTTTTCAGCTAATTTGATTTAATGTCTGCTAATGGAAAATGGCATCAAACATAAAAAAAAAAAAAGCTTTTCCTGCATCTTTGTTAGACAAAATGGTTAATGCGGCCGGTTAATTTGACCCTTTTGAAAACTCTGTTGGTCATTTGCAATTCATGATCGGGAACCCGGAGCGGAACGTTGTGGAGATTTATTGAAACTCGGTGAGAGGTCGGCGAGTAAACGTGGAACGTGGGCTAAACATTAGCCATTTCGCTTTAATGTATTCATGGAGTTCATGACAAACTTTCAGTATTTATTTCCTTTTTTCTTTACTCTGTCTAAAGGCCTGTTTTGAGTTTGTTCTTCTCTTGTCCTCCCAGACATAAAGAAGGACAAAACCAAGAGAAAGTCTCAGAAATTCAAACTGTTCAGCTGGGGAGGCAAGAAGGACGAATGACGCTCCGGGAAACCGACACCACCTTGTTTTCACAAGCTGCTTCCTCTGATCACTGTCAATTCCTGGGATGACATCGATACTGTGTGTGTAGGGGTGTGCATGCGTGGGTGTGTGTAGGAGAGAGAGAGAGAGAAAGATCCACCATTCTCTGCCTTGTGATGAGATTTACTTCAGTACTCCAGTTGTTTAGTTCTAATCTTGTTCTTGTCTTTACCTGTTGACTTTATGCCCCAACATTCTCAGTATCTGACTCGTATTTCCTTACTTGCATAATGTATTCAATACTGTATGTATTCTGTAATGCATAATGGGTAAAAAAACCCCAAAAACAAACAAGATTTAATTCTGAGTTATTTTGCCCAGACTCTACAAAAAGATTGTCATCAGAAGAAATTATGACCAGGAATTTCTGTGCTTTATCCTTAGGAACCCGCCACAGTTATTGGCACCCTGGTGAAAATGTTTACGAACAACTTATGCTAGCATGTTCACATCAAGACACGCCTTGTTGCAGTTCCCTTAGCACTAGCGCTGGAGATTGAGCATGAATTTTGAGATTTCTCATTTGTCTGATGTGCGAGTTTTGGTTAGCTGCTGTTTTCTTTTGGCCGTTTCCTGCATTTCCTAAATTGCAAGTTCACTTATCTTTCCCATTTTGGAGAGTGGCAATTAGAAATTGGGGATCGCATTTATACTCAACTTAATGTTTGCTGCACAATCTGTTCACTTTAACCAAAGTGTGCTTCAGTTAAATTAGTTTTTTTTAAGTGCTAAATAGTGTGGCAAATTTGGTGCAGATTGAATAAATGTTCTCAAATGAGTTGTTTTAGTTTTAAAGTGGATTTTTTTTTTACCTTGTGTGCCAGTAATTTTGCTGAGTTCTGTGTATCTTTCGGTTTCAGGATAAAGACATACATTTTGTTCTTCCACCGGTTCAGTTAAAACCCAATCAAGTTCATACTTTTCTGAGGATTGAGTCTTTTGTCACGTTTCAGTTTGGTTGTTGCTGATGTACAAGTCTAAAGTAGATGACAGGATGTGCAGCGCGGTCTGCCGAATGGGAATGTTTAGTTTTGCTGGATAGTGCTTGAATGAAGTTCATTTTGTGGCAAAAGACTGCTTGTGGTTTAGTTCAGCTAGCTGTTAGCTCTGAAACAGCTAGCTGACGTTAGCTAATATCTAACAGAAAGTTGGCTAACAGCATGCAGATGTTGGCTAATAACAGCCGACATCTGCCGTTAGCTAGTGCTCACAGAGGCACTAGCTAACGGCAGATGTTAGCTGTTAGCAGCTGGTAGCTAACACGTAACGTGCTACATCTGCTGTTAGCAGATGTTACGTGTTACCAAACAGCAAACATCTGCTGCTAGCTAACATCTAACAACCTGTTAGATCTGCTCTTAGCATATGTTAGCCTTCAAAGGGAAGCCACTAAGAGAGCTAGCTCCTGCGTTATAAGTTATTGACTTTCGTAGTTTCTACTTTGTTGAAATTGTAATAGTATGTAAAGGCTGGTCATGTGGAAAATCATCCGGTTTGTTGTTAAATTCCTCTATAAGTGAAATATTTATAATCGTTTTGGAATGATAGCCATCCAAATAGCAGTATAATCTAAAGATTTTTATGCCGTGTAAAAAGAAAACAAATAATAATTCAGTCTATCTGCTACATTATTGCTGCTGCATTAAGAAAATGACTGGTTTGTCTCATGTGACCTTCATGTGTAATTACATGTAATTCATTAATGAGTCAGGAGAGCACCAGATGCGGTTCACATTGGACCTCCATATGTGTATGTTTGTAATATTTTTATTCTGTATTAAATGTATATGGCCATAAATAATGTTTTTGTTTTTTGTTTTAAACCAACAAACATTGTTTCCTTTTTTTTTTTTAGGTCGACCAAACTAAATTAGACGTTAAACTAAGTTGGTGTTTAAAAAACATACATTTGTAGAATAATGTTAATTCATTTGTATAGTGTATAATATTATAAGTTTATATAATATTGAGTTGAGAAGTATTAAAATAAACAACTACGCTAAGTTTCAAACCAATGTATTTTTTTTTAAAAAAGTGCTCTAAATACATGAATATACAATATCAGAAACTACATTCATGCCAATATCGCCTGTCATGTAACAAGAAGATAATTTGAACACAAATCGTAATCTATTATGTTAATTTGGTTTTGATTTTATTATCCCGAATTTTGAAAGAGAAAGATAAATTGCTGTGCTGCACGTGCATCGTCTCCAACCACCAGGAGGCAGCACGCGACTTTATGAAACCAATACAGTTGGCGCGCTGACACTTTGGTTAATTTAAGGAACAGACTGGTGGTCAATCACAAAATCTGAGTGACAAAGTATTTCTGGGATTTGTAGTAAATTCATTTTGGATTTTGTTTTTCTTCCCTGTAGTTAAAGACACACGTTCCAGCGTTCAAATATTCCCATAGATTCCTAAATATAAAAATTGAAACATAGAAGGAAAACAATGATAAAATAACATGGTATTATTGGAAAAATCTTAAAATCCTCCATTAAATCTCACTCAAACAATAATCAGAACGTTATTATTAGTGTCATCCAATCATCTTGTCTCTTACACTCAAAAATATACCGAATAGCTTGAATCCACACACTGCAGAAGCAAAATCTTACCAGGTATTTTTGGCCTATTTTCTAGTGCAAATATCTTGGCACACTTGAAGCAACACACAACTAACTTACAAATAACCTTTCAACAAGATATAGGAACTTGTAAGTCAATAATTCTTTAATATTATTTCACTTATGGAAAAAAATGTCTTGTTATAAATGAATTCATCTGCAAATGAAATGATGTTTTCATCAGTATTAAGGAATTATTGATTTAATACAAGTTTCTATATCACTTTGAAAAGTTACTTGTAAGTTATTTTTGTCTTATTTCAAGAGTATTAAGAAAATGCACCAGAAACAAGTTATTGCTTTGTTTTGTTTTTGCAGTGCAGACAGTATACTAGTTGGATGCTACTGTGTTTTAAGGTTGCAGCTGTAAGTTCTGGATCCTTTTTGTCTCTTCACAAAAACTTTGCATCAAGCTCTTCCTGGTCAATTCCAAAAGCCACAGGTGAAGTTATGCAGGTGTAAAGCAAACATTGCATTGCAAAGCTGACGGCAACCAGACGCAGCAATAAATCATTTTCTGCTAAAGTTTAGTTATTCTGCAACGAGAGAGAGAGGGGGCAAGAGGAGGGAAAATCCAACAAAATCTTGAAAAAAAGAACAAGGAAAAGGGCTTTTAGGTTCTCCTTGACTTGTTTCATTTGTGTGTGTGTGTGTGTGTGTGAAAACACAAAACAGTGTAATCTTCCTCTAAAGGCAACATCTGTTCCTGTTGTTATGTGTGAAAATGTTTGTTGATTCCTCCCTCAAAGCGTGATAAAATGTCCCATCACTGCGCAGCTGTGTGTCTGAATCAATCATGTCTCAGTTTAACTTGGGAACATGTTTATCTTTGAGGGGAGAAAACGTGCCTTGAAGTCGACTCACTGAGGTACAGTCGTAATGTCCCGTTTTAAACTCGGAGCAGCGTGTTTTTAAAGTGTGGCGCTCTGCACGCGTAGAGGACTCCTGGTTAAACTGGAAAAAGAGTCTGCTGGTGTATAAAAAGAGGCTTCACTAAGATAGAACTGTATATTTTAAATAACTAATAGGGCAGAAGGAGAAAATTTAGATTTTTTTTTTTTTTTTTTTTAGTACAATTGCCACACTTACACAAAGCAGAGGCTCTGTAGAGCCATCAATTTCTAGAGCTCTCAGCAGTAAATGACCTAATAAAGTTCAATGTGATAAAAAAATAAAAAATAAAAATGCTAATCCTCCTGAATGTGATGGCTTCATCCGGCGCAGAAGGTAGATCCGGATCTGTGTTTGGACTGTTTTGATTCAGTCGAACTTTCTGCGTTATCAAAGATATTAGCTTCATCTAAATCTGTAAGTTGGAAGTTAAGACCCTGACCCAATCAAATGGCTGAGGGAAGTGTTCCCTTGGATCATTTTGCAAATATTACACATCCTTCTAAAAATAATGGCCTAAGTCATTTTCTTTTTGTTAAAAGAGGATTTAGGTTAAAAAAAAGAAAACAAAAAACTTTAAGCAAAAATGATTAGTCTAGCCTTTGTACATGAGCTTTCTAAGGTAGCTGTAAGTACAGTAAATGTTTACTTAAGAAACTTTCTTTTGATCAACATTTCTTTTCATTTATTTATTTTGAACATGATAGCAGTATAAAATCACACACATGAACAAGGAATGCAAAAGACGTATTTTTTGTACCATAATAATCTTAACATGGTCCAAAAGCAGTAGGAAGAAATAAGAAACCTATGAACTCCTACCCCATAAACTCATACAATATTTTCAGATAGACCTTCATTATTAAATAATAATAATAATAACATATTTTATAATAACAAATTTTAAAAAGGCATAGTTTAATTAATATCAATCATAATATTAATCTTGAATATCTTCAAGATTCAAAATTTTCTGCTTTTAAATTCTGACAAGACAACAGTTGTCTGCTTAGTCAGTCACTTAATCTGGATGGCATTAATTTGGTCTCTTTTTTTTCCCCCCCCTGATGTCTCATTTCTCTCATCCCATGATCAACAGGCTTATGGGATTTCTTTCTTTTACCTCTGGAATGTTGCCACAATTTGAACAGGAGTGATGCTGAGAAGCTAACCAGTTCATGCATTTGTTACTTCAAGGCTGGACTACTCTAATTCTTTACAGCCAGGAAGTACAAAAACAAATATAATAATCAGCCCCATCATACATAAGAGATATGATTGGTCCACATGTTCCTAACAGAGAACTTTGCTCTCAGACTGAAGGTGTGCTGCTGGTTCTTAGAATTTCAAAACGTAGAATGGGAAGCAGATCCTTTAGACAGACACCCTGTCTACTTTTAAGGCGGGGCTCAAAACTTTCTGTTTTGATAAAGCTTATAGTTATTGATTCACTATAAATAAACTGAATTAAATGTTCTGTGATGGGTTCGTTTACACAACACCATTGGTCCTTGCAGATTATTCACTCAGAGTTTTAAATGGTTAAACCTGCTCTGTTATGATGTGCTGTCTGTGGCTCGTATCTGTTTGATCTTAACTGAAGTCTGGCATATCTGCCATCAGCACAACTCAAACGAGCCGCTGCTGTTGTTTCTCACAGCTTCATGTTCTTTTCCTCGCTTTTTTAAATGTTGAAACTGAGGCTGTGTTCAGAACTGGACTGTTCAAATGACGCTGTCCACACTGACTGGATTGTGCTTTTTAACTTTGTCTTAAGTTAAAAAGCGTTTGTTTCAGTCAAACCTCAAATGATTTTTACTGAGGTTTTCTCTTTATATTAAACCTGATGAAGCACATTAATGATAATATAAATGATAGCTATAAACTTTATGTGGTTATCAAAGTTGGCAATTTGTTTGTTTACAATTATTATTCCCAATTACTTTTTAATTACTTTTCAAAAATGTTTAGAGCTAAGCATCATACTTGTATTACAGTAGATTTTTTAAAATCAAATATATATATTTTCGTTAATATGCTTTTTAAACTTTTTTTCCCCTTGCATACATATTGTGGTGCGGTGAGCGGGTCACTGTGTCTACAATGTGACTTGTGGGTCAAAAGGGCTAGTTTTATTAATTAATTAATTTATTTGTAATTTTTTGGATCAGGCTGATGTAAAGTCATGGCACTGGGTTGATCTCGTACTCTGCAACGCTTTGTGTTAAAAAAGCTACATGTTGTAACGTCTATGACCACTAGGTGGCACGACTGTTGCTTGAACGCTGTTATTGCGCCGCGAGTTAAAAACTGAACGCTGCGGTCCACGCTTCTTTCCGGCTGGTGGCGGGAACCAACGCTTCCTTCAGCTGTTTGCTGACCGCCAATATAACTTAAGACGTCAGAGCCCTTTATAAAAAATGAAAAGCAGAAAGAGCAACGGTGAAGCGAAGGAGGAAAAAAAGAAAGCTCTGGAAACATACGCAGCTAGACGCGCGAAACTTAGCAACTTTTTCACAAAAACGAGCTCGCGCTTGGAAACGTCAAATGAAGACGGGTGAGACAAACCGGTTCACTCACGTCAATGAATTGTGTTGCATTGTGGCTTATAACATTACATAATTTAAATAGAACAAAGTTACAAGTTTCTGTGATAAACGACCCTCTGGTCTGTAAAAATTCCAATCTTTATCTAAATGTATCTTAATTTCAAATAACATTTTCAAAATACTGTAGGAGATACTTATCAATCCTTCACCACCAAACAGGAAGCAGATACAGCTTCCACTGGGAATAACAGTGCTTGATTAGCCAGCAAGCGACCTGACATACTCCTGATAGAGAATCTATGGAGTACTGTCAAAAGGAAGATGATAGAGACAACAAAGAAAACAAGCTGATTGATTAGCCCTGGTTGCTTTATTAAAGCAGCCTCGACTAATTAATTCTATGCCATGCGTTGCAATAATTCATGCAAAAGCAGCCGTGACACATTATTGAGTGCATGAACACAATTTTCAGTTGATTGACATGTCTGCATCAAAAATCCAACAGTATTCTGATTTTCAGAGAAACCGAATGTAGAGTTCTCCTCAGTTTTAACCCAACGACTTATCCAGGAGGTAAAAGAAAAAGAAAAAAGAAGAGAATATGAATTTTTATTCTCTTCTATTTTTATTCAAATTCTTCTGGTTGCATATTGCATATGTTGGGTATCTCGCTGGCTTAGTTTTGGCTGATAACAGCCTCGAACCGAAATGTGTTCTCCTGGTTGACGGAAAAGTTAAAATTCACTCTCTCTAGAACATCATACTACTTTCTCCAAAAACTACATTGGAATAATAAACAAAAGCAGCAACAATGAAACCGCAGAATAATAAACCTGCTTTTATGGAAGCAAAACGTACATTGTAATAGTTTTAATCTAAACTTTTCTGTTTTGTCTCTTTCGTCTGATCATATTGGTTCATATGACTTCTTATTGGATATTATGAGCAGCATGAGGTCATACAGATGATTTTTTATAAACTTCAGGATGTTCTTGCAAACCAGCAAGAGGTCATGACAATGAGCAAAGAGGAGCACATAAACTATTATCTAACATACTGTAGACTGCTTAACTGAAAGAAAAAATAAAGCATTCTGACATTTAATGTTGGTAAAATATGTTCCACTTTAGTACAAAAGTCACCATGTTGTGTTAAAGTGAATACGTATTTTTCCTTAAAGTGTTTAGAATCCATGACGGGGTTTTATTTTTGTGTTTCTTTGAAAAATGGCACGATGGAGCAAAACGTAAATGTACTTTTTAGCATGAGCATGTGTTTGTGATAGAGCTGGAAAAGCAATCACTGCCCGGGGACCCCCTGAAGTACCTGTGGATGTCGCCCGTGGAAACCCTTTGCCTGTGGTCTCCACCAGCAAAAACACTCAGGAACGGCAGAGGCGCACACGGACCTCGGCGGCGACATGAGGGAAACTCATCGCAGAACTTCTGCCTCAGCTGTTCTTCTTTATGTTTCTCCAAATGACTGTGACAAGGGAGCAGCATAATGACCAATAGGCTTGTGCGTGTGTGTGAGGTTAGCTTCTTCATAAATTCACACTGACGTTTCAGTGAATAAGTAACTGCAGAATACAGCGGAAATGGGCTTTGTAAATCTTAAACATGAAAGATTTGAGAGACTTTTTGAAAGCTCAAATGTATGTCGCCACCTTAATAACTTACCTAAAAGCACATAAACAAATGCCGTCTGAAAACTGTTTTCTGTTGCCTGGCTCCCAGGACCAGCCTGAGACTGAATAGGGCCCCGCCCCAGGCAGAATCTGATGTGGGAGCCGACTTGCAGGTAAGACCTGCGTCCATCAGTCACCTTTTTACATATTGTGCCTTTAAAGGGCCAGTATTAGGTCATATTGACTCTTTTAAGCTTTAGATTATGCTATAATGTTATTCCTGGAGTGTTGCCTTGATTATTTCATACATGTTTCAGAAATCCTTTAATCTCCATGGCAACCATTCAGCGCTGCAAAAAGCCTGGGTGGACCTAGCTCCACCTTCGATGCACAGCTCCTCCTTAGAGCTGCAGTTTCCAACCTTCTGCCTCACAGAGCCCCCTCCCCCGCAACTCCTCTACTCAACTCCTTCAGACTAGCCAGCATCAATTAGCAAACACCTGGTGGAACTGTACATGCTGGTAAAATCTTTATTAAAGGGTAAATAGAGGAGCGATGTTTTGTTAACTTCCTGAAGGTGGACTTTCAAAAAGAGCAAGAGTTTATTAGAGACAGAGGCCTAATTTTAAGGTGTGAATTTACAAAATAATATTTCTTTTGAGTCATATTTGATAAATACTATTTTTTTTAACAACTGTTAAAATAGTTACTGGCGGAAACTATGTAGCCTTCAGTAGTGTCATTTTTTCTATAAAATGACACTATGTGCCTGGAAAATACATAATACTGGCCCTTTAAGAGAACAACTTAAAGTAAGCCTGTTAATCTGTTTTCAATATTTGTTGGATAAATTGCACTGAGGAAAAAAAAAAACATTTTAAACGGCTTAAATCTAAACTAAGTTAGCCTGTTGCAAAAAGCTAATCAATAATCGCATGATAAATTAAAACAAGTTCTATAATTTCCAGTTTCATGATTTATTATTTTTCTCTTTTCTTTCTGTCTTTCTACCAAAAACTGGATGACAAAATTCTTCATTCAGTCTGGTGCTTTATTGTCAACTAGCCCTTCTTATGAAGCCCAAATTTGTTTAAAGAGATTTAATAATTCATTTTATTGGTTGTTTCGGTTGTTTTGCTTTAATTTATTTTGCATATTTAAAATGTCTTCCAGTTCCAGTGTCAAATGTTCCTTAGAATTTAATGTTTATTGATGGTATTATGATTATATTACTTGAAAATGGGTTCAAAGAAACAATGTTATTGTTTATCACGATAACTACTGGGACAATTTATCGTCCAGCAAAATTGGTTACTGTGACAGGCCTAAAACTAAGTAAATAAATACATTTTGTCTCCAATGTGGACATGTAACTCAGTGCTTTCTCAATTTTTAAAACCCATTTGTGTCACAGTTTAATGTTGTAAGATTGTACTGTGTACACACATTTTGACGCCAATACACACACACAAAAGGAACGATGCGACCTGATGCACAAATAAGTCAAATCTTTACAGTTTCATAATTTGCTCAGTGACGACGGTGAAAAAGAAGGTGAGCAAAGTACTTAAAAACGTGCAGATGTGTGCTGCTGGCTCCACGGTCATTAATCAAGTGGAGCTAAGATCACCGCAGAAAATGAAGGAAACCCTCATGACGTTAAAGCTCCTTTAAACGAATGAAGGGGAGAAACAAGGTATGAAAGGAGGTGAATTAGAGCATAAATCCGTATTGAATTACGCTATCATCTCTTCTTCTGTGGTTTTAATTCCCGATTCCGTTTCAGACATCCACTTCACTCGTTGTTTGTTCCCTTTGAGTTTCAGAATAAAACCTGAGTTTTGCCGGAGCGGGGCTGGGGGCGTAACATCTGCCGGGTTGATCGATACGGATGTGTTTACAAATGCAAAACTCCTGATGATGAACAAACATTAACCAGAACACACCGGTTCGACTCTCGTTCCCTCCGCGCTCTCCCTTTCGCCGTTAATAGTGTAAATTAGCATATAAATGAGAGATAGCACGTGAATGAATCCGCCCTGCTTCAATCGGTCCATTGGGACATATGATTACCATTTTCACCTAATTTTTTTCCCCCCTTCCCTCACTCACTATAACTTATTTCCTTCTCTCTGTCTTGCCTTATTGCTTTATTTTCCTCCCCGATATTGTCGCTGCCAGTTCATTTCTGTAGTTTTTTTTTATTCACGTCCCCTTTCTAAGTAATTAATCAGTGAGTCTTCCCGTTTTTGTGATTATTTGTTTACCTGAAAGTGTGTTCAGCCTGCCTCTGTGTGCAGTTAGTGTAAGTGAACTTAATTGCTCCTGACTAATTAGCGGATGAGTCGAGGCATTTGGGATGCTGGCGATCGCGCAGCATCCGAACGTCCTCGTAAACGCGCGCACACACGTGTTTTTATATCAAAACGGGCACAAAAACATTTTTCTTTTTTTTTGTGTGTTGTTAAGTGTTCGTCTTTGGCTCCGTTCCTCCCCCCTACCTCCCCACCCTGTCTTTGCTTTGTGTCCCCAGACGGCTGGAGCCCGGCGATACACAGCGGGAGGTGTTAATGATGTGAGGGCTCAGTGTTCTCTGCTGGGAGTGATCTGTTGTGTGTCAGCTTCTGTCTGTCACCACACAAATGGGAGAAAAAAAACATATTTATAGTTTCCATATGTGTGTTTTTCACTTTTCTGTCATTTATAGGATTATCTCAATAAATTAGAATATCTTGTAAAATGTATTTATTTCAGTAATTGAATGCATATTAAAATGCATATCTAATTATTATCATTATTATATTACTATTGTTATTATTATTATTATATTCATTACACACAGAGGGGTGTGTTTCATTTATTTCTAAAATTTGGATGATTATGTCTCACAGCTAATGAAAATCCCAAATTAAATTTCTCAAAATATGAATACTTCCTGAGGCCAGTAAAACACATAGTCATTAATGCTCTGCGATAAGCAACAGTGGGTTATTGGTAAAAAGGCTATCCATGCACAGAGCGGATGCAGCAAAGCAAAGACAGTTTTATGTAAAATCAATGGGGATTTTTTAGCTTTACATCATGTCATAATGTTATTCCCCCATCAAAACTTACCTAAGGTGTTGTTTTGATTCTTTCATAAATGTTTGAGAAATCCTTTAATCTCCCGTGGCAACCATTCAGCTGTGTAAAATGAACCTAGGTCCGCCTGTGAGGACAAAGCTCCTCCTCAGAGAGGCAGTTATAGGAAATGTCCTGTTGAGGTCAGAGTTCAAAGAAGAATGGGCAGGCTTGTCAGAGATGATGGGAAGGCAACAGTAGCTCAACCCGGTTAACGGAATTCAGTCTGTAAAGGTCACAGCTTGCTGCATCTCAAAGCAACTGGACTGCAGCAACAGCGGAGAGCTCATATTGGCTAAGAACAAGGAACAGGGGCAACACGCCTGGACTATACAAGTCCCCAATTCAGTTACAACATTCAGGTGTTTGGGTCAGAAATGTGGATCAAATGTAGGGTGATTTTTTTTTTCTAAAACACTTTGGGCCCTTCACTACCAACTGAGCATTGTTTAGCTATTCTTCCTTGAACAAGTTAGGATAAGTCTATAAGCTCTACATTTTTTTGCACAAAATAATTCTTAAAAAATAATATTTCAGTCTGTCCAGTTCTGCTTATTTGGGCTCCTTTCAGAATGAGTTGTTTTGGGGTTTCCTGTCACTTTAAACTCAAAATGCATGTGAAAATGGCTGCAAACAGATTATTAAATGATACTACCACTGATCTTTGAAAAGCATTAGTAGATCCTCCTATACAAACAACAAGAATCTAGCAAGTGGTTTCTGGATGGCAAGTCAACTACAAAACACTTCCCCCCCCCAGGAACCATTGCACAGTGCTCTCAGCAGTAAGACTAGCTAACCAAAAGTCCTAGAATTCTGCTTGGGTTGCTAGCTGACGGGCTAGGCTTTGCTGGGGTTGCAAGGTGACGGGCTAGCAGTGCCTGCTGTTTTGTGACGTTACATTTCAGAGGCTTTTGAAACGGCTTATTTTCTAGACAACTGAGCCAGCTGCACATTGTCTGAAAAAAAACCCCAAACCATCAATCACCTACCGCTTCCTGTCATCTTCTTTGTCGTTTTCACCAGTAGTAACATCCGGTTGTTGATCACATGACTCATGCAATACAAAAAGGAAAAGTGTTTCCATTTGCGAAATACAGCTATTTCAGTGCAGTGGGAAAAATAACCTGATTCTAGCGCAACAACTTTTTAACAAACAGCAATTTTTTCAACATTGCAGCTTTTCCATTAAGCACATTTATTTTTGTACTTTGAACATGCATGTTTTCTATGTTTTATGGAATTGCAGGTTTAGTTGGGAGTCTCTTTTAAAGCCTTCAATATACTGGGAACCTGTCCAGTATACCCTACTTTTGACCTACTCATCACTTGAGATAGTCACCATCTCGCCCTGAAAGCCTGCGAGGATAAATGAGGACAGACGATGAATGGACGGAGTTTTGCTTTGCTTGCATCCCGGAGACGGCATGAATCAACTATGGGACAAACGGCAGCTTGATGCGTCCGTCATCGGGCCGATTAGTTACTGTTAATGTTTGGAACTGTGGTGCGTGCTGACTTGCCATTTTCCCCTGGAAAAAAGTACTCCAAACTGGCAAACGGTTGATACTCACACAAACAGATGTCAGAGTAAACATTTGAAGAGTTTTAATGATTGCCCCATGAAGCCATTTTTTAATTTTTTTTTCCCAGTGACTGAAAAATGATGACATGCCAACTGAAACAAGCTCTTTTTTTTGGCACCTTTCTTTAAAACCTGATTTATCACTTTGAGAACACAAGCGCTTCAGTTTAAAAGTGGAACGTGAACATTTGATTCATGTCTTTATATTTCTGGGCACTTTTTTTGTGTGTGTGTTGTTTTGTCTCTGCAGCATGGATACGGTCGGGAGGCAGCATGTTGCTGGAGCAAGTGAATTAAAGTGAATCATGACCGTTTGTCTGTTGGCTTCTCGTCGGACAGGAAGAGCGTTTCGAGACATTCACACTGAAACGCACACACATACGATCCGACACCCTTTCAGAGATCCGCATTAGACCCCATAATGTGATTCCTGCCTATCGCCTTACAAATCTAATTATGAAACACCACTCATATTCAATATCACCAAACCTCCAGCCTTTTAGTTTGGCCTCTCAAACCACCGTGTAAAAGCTTCATCATGGGCCACGCTGATGAAATTAGGCTCTATTATCCCCCCTCTCTCTTTCTCTTTTCTCTCTAACTCTCACCACTTCCATTCTGTCTTACTTGAAGGAGTGTGCAGATTTAATTTACAGCAGGACTCATGAGCCACTTAGTGCAATCTTTCTCTGTGTGCAAGGATTGATTGATTAGGTCTTATCTTGTTATCTGGGTCTGTGGTCGTGTTGATAGGCCTGTTTGTTCTCTCACTAGTCTTTCAGTCTTTCCTTCTCTATCTCTTTCCACAATGTAATTTTATGCTTCTGTCTACTGTTCTCTCTCTGTGTGTGTGTGTGTGTGATGGCCTTCAGCTTCTTCTTTCCCTCCAGTGAGCAGATCAGACACCGATAAGGACGGATTGTCTTGCAAGATCAGAATTAGGAAATTACATGTTTCACCCGTCGCAGACTCGCTACCCCTCCCTCCACGTTGGCAGACTGCGATCTGATGCTGTTTCTGAGAATTTTCCAAAGTGTCTCAGCTGCAGCTAATGGGCAGCAAAATAAAAACTTAATTGATGCTGTTTCAGTCAGAAAACATGGCGTTCAAAGAGCACGTCACGTTTGGTTACTTGAAATGCTTTCTTTTACTAAGATTTACTCTGTTTTTACCAGCTTTTGCTTTTAATTAAGAATCACATTGCCTTCCAAAAATATACCCATCCAACATTTGGACATTTGCGATATTCCGCTAATGCCAAAAAAGCATTTTCACAATTGTGCTATTTCCATTAAATAAGAAATGAAATTAAAATTACACTTGAATAAGTTTCTGTGAAAAGTCAATAAAAAACCAACTTCCTTCCACTTTCTGCCGTCTTCATCTTTTTCACCAGGAGTAACATCCGGTTCTTGATTACGTGATTCTTGCGATGCGACAAAAGTGTTTCCTTTGCAGTTTTGCAAAATACACTAATTCCAATACGGCTGAAAAACGGCATCATTCTAGCGCCAAAAAGTTACCAAAACATTTCTAGTGCCAAGACGTTTCTTCAAAATTAGCTTGTATCCGTTAAGTAAGTTTAGTTTAATAATTCCAATTTGAGCAATTATATGCTCAATGAAAAGGCAGCATTCAACATTTTATGTGACGGACCGATATGAAATGAAGTGGAAGGAAGCACAGATGCTGTTTTAGTCGTGCACCACACTAATCTAGCTTCCATTTTGGAGTAGCAAGACAATAGTTATGGGAAGTTCTGTTTGGGATTTATGTAGAGGGCATAGCAAAGTTGTGGAAAGAGTTGTTCTGGTCAGATGATAATAAAACACAACTTTTAGGGCAAGAGGTAAAATAGTCAAGCCTGGCCATTGCCTTCCTACACAATTCCATTCAGCGTTCCGACTGGGATTTCTACCACTGAGCTCGATTTCTCTTAGAATTGTATTTTTTCTTTCTTTACCAGGCAAAGAATTTTCCACACCCACGATATGACACAATGGTAGAAGCATCAGATCCGTGGGATTACTTTTCTACAGTACAGTGGGAACAAAAAGAACTCTATGGTGATCTTAAGATATCGGATCACCTGTGCGCCGACCAGCAGTGTCACACTGACCCTTTGTGGGCTTTTACAAGGTTTGTTTTTTGCGTAGCTTTGGGAAGTCTGATGGGACAACCCTCCTGCTTCCCCACTGTCCGACCGTGACATCTGCGTCACGCTGAGACTGCGGTGGAAGTACCCTTTCTAGCAGGGTACATGTCAAAGTTCAGATCTAAATTCAGCAGAGATCCTATGACAACACTTTGAAAAATGTTCACAGATGCTCTGCTTTCAGTCTGAATAAGCTCTATCCATTTTGCAAAGAAGAATGGGCAAAAATATCTGTGTTTAGATGTACCAGGTTAGTAAAAACAAAGACCAAGAGACATACAGTTTTGTTGCTCTCAAGGGGTCTGAATGCCAATGTTCACCACACTTCTTATTGGTCTTATTTATAAAAACATGGATCCTTTTCCTCCTACTTTACGGTGATACATTTAGTGTTCTTATGTCACATTGAATGTTTGTAATGTAAAAAAGTTCAAAGGGTTATGAATATTTTAGGAAGGTATTGTATTTGATGTGACCAAAACATTTTTGGACTTTAAAATTAGTATTTTTTGTGTGTGTGTTTTTCAGATCTAATGATAATTTTAAACAACTCAAGTGATAGGTCAGTGTAAAGTTTCCTCTCATGAATGCAACTGTTACATTTCACCTCTATCCTACTACATCCACTTCTTTAAGCTATCCTGTTTTAACTTTTTTTTTTAACTATGTTGCATGGATCGGGTCTTTGGAATCATATTTTACCATAAGCGTAATGGTCAGATGCCACACAAACTCCTTAATAGGGATTAAGGATTAAAGTTGTACCAATCAACTTATAAAACACGCAGCCTAAACACTGATGATTTAGCTTCTTTTTATAGTTGCCAGGAGCAGTCGAAATTCATTAAAAATCCGGCTTATTATCAGACACCCTGGCTTTTTTTCCAGTAATGTCAGCATAATAATGCCAGACAAAATCAAAACTCGCTACTGTTGTACGTCTTGTGCCCTAAAACAAATATATTTCTTCGCGGTATGAAAAGGTCTCTGGATAAACTGCACTGCTGTCGGTATTCATATAATGATAATTAATTTCGACACGGCAGGCATCTCCAGCTTCCTCACTAGCCCCTAATGATAATGGAGTGCATTAGTTCTGGTTTTGAGCACTTCTAATTCACGTTCCCACAAACAAAGTCAGCCAAGCAGCAGACACGGCTTCGTACGGCTGATTGCAGGAGTAAAATGTAAAACTCTATTAGTGGTAAAATCGCGCAGACAAAGAAAACCAGAAAGCCACAGGACTTTTGCTGAGATTATTAGTAAAAAAAAAAAAAAGTTTCCCCACACCTGGCCTATTTCTCTTAGAATGGATTTCCCAATAGCAATGTTTGTTAGCCGATAGCTAGCTCTGTGTACAAGTACCTAATGATATTTAGAAATCAGGGAACAGCATCTTTTACAGCTCATCTTTACAGTCCGACCATTTCTACCATATTTTCAGAGCATTGTTACTCCTCAAATGTGCTAATGCTATTGCTAATGGGCTTTCAATGTGATGCAACAAGATATACATCATTCATCAGAATAAATTAACATTTATTGCGTCAGTCCAAAAATGTCATTAAGAGGAAAAAAGCTAGATCCGATATTAATGTCTTTATCGGTGTAGATATTGAAATTTTTTTAGATCGGGTATCGGTGACAATGTGCCTGATTCAAAAAGGCAGATCTATTCAGTCTAATTCTGTGCTCTGTTATGCTTTACTTTTTTTTTTTTTTTTTACATTATATTTAGAATTCCTAATTTCACTTTCTGAACAGTTTGAAGGAGGTGTTTGAAGTTTATCTTTACATCTTTGACCAGGGGAGTCAACCCTGTTGTTTTTTTCAGTTTCTTTATTATTTATTTTACATCGGCTGTGACAATCCTACTAGCACTGACTGAACAAATCAAAGTTGTGTTGCTTTTGCATGTTTAACCTAGCTTCTGGAGCTAGGTCAAACATGTGCAGTGAACTGTACTGGTGCAGAATTATCAGATAAATTTGTAATTGAGTACATTTATGTATGCTTTCTTTCCTTTAAAAAAAAGGAAAAAGTTTCATGCCACTTCAGCGCTGTTTTTCTGCACCAGATCAGTATCGGCTGATACTAAACCTCAGATATCTGTGTTGGAAGTGAAAAACGTGAATTGGTGCATCCCTAAAATAAGAAAAACATACACGAGTCACACCAGACCAAGTCTTAAGACCAGCCAGCTAAATAAAAAAAAAAAAAAAAAGACAGAAACAAGGGATATTATTCAAGGGATAATATTTGCTAGGCGAAAAAAGTAAGCTTCTCCACTAACTTTCTTTTTCCTGGACCATCAACGTGAAGACGTCATCAGTTTTTCAAACGTGTTCCTGACTTTGAAAAATCCTAATGATAAAGATGTCAACTGTTTTGCTTTGACGTGTGAAAAGTTTCCCTCCTGGAGCCTCCTGCCTTTCACCCAGGACCTCGTTTCTGGTTTGATATGGCAACCCTCCTCTCTTCACCTGCGCCCGTTTCCTCCCTCCGAGCGCCCGCCCTCCCTCCCTTTCCGTCTGCCCCTACCTGACTTGTAAACACACTCATTGACACAAACACACTCATCCGCTAATGCACACAGAGAGCGAAGCGGCGGGTTCTCTCCTTAATGACGTCCTCCGAGTATAATTAGTCTGGCCAATTAACAGCAGTAACGATGCTTGCATTCATTATGTCAAATTACATTGTGCTGACAAAGTGTCAACTCAGCTACACTCACCTGCTGAGGGTGTCTGCGTGTGTGGGTGTGTGTGTGTGTAAATTTATTAAATCCTACTTCATCATCCCAGAGATGAAAAATGTCCATTCTCATATATTCATTCAACACACACACATTCAATTAGCACACTTGGCGTAGATCTATTATTCTGGAGCTCCTTGTTGTGGGGAGGCTCTGGTGGCCAGGAATAAGACCTTTGGAGCCAGTTGGATCAGTACATCGCTTTATTAAATCATGGATATTGATTTTTCTGCACACACGTGTGTGTGTGTGTGTGTGTGTGGCATTATTAAAGGCTATATATTACAAAGAGTTGGAAGGGATGGCGGCGGGCATGTGATCCGTGCTGCCTGAGATTTTGCACACGCTCATTTGCATAATACCGCCGAATGTGGCAGAGAGAGACTGGAGGTGGATTCATCTTAATTAACATCTCAGGCCTCTCGAGGTAAACTACTCAGCTGGGGACAGAAACGGCAGACGAAAACCAGACAGAGGTAGAAAATATACCACAGCAGATACACAACAACTTTGTTCCTGCTTCAGAAAAATCCATTCTGCCTTAAAGTTGTGGCCGTTGGTAATTACTATCGAAGCACAGCGTCGGTGCCTCAGAGGGCCGGACGCAGTTCATTTGTGCCGTGTGTGTTTTATGGAGTGGTGAACTGTCGGCCTTCAGGCTTCCAGAGGAGGTTCTGAGTGAACCCAGGGCTGAACAAAGTGATTTTTTTAATTTTGATGTTTTTATTTTTCTTAAGAAAAGGAAAATATTTAAAGGGTTTCTTCCTCATGATCCCATAAAATTTAGTTTTCCAGTCTCAGCAGAGCAAATACATTTTTGCAGAGCAGATTTTGTCTACACTCATTATTTTTCTTCCTTGTTAGATACTGTACCATTAAAGCTCCAGTATGTAAGTTTTATATATATATATTTACATATATCATGACAGTACAGTATGAGAAAGACAATCTGAGAAAATCAAGCTCCTCTGCCTTTTCTCAGTGCTAACTATAAAATAACCAATCAGAGCCAGGGGGAGGTTCTAAGCATTCTTTTCATTATGCTTGTGTATGCGCTGCTCATCCTTACCCCCTTCAGAGTACCTCTTATTCTGTTACACTGCAGTTTCTTCTTGATAGCAGAGTCTGCCATGATTGCTCAGACTAGTTAGCATGGTGACAGGTAAATGGTTTTCCTGTAAACTTTTATTTTTATTTTTTTAAATAAAAGTTATACACTTGATGTGTGTTGGCGTTGGACCCAAATGCAGCAGGCTGACACTTTTATTTAATAGAAAATTACACAACAAAAACCATGGAGAACACAGGGAACCAGAGCAGATAAAAAATAACAAGAACCAAGCACAACATGGAGGTAACTGGATTAGGCATTATTTAACAGAAGGAACCAGCAGGGAGGAACTGAGAATGAGTTGCATAAACTGGGGACGTTGGTTACTGAACAAGAAACATATGGCTGATCAGAAACAAGTTGCAGGTGCGAGGGGAGAGAGCAGAAGGCAGAGTAGAATATATTCATATTGTCACCTTCCATTTTTTGCCAAAACTACTTTTCCCCTTTCCCAGTTCTCTGTAATTGTGATGTAGCTCAACGTACCCATAGACGTCCAGTCATCGGTTGTTGGCCATGCTGTCTACCTCTTTCAGTGTCTGAACAACTTGCAGTGCTTGCACATTGTTGGCGTCGTGTCTTTTGCTGTATTGCCATTTATCGTTCCTATTTTAAGCCCAAAACGCTGCCAAACAGATGATCTAAGAGTAGTTGGGGCATCTTCTTTTACAGCTTCATCAGGCGAAGTCATGACGACCACAACTGGTTAGTGCTGGCGAGATGGCGGTCACCTCAACGAGAAATACTGTGATGTTTTAAGATCTTGTACGACAAGATGTCATTATGCACCGAGTACTTCTCCATGGTAGAAGGTCAGAATGAAAGAAAAAAATGGAATGAAACAGTTTTGAGTTTAATGGCCGGACAGTGTGTTTACGCTGGTGGGATTTCCGGTTTGTACTGTCAGGTGAATACTCAGTCTCAAGAATTCGATGGTCCGTAGAGGGACTGTCATCTCGGACCCTGTGTGTCAGATAAAAATCTGGTTGGAACGGGTGATGTGATTTATACGTAACCTGCCAGTTCTCTGTCCCCTCCATTTTGGCAGAATATCACTAAGGAGTTGACTGTGGAATATTTAGTATAGAGGAAATTGTAATAGAATAGAATAGAAGTACTTTATTCATCCCAGCAGGGAAATTACTAAGCAGTTACAGCATAGAGACAAGACACAATAACAACTACCACTGAGTAGTAGTTGTAGATAAAATAAAAATAAAAAATAAAATATAGTAAGGCTGATCTTTTTGCACAGGGGCCACCTTATGTCACGGTACAGTGGTGGAAATCAATAAGCTCCTGAGAGCAAACCATTGTATGGTAAATGTTTGTGGAACAAGGACTTTATGCCGCTATGAAAGTGATTGGAACCCCTGAAATGATTTGGATGGGTGAATAAATACTTGTACTGTACAATGTGTATAAGTACACATTCTTATTCTTGCTGACATGGAGATGATTTTTGTCAAACCTACAGAAATCATTAGCAACCCAAATATACAGATGCAATATAGCAGTGGATTTGCTAAAATTAGGGATATTTGATATGATGGCCAAGCAATAATGATAATAAAGAAATGGACTTCTGAAATCCAAATAGAAAGACTGGAAACTCCCATAGTTGTTCTGAGCTGCAGGACATTCACTATCTGGGAAAATAAATATGGGTTTTACATGTATTCTCGCTTTGTCCTCGTGTAATTATGAGAATTGACCTTAACTGAACCAAGTGAGGCCTGCAGTGCTTTTTGTTCTTGGTTCTTATGGGACATCCAGGCATTAAAATATGTTCTATTTTTGCTCCAGGGTCCTTTTTGAAAATTTCTTTCTGAAACAAAGACAAAACCATGTAAAATGATATATACCCCGAAGGAATATGAATACATTTGCTCAGTTATAAGACAAATAGATTCACATTTGAGTATCATGCTTTCTCCTGTGTGCCAACACATGCACATAAACAAGCACTTGATCTAAGCAAAGGAAAAAGAACCGGAGCAGTCCTCTGATAGGCAATTAGCTTGCGGAGTGACTCAGACAAGTACACAGAGGCCCTGACAAACATCCAAACCCAAACGAACACACACGCACACACACACATGTGGAAGAGCTGAGCTGGCTTGCTCTCTTGATAGGCAATTAACTTTCCTCAGACACCTCATCAGCCTGTGAACAAAAATCCCCCCTCTAATCGGACACACAAACACACACACACACACACGCACACACACGCCGTCCTCACAGCTTTTGCATATGCAGCGTTCATCGCAGCATTGACATGCAGCGAGAGCGCGAGAATCTGTTCCCGTCGCAAAGTCCCTCAGCGTAGCTGAATTTCAAATGCGCATACGCAAACGCGCGCATACGCCTTCGTCTGAGGGATCAAGGGGGCAGATGACTCGTCAGGAGTCCTGCTGAGTTAAGTAATCACACTCGGGTGTTTAATCACTAACGAGAACCTGATGATGCTCTTTAATTAACACATCACTAATTGAAGAGGTCTGGTGAATCGCAGCTCTCAGGCCTGCCTGTTTTTTCCCCGAGTAATCAGAGAGAAAGGAATTGTGAGCGAGGGGCTTCCAGCTGCAGCTGGTCAGAAGAGCGTTTTTCATCCTGGAAACGATTGAAGTGGAGGATTACTGCCTTTAATAAAAAGAATAAACCCCCCATCAGTGTTATGGAGGTGTTTTTGATCACTGTGAATAATGAAAACAACTCAAGAAGTGCATAATTCTGATTACCTCAGATGATTATCATGAAAGCTACAACAAAAGTGACAAAAGTGAAAGTGACAAATCTTTTGTTTTTTTTTCCTGGCAAACGTAGATTAATCTCCATAATTAGGATTCAAATAAAAAATATACATGAATGAAAAGTAGGATTTCTAGCAGGAAAGAACCGATCCACTTTTTTCACTTCCAATAATGATATCTGAGCTTCAGTATCGGCCGATACCGATCTGATACAAAAACAACCAACAAAAAAACAATGTTGAATGACTTAAAAAGTTTTTTTTTTTTAAACACAGACATAAGTGTACTGAATTCTAAATTTGGTTCATAACTCTGCACCAGTACAGCACGCTTACATACACCCTGAGCTTCACAATCTTCAAACATGGAAAAACAACTTTTAGTTGTTCAGTCAGTGCAATCAGAAGTATTATAGCCGATGTAAAATAAATATTAAAGAAACTGACAAAAACAATAAGTAGGTGAAACATGTAAAAGTAAACTTCAACAAACCTTTCAAATGACTCAACGCACAATTATGAAGTTTAAATATGATTTAAAATAAATAATAAAGCATGGCGGCTCTCAGAGCACAAAAAATAGAATTAGACTGAATAGATCTGCCCTTATGGATCGGGTGCATTGCCATCAATACTCAATCTATTTTTTTTTTACTGGGACGGTACAGATATTAATGCAAAAAACGTGGCCAATTCTGAGATCAGAATCAAACATTTTCGACTTTTGAAACTCAGAAAATTTCCAAGTTTTTTCTAGAAAATTTCTGAGATCAACCTCAAAATTTCTGAGTTTTTTTTGTGTATATTTACTCTTTTTTCGCCCCCCCTTTTTGTTACACCGTCATAAATTTAAGTGTATTGCAGACAAGAAGAGTAACTTTCCAGGACCTCCTGCATTCTCATCTTACTTCTCACACTTTTCCTCTTTTCTTCAGCCACTCGGCGCCAAGAAACAAGCTAGAGATGCGTCACAATCCTTTGTTAAACAGAGATTTTCATGGTTTGCAGATTGGAAACAGGAACAGAACATCCACAAACCAGTTTACCGTGAAAGAAAAAAAGAAAGTCAGGCTGATGGGTTTTCTTTTTAAACTGCTCCGCATGAGATGGGTATGTTTGGCAAATTTTAAAATGGCTTTTACAGGTGTGAAGAAGAGGTTTTATAATACGGATCCACACAGAGGGTGTGTTTTATTGGGGGACGGCGGGTTTGCTAATGAGGATTATTGTTTGAACAGGAGAAAGGCAGCTAAGCTGAGCGTCATTGCTATCACCCTGATTTAGTTCCTGGCCTCCTTTTTCCAGGGATTACGACACAATGTTATTGTGATTACAATTGTTGCAGCCACGACAATGCCAAGGCTGTTCTCGTCTGCTTGTCTTACAATGCACTGCCAAGGTACAGGTTTATATTTGTAGTTTTAGAGATCGCGGTTTCATGTTTCACATGTTAGCAAGATTTTCTTTTATTTAAAAAAACCCCCAACAACCTTACGTTTTAAAATGTCACAGGTAAATGTCATCCAACCTATAGATCCTTTCTGTGCTTTCTGGGGAGAAAGATTAACCCAACTTTTTCCTCTCGTGCCTTGCTGCTGCTGCTGGTGCCTGTTTAGAGGCTGCGCGTGGGAAAAAAGGACAAAGATTTAAGTAGAGGAGGGATTTCCAGAGATAATTAAAAGGGAATGAACGGGCAAACCAAAGACAGAGGAAGGATTGGGAGCAAAGGAGCGGATGCTCTACCTTTGTCGCGTCTCGAAACAAGTGGATCTGCTCAGCTGCCTCTCGAATGCCATGAATATGCATTATGTGAGGTTATTCATCGTCTGCAATTGTTTCTCTTCAAATTAAGTCCCATCTGAAGCACACAGAGAGAAGACAAAAAAGAAAGGAAAATGGATGCAAATAAAAACGTAACAAAACAAGGGGAGAACTGAGCTGTTCTTTTTATGTCCGAGCGCCTTCCTTTGTGGCGCGGCAGAAATCTTCAGAAGCGACTCCCGTTCATTCAGAACGATATTGCCAATTTTTTTACAGAAATGCTCTAATTAACATCAATTTGAATAATCTGATTACTCTACAACAATCTTTGAAATTCCCGGCGAACAAAGAGAACTTGTATAGTTTAAATGTCTTTGTCACCAGTAATACACAAGAAATTGAGAATTATGAACAGAATACGGGTACTAAGCTAATTAGGGAGTTTGCTGCTGGTTGGCTAACTGGCTAACACTGATAGACACTTTTGTTGTGAAACACTAATTTGTGTTGCTACCAAAAATCTTAACATTTTCAGCAAATATCTGAATTTAGACTTTGTTAGGTGTTTTGAAACTGGGGTAAGCAAATAAATTATTGAATATATTTTCATTGTATCTTGCACAAGTCTGACACAATCAAAAATCAATGTTTAGTTTTATTAAAGCTTTTTGGATTTCCCGAAGAAAAAGCTAAATAAAAATCTTAGCCTTCATAAAACTCTCTCCTTGGTTTTAAATATGAGGAATGTTAGCATGCGCTGCCACACATTCAGATAAAGATTTAAGTATTTTTATGTTTTGAGATCCTGGGAAGAGTTCATTAGTCCTACGATGCCATTTGGAGCAACATGTAAAAACTGTTCTGTAGGTTTAAGTTCACACCTGATGTATCTGAGCTTGATAAATAATTTCACCAATCTTAGAAACCACACATTTTTTTTTACCATCTGACTTTAATCCTTTACTTTTTTAGAGCTGAATGTTTTGATGTTTGAACGTCTATCAAACATCAAATATTTCTAGAGAAACTATTTACGCCATAAGAAATCTATTCTGTTTTTCTTCTTCTTTTTTTTTTGCCACACTTAAATGTTTCAGATCATAGAAAAAATTTAATATTAGTGTCTCTACATCAATATCTCAAAGACATTCTAGCTCAGAATGTGCCTTATTGTTGGTAAGAGAGACTGCTTTAATGCTTTTGAAGCATAAACGTGTAGAATATGAAGTCACAGCTGAGCATCGGGATCTACGACCAAAATGCAAATCGCCTGTTTGGTTACGCTTTGCACTGGAAAATTAGAATAATGTTTAGTTGGGAGTTGAACCAAAGTTTTCACAGGATTTTGTTGAAACTGATTTATGGTTGTGAGATTTATGCTGAAATATTTAGGGCAATTATTTTCTCCAGACAATCTCATTATGGCTGAAAGTTTTGCAACCGAAGTTAATTTAAGTGGGGAAAAGTGAATGGAAAGACAATAAAATCCACCTCCAAGTGTGTTTGAACATGGAAAAGAAGAAATGGTTTTGGATTTCTGTTTATCTCCGCCTACACACATATAACCTTTTTGACGAGTGAGAAACCAAAGTCTTACTTTGTGTGTCAAGCAATAAGATTCGAGCATCAGATGACTGCAAACAATGCCGTTGGTTTTAAAATTTAATATAAGTGTTATTGTTCGCACTACGCTGTGTAAAGTGTAAATTCATATAGGGATAACGCAGTCTGTGTGCAGCGCATGCAAACACCATAATCAGAATCTTGTTCCAGCTGTGAAAAGGTCAATAGTTGGACTATTAATACTAAAGAAAATGCTGCTCTTGATGAAAAAGTCTTTGCGTTTGTAGATTAAATTTATTTAACAAGAAAAAGGGAATTAGTCAGATGTCTACGGTTTGACATGAAAATGTGGCGTCCGAAGACATGAGAAGTTCGGACAATCCGTTAAATTTCAATCCTTAAGACGTTTTCGCATATTGATGCCTAATGTTTGTTTTTCTGTGGAAAAAAATGAGTACACTTGCACTTGAACGACAAAAAATAACTTTGTTTTACAAAAAAGAAATGTGTGAAATGAAGTTGAGGAAAAAGTTTGTACCCCCCACTGTCTGATGCCGTTATGAGATGCTTCCTCTAGTTGTCTATCATACTCTGATGATGACGGTTTGACACCCATCCTCACTTCCATCTGTGAGATATTTGAGGGATCTCTTGCAGGTACATTTCAAATCCTCTCACATTCCAGAAGATCAAGATTTGACCTTTGCCTTAGTCCAGGACTTTATGTTTCTTCGGTTCCAGCTTGTGGTTGTTCACTGGTGCCAACTGGTTTGTTTCGGATCATTGTCACTTAGGCTCCAACTCTGATCCAGCTTTATTTTTTAAAGGTGGTCTCAAATTTCTTAGGAAATTGACGGTAATTGCGCAGACTAGGGCTGCGCAATTACCTTATCATTTGTCATTTATTGTGATCAATTTCTTATTGTGATAAGGACTTTTATTTATTGTTGTCAAGATAAATACATCACAAAACTGTCCGTATTGTCAGGATTGTTAGTTTTTCAATCAATAAATAACAGTAAGTTAGAAATATGAATGCAGTTAATGTGTGCTGTTTATTGATAGAAATATGATGACTGGTGTCCTAGAGTGTGTGTTTTTCAAGTTTTTGTCTTTGTGGGGCTATGATTGCTAAAAAAGGAATAATAAATAGTTCTTATGGTCACTGTTATTATCACAATATTACCACCAAATATCCTAATAAATCTTTTTATCACCCATATTATTCACCCCTACTCAAGACCTCTCTGATACAAAGTGGAATTCATTGTGGTTCTGCTGCCCCAGGCCATAATACTTCCACCTCTATGCTTCGTAGATAGTATGTCGTTTGTTTCCTGGTTTGCTGAATTTAGATTACAACAAATATGTCCTTTGTTACACATGATTTGATTTTTGATTCATTGTTGTTGTTCCAAACGTCTAAACATCTGGCACTTTCTGTTTTTCTTAGAAAGTAAAATTGATTTTCCTTGCGCACCTAAAATGAAGGTAAACTGTGTACAGTTTCTTTTTGACTGAACCTTTAAGGGATCTGTGAATCTAACCGAGGTGTTCATCATTCAGGAGCACATACACCTAAACAGACATTTCAACAAATAAAGTAATGTGGTTCTAATCATGCACCTCTGATGCAACATGGCTGTGCATAACCTCATGCCATTCTAATTAGACATAAATATTTAAAGGTATTTTCTTCACTGTTCATATTATTAGAATTTTTCGGTATGATAAAAAAATGATTGCAGGTCCATACATCTTTAAAAGACACAAACTTTCTCGTGGTGTCCTAATTTTTCACAGGACTGTCTGAAATCTTTTTTTTTTCTTTTTTGTTTCAGGCTTTTGTAATAAACACTTTAAAACAATGATTTTCACACACAATCTCATTTTTTGAGTCAGAAGGGGTGTTAGATCTAAGATGGGACTCCTTATTCCCACATCAGACGAGAGAAAAACATCACATAAACACAATAATGTAGGTAGGATTCACCTGAGGGGAACAGGGGACAAGGGGCTAATTAGTGATGATGAGAAGTTAATTTAGTCCGACACCTCTGGTAATAGTGTGTCTTCATTTCTCCTCTTCTCACTTTCTCGCTGTGCCGTTGCCCACTCTGCATATTCCTCCATTCGTCCCCTCCATTCGTCCCCCAATTTTCATCCTCAGACGAGGTGTCAAACGTCCCGCTCTGTGCTCCTCTGTCCCCCTCTTTAATGTGTCTCGGTAGTTTCTCTCCGTCACAGTTTTATTCTTTAGAGAGCGCCGCGGCTGCAAAGCAGTTGAAGTTGTCAAGCGGACAAAGTGGGAAATCGCTTTATTTCCTGCTTTGACATCGCCGAGTTGTAGTTCGGCTAGTGTAGGTGTGAGCGGGTGGATGAGAAGGTTCCTGAACTAAATGTTTGCTCGCAGGTGAGCCTGTTGTTGACAGATGGTGTTTGTGAGAGAAGCTCGGCGCCTGCAGAGTCTCACACCAGGAAAACGCTCGAGCTAATTCAGACGGCCCCACTGTACAAACACAAACACATGGAGAGAGGGCTCACCCATACACACACACACACACACGCCCAGAGCAGGACCACAAAGCCTCAGAATGGATATGAGAGGATCATTTTTGCATTGATCACAGGGTAAACAGGAGAGATTGACCATAAATTATTATTTTTTTTTCAAAGTGTTGCCTATGATCAATGAACTGAGTGAATGAGAGCTTCCACCTAAAACCCATTTGATCCCCAAATCTCCAATTTAATAAAGTGTTAATCCACACTTTAATCCAAAAATTTAATCCACGCGATTAACACATTCTCCAGGTTTGAGGTTTCAAATTTTTGGCTTTGCAACTTTTCTAATTTTATTTTCTGAAAGGTGATAAAGCACGCCTCAAACGAGCTGAAATATCGTTTTGAGAATTTACTGTCCTTGCGTTCCTCCCATGCACATCATGCAGGGAGCTGGGGGGGAGGTGCCTTCTGAATTATTTTACTGTTGTAGGCTAAAAACATATATCAAAGTTTCACTTGACATAATTCATTTTTACATTTTACAAAAGCAACGACAATAAAGTGCTTTGGCCCCCGTAAGAAGAAGTGCTGGGCTTGGTTTAGGACTGAGGTGTGAACTAAGTTCAAGTTGGGGATGTACTGGTTGGTAACGCGTAGGTTTAGGGTAAGGACCAGTGTTAGGATGTAGAAACGAATGAAACATGAATGGAAGTTTGTGACTCCAAAATTAGTTTAAAAAAAGCGTTTAAAAAAAATCTATTTTGATAACCAACAATTAATTGTGCCAAAATTAGAAATAATGATTGTCCAAATAAAAGTGAATTATTTTTTGTTTTCATGAGTATGACACCTAAAATCTTCCAAGACATTCAAAAGACTGGGTTCATGAGAATCACCTCAATGTCCCTGAGTGTCTGTGTGAGAGAATTAGCATTGCCTTATAAATAATCATGCCAGGGCTAGTTTTGGTCTCAGTCAAGCAGTGCTGGTATTACTCTACCCTGAAGAAAATGTATTTAAAGAACATAATTTGAAACAAAAAGGGAATTTTCATGCTTGTCTATTTTTAATTTTTTTTTAACTAAAACCACCTAAATCAGTCCTGGAAACCAGGAAATATGCAGGTCTTGCATATTTTAGACGTTTCCCAGCCACTGCACACCTGACTTAAATGCCTGTGTGATTAACAGGCTTCTGGTGGACTCCTGAAGACGTAATGAAATCCTCTGAAATAGTGTGCTGGGACAGTGGGGCTTGAGGACTGTAGGATTGAGAACCAGATATAGTACTGGTTTTAAATGGTAAATGGACTGAACTTATGTAGCACTTTTCCTGTCATTTTGACCACTTAAGGCGCTTTACACTAGAGTCACAGTCACCCATTCGAACTCACAAACGCGCACACATTTATACACCAATACGGAGATCTGTAGGCAATTTGGGGTTAAGTACCTTGCCCAGAGGCACATCGGCTAGAAAGTCTGGTTCAATTGGGGAGGTGTGAATGCACAATTGAACTCTAATGGGGACCATAAAAGCGAACTCTGGTCCCTCTAAAAACCTCGATCTCGGTTCAGCTGAAGTGAACTTTGAAGCAGTTTCAATGCATATGTGAACACCAGGCGGACCGGAGACCGCTATAAAAGCTATATCTGTGCAGGGTATTCTGGGTAAATACAACAAAAACAAACATGCAAGTCTAACGCTAGCAGGAGAAACGACTCATGGTCTTTGTCCAACGACAAAAGAGAAGACCTACAATTGCTAAAATCTGACACTACTCCATTTTGTGTACATTTCGTGAAGAGGAAAGTTGCGCCCAATGTCTTCTTCAGAGGCTTTCATGTCATTTCCTTTAGTAGTTGTTGGTGCGGTGCCACCACAGGTGAACAGGTTTTGTAAAGGGTTTGGTTTGTTTGACACAGTGCAGTGTGAAAGCGAACCCTGGCAGCTAAAAATGTAACATATGTTCCAACTTTCGTCAACAATCGAACCGAGTCTACAGCTCTGACACCCTTAGAGGACCTAAGTGGATTGTTGAAGTTCACTCTCCAATCCACTTCAAGTTCAGGTCCTTGAAGACAGGTAGACACAGCAGGCACCAGGTAAGAGGTGAAGTACACAGTGAGAAAGACAACCTGTAAACTACGTCTTTTCAATTCTGATATAGGCGATTGTTGGGCCATGGGAGGAAACTTAGAGAACCTAAACAAAACCTACACATGTACAGTGAAGATCATGCTGAAATCTGAAACCTTTTTGCCCTTGGGGTGGCAAATTACAAACCCCAAAGCCCTGAGATCGCATTCGCAACAGTAAAAGAGAGCCAGTGACTCGTTCCACGGCGTTGAAATCCTCCACCTTGTGACACCATTTTCCTCCGCAGATGACCGCCCCCCCATTTACAGGAACCATTTTGTCCCAGCGAGATCAGATTAGTAGTCTGGTGGCAGCTCTTTGCCATCAGCAGGCCTGCTGGAGCATGGAAACAGAGCGGGAGTCTCTATTAGAGCTAATGGCAAGCTAAACAGCCTTAAAGTCAGCCGTGTTGTGTCTAATGAGACTTTAAGTGTGATGACAAGAAGAGAAGGAGGACGGAAGAGGGCTGTACGGTGCAGACGGCGCGACGCTAAACAAAAGCTAACCTGGAGGCGCGTGCCAGAAGTTTGCGGGCCAAACAAATAGTTAGAGGAAGCCAACAAGCGACGCGAAAGATGGCGGGGTCAAGTCGGAGAGCGTGAAGCTGAAGACGGAGAGCGGCAGACAGTCAAACTGTCAGACACAGAAGAGAGATACAGTGAGAGGAGCAGGAGCGCATAAGAGCTCCTGTAATTAGTCACTTAATTACATCTGGATGCTGATCTGCTCGGGGGGATGGATGTTGTTTGAGCTGAGGGTGTGTGTGAGTGTGTGAGCGCCTATCCTTGGCGGCTGTGTACACTCCAGAAAGCGTTTACTGAAATGGGAGCTAATTCTCGCTGTCTGAGGCCATTACGGTATTAATTTAATTTAGGTTAGCTGTCGCTAGCTCATTAACACATCTAATTAATTCATTGACATCAGAATTAAGTTGTTTCACTGAAACTGACACCTCTCTCTCTCTCTTCTAAGGGGAGAGTGGGAGGAGAGGCAGCGACAGATTGAACGAGAAGGGCGAGGAGAGGAGATGGAAAGAAGTGATGATAGATTGAATCTCTTATCTACGAGAAAAATGCTATTAATAAATTTTGTCAGCGGCTGTGAGAAGTGCCAATCTGCTACGTAGGAAGTAAGGAAGAGGAATGACGGGCGGAGCTGAACAGCGCAGAGCAGATAATGGCTGTTAGGGAAACAAGATAACTGGTTCTGTGGTGTTTTATTGGAGTCATTCAAGAGTGGAGGGATTCTGGAAGAGATTCAGGACTTCCAGGAAAGATGAGGGGAGAATTTATGATAATGGGGAGGAAAAAACTGAAAAAGATCCTATGAAAGACACTGGAAGGCAATAGCTGCGTTTCCATTAACCATAGAATTGCGCAAATCAAAATCCCGAAATAAATTTGCTTAATGGAAACCCGGCAATCTAAAAATAAAAAAATAACATTTTTTTTTTTTTTTTGTAAAGCTTTTATGCTAGGATGAGGTGGCGTTTCATTCATATCAAAATAAACATATTTCACAAAACGCTTGTTTTCCATCACACAAGTCACGTGATCAAAAGCCGGATGTTGCTACTGGCAAAAATGACTAAGAAGACGACAGGAAGCAGTATTAGGATGATGGTTTGTTTTTGTTTTTTTCAGACTGTGTGCACCTGGCACCACCAGAGGTCATAAAAAGTTGTGTGTCATTCAACTTGTTGAATCCATGACTCTTCTATAAAATGTCCGACAACAATTTCGCCTCCAATGCCTGAATAAAACTCTAATGTCTCCTCTGATTGGCTGAGAGATGATGAGCTTTAGCGCCATGACTGAATTATGAACATATCTATCCATCAGTAGTTGGAATGATTTTCTGTTTTGAATAAAGGCAGCTATGTTTTACATTTTCACTTTAAATATTTTTGTTAATACCGTAAAAACATTTTCACTCAAGGTAAATGTTCAGAAACACATCACTGATCCATACATACATACAGTACATGCTGATGAATGGAAATAGATAATTAGACTGTTTAAATGAGCAGTTTCCATTCCAAATGTTAATATTGGTTTAGATAACATTGATAAACATTTTACACTGAGGGCAAATAAAATGTTTTTTTAAGTAACGTGATATCCATTCAGTCCTGTTGTATGGAAAATTAAGCTGAAAATAAAATTAAGCAAGTCCTATTGTTTAATTTTGATAACAAAATGACCAAAACATTGTTATAGAATAGAATAGAATTACTTTATTCATCCCAGCAGGGAAATTATTTTTTAATTTTTGTTAGTGCTATTCTGCTTTGGAAAATCATGAGGGGAAAAAAATTGACTGCAGAAACAAGTCTGCTTTATTATGTTTACAATGAAACTAGAATCTTGTTTCGTCCAAAGTTGTAAGGATAAAATAAAAAGCCGAATGTGGGAAGGAAAAAATCTGAAAATCCCATTCATCATGAGGAAATCTGTCACATAGCAGCACATATAAATATAAAATAGTTTTCCTTATCATTGATCACGTTAGCTCAATAATCACATTACCAACCTTTAGCTACGTCCTGGTCAGAACACGTGTTTCTACATGTAGAAAAAAATGATTGCGGAACGAAATTTTGGTTGTGCAATAAAAATACAAGATGATAGTGGGCATGTACAAAGTTAAGACATCTTGATTCTCCAAAAAAAAAAAAAAAAAAATTAAATTAGAAAAAAAAAAACGTGATTTTTGAATAGCACTTTCCCCTTCCCCCAAATTGCAGTTTTTGGGGGCGGGAGGAACTGAGTAATGTTTATGTTGAGGTCCAAAGAACTTGCAAAAGAGCATAAAGCAGTTTACAAGCTGCGATTGAAAAGTTTTGTGCAGATTTTATGTCCTCAGTACCTGATTCCAATCTCAGTGGACCTGCCGAAAGATTAAAAGTACATTCACAGTTTAAACCTTCCCGTGTTCGGACACCGGCCAAGTTAATTAGAGTGTGGAGAGGATTATTTTGGCGAAACCTGGCAGAGGAGCGTTAGTGAGAGGTGGGACACCTTTAGAAGTGGCGCGCAGTGCGAACCTGTAGAGAGGTAGGGATTATTTGGATGTAACACGCAGTGGGTTTCTTGTTAGAGGGGGGCGTCGTCACAGTCTGTCTCTGTGGTAAATTTGATTAGGGCTGGCAAAGGGAGGCGATCCGACCGTGAACAGGTGCCCCTCACAGCTGAGTTGGGTTCACCCCACGGCTCCTCTCCGCCTTCTCCCCTAACGTTGGACTTCCTCCTCTTTGTTCTGCCTCGGCCCATCCGTGTAATCTCTCTACATTTTCGCCGCCGTCCTCCTTGCGCCGTCGCTGCCTCTCGGGGTTCATCTGTCTCTGTTTATGTGGTAATCAGCTGTGGGAGTGGAGGCTCCGGAACATTCAGGAGGTCCACCTTGAAATGCTTCTCCGTCGCACGACTTTCACTGACCTTCTCAAACCCCATGAGCTTGTCTCCGGCCACCCCCCCCCCCCCTGCTGTGCACTGTCTCCCAGCTTCCTATGTGCTCACCACCCCCCCCTCAGCACCCTCTGCATTACCCACCTGTTTGGATCAGTCCAGCCAAACTCAGGCCACAGGAAAACACAGACCCACAGGGTAGAAATATTTGTCTGTTACAAGAGGAGAGAGCGACAGGATGTTGTTTAATATAAAAATCTTTTTTTTTTTTTTTGAGAACTTAAGGTTTTTGTTGCGAATTTAGAATCTTCTTATTGCCAATGCCAGTAACTGTCATCAACATATCTCTCTAATTTAGCTATTTAAACTAGGGCAGAGAATTTAACACGTTAATTTGATTGAAATAGATTTTAATGCACTAAAAAATTCTTTGCTTTTGAATTTTTAAATTTTTTTTTATTAAACCTACAAAGGTTTCCATCAGAACCTTTATTTTTCCACGTTTTCAGTGCGCCCTTAAATCTGATGCAGAAGTAAAATTCGTTAAACACCGATGGACGACGAAGTCACTTCTCTCTGACCACTGGCTGTTTCTGTGACGTATGTATCATGCCAGGTTGAAGATTACCATACATGCCATTATTAAAACTACAAGCGGACTGCAATTTTAAAACAGTGCAGGAAATCGACGTCATTGTTCACGGCTTCTGGTTCTGTTCTCTGATTGGCTCGGTTAAAATTCTACTGGAGGAAATCTAAGTCAATGTGAGAAAGCCCAGACCGAGCGTTTAGTGAGATTTGAATCAAGTGGAATAGCACGGAAAGGCGCCTAGTCAGAATTCATGTAAAATTGATTAATATTTTGTTCATATCTGTTGAAAAAGAAATATTTACTTACCTGTTGAATGTTTCATTTCACCTCTTGCCTCCATGAATGCCATGTCTTTGCTTCACCAGAGCTCCTTGCTTTGTGTTTTTGAAAACCATTTGGTATGTTTGCCATTTCATGTGCCGGGAACTTTGTTGGCTAACACAAAGAGTACAATGTGAGCCTTAATTCACTTCCCCTCGGCCATTACCCGTAATTCCGTGGGAGTAAAAATTCAGAATTGAAGCGCAAGGAAATGTATTTCTGTATGCTGAATGGGCAGCTACGTTGGCTACATTTCCAAGCAAAATAACATTTCAGGAGGATTATCAGCTAAAGTGACCTTGCTGAAAATACTGATGATATCACAATGACCTGTTTGTGTTGGAAAGTAAAGTTCTTTTTAAAGTGGTGAAGGAGCAGCGTCAGTCCTTTTCCTCAACGCAAAGAGCAAAGTGATGGACAGAGGCGGCTCACCTCCTCAGGACCAGAGGCTTTCATCACCAGCTGTAGCAATTAACCCCTCATTCCTCTGGGGAGCCATTAAAGGGTAAAATAGCCTTTAAAATTACATATGGCCACAATTAGAGCAGAGAAAGTGATAAAATGATTTGACTCTGATTTTTCTTTATAGATTTTTTAGGAAATGGCTTTTTTATTGAGCCATAAATTGGAATTAGACAAGTAAGGGGTTTTTTTTGTACTTATCTCCTTTACTGCTTCCATCTCCCTACTTGATGTACTTTTACTTACTTCGAAGTTTTTATGAGCCCTCTTCTCTGTGCTTAATTCACGTCTCTTATTATTTTGCCTCGCCCATCATTTCTGTCTAATCGCTTTTGTTCAGATCTCCTCTACAAATGGAAACTGGTGAAGTAGCAGGAAAATGATGCATGCTATTCAACATTTGTAACAACTAAACATCTGAGCGGTGCTTTGGTATTCAGTGGCTTTTACTCTGATACCCCTAAATTCAAGTCGATTCCTTTTATTTCTATGGCACCAATTCACAACTAATGTCATCACAAATCATTTCAATTCAATCATACATACAATGCCATTGATCCTAGTTATCAAACAGTACACGCAAAGTAATTTAAAAAGCAACCAGAGGAGCTGCAAGGATCCTTATCTCAATGTGGAGAATCTATGAAGACCACAACTATCAGTGTGGTCACTGTACAAACTCTCAAAATTCCAACTTTAACTTTAGAATTCTGACTTTTTCTCAAAACTTTGACTTTTTTTGTTCTTGACATTCTGACTTTTGTCTTTTGTTCGGACAAAAGAACAAAATTCTGACTTTTTCTCAGAATTCTGACAGAAATGTCAGAACGTCAATTCTGGCTTTTTCTTCTGAGAAAAATCTCAGAATTCTGAATTATTTATTTTTATTATTTATTAATTTTTTACAGTGGCCCTAATCTTGTTCTGTAGTTGTAAATTACTTTTGTACCAGCTTGTAGAATTAAAGTTTTTTTCTTTGCCCCTTTACCCGGTCCGCTTTACTTTTCACTTTCTCCTCTTATTCCAAGAGAATTCTCTCTCTCTCTCTCTCTCATCCATGTATTTCCTCTCTTCCATCCTCCTCTCTCCTGCCTCCTCCATCCTCTCCCCCTCTGGCGTCTGATCTCCCTCTTGTCGTCACTCGCCTCGGTTCCGCCCGCTTTCCTCGCCTCTGTTTCACTCCTACAATAACAGAAGGAGATGGCATAAGCATCTGTGTCATCGGCGCAGATTAATGTTCAAATAATATTCACAGATGTCATTTCAAAATTCTCCATTTGTTTATTCTTTGCTCTCAGCTTCTCGTAGTTTCAGTCTCTCTCTCTCTTTTTTTCCCTTCCCTGTCAATAAATCACAGGAGCAATCACAGGCTCATCATGGACTTCAAAGCAGCCACTTAAGACATCCCGTCTCATTCAAGTGACACACACACACACACACACCCACAGACACTGCTCTCCAGCTGCGGTGTTTTTGAGTCATTCTTAATCGGGATAATTACACATGAGAGGAACTAAATGAGCGAAGGGTTTAGTAAAACGAGGTTGTGAGATAGAGAGCGCGAGGGGGGAAAAAAAGGAGCAGGGAGAATCCAGCATTCATGACACATTTATTAGTTGCTTATTATTTTTGCTGCTGTAGTTGTTTGTTTACTCATTAAGGATAATCCAATTAAAGCACTTAAAGAGGGGCTTAAAAACAAGCAGACACACGGAAACCTCTTGGAGAGAGAGGACAGGTTGCGGTTTCGGTCTGGCAAGCCCCCTCCCCGCCTCTACAAACAGGGCTGGAGGAAGGAGTGCCAGGGACTCGGGCAGGGGGCTGAGACCACAACATGCCACCATGGCGACTTCATATTGGCTTGGGAGCTGGTCAGCCGCCTCTCCCCTCTTTCTCTCTCCTCCCCCCCGCGGTGCTTTCCTGTCGCGTGTTGGCTGACTGGTTCCCCAGCGCACATATGGCCACTTACACTGTGTT
The DNA here is from genome assembly GCF_002775205.1 of Xiphophorus maculatus. Classification (NCBI taxonomy): domain Eukaryota; kingdom Metazoa; phylum Chordata; class Actinopteri; order Cyprinodontiformes; family Poeciliidae; genus Xiphophorus; species Xiphophorus maculatus. The sequence continues at coordinate 28,002,704 of NC_036447.1, read as the reverse complement.
CTCCTCTAATTAGCTGCTCTTGTCTACATGGACGCTGTGACTTTGTTAAAACATCACTACGCTTTCACTGGCACGTTAGCGCCTTGTTAAAAAAAAAAAAAAAGGATCCATCAGAGTGGGGTTGGTTGGGAATCCCGGCATAATAAAGAGAATAATCACGACTCGTTTTACACCAAGCAAGCAGCGGTAAACTAAAGACGGGCATTTTTTGAACTTTCTTTTTTTTGTGTGTGTCACTTATTCAAATTGAAATATCCTGCGATGTCTTACAGTAGAAAAAAAAAGACCCCCGAACGCTCGTCTTTGTCCAATCAAATTTCATTAACCCACCTCGCCAGATTCTGTGTGACGGAGACGGAGCGCGATGAAAGAGGATGTGAGTGAGTCTCCTTTAGAGTTTCATCATTAATTATTAGTCTCTGGTTCCTCAGAGGAGAGAAGCTGATGACAGCTAATTAAGGATGAAGTGATGTATTCCCCCCACCTCTCACACACACAATCACCCCTCCATTCTCCTTGGGCCTCGTCCCCTCCCTGTCCACCTGACAAATCATGCGCCAAAAAAAAAAGCAATGTAAAATGAGTAAAAATGTTGAAAAAAGAGAATATGCATTAATAGCTTCTTGTACTTGCTGACCAGCTTTTACCATGTTTTCACTGGTATTTTCACATTTTGTCTTTGAGGTTGGAAGGTCTGATTGCCGTCACCCTAATCCTCAACTCCCTCCATAGGTTCTCTATCAAACTCAATTTATTTCTCTCCCAGACACAAATATCACTTCTAGGCTGAAGAAACACATTGATACAACTAAAAGATTGTGTTAAAGCTATATTTGCTTTGAATATTTTTTGTTGTATGTTATCTACTCAGGATAACACCCTGATTCCAAAGTCATATTTTCACCATGTTCATTCAATTATTCATTCATAAATGTCACAGTTTCAAACTAAAGTTCATTTTCACTTATCAGCAAGAACATTTAGTTTTGATGTGCTAGCTTAATATGTAGCTCTGAGATCTAGATATTAGTCTCTCAGCAAGCTAAATATTCTAAATAGCTAGCTATACCAGCTATAAATAGCTATAAATATAAATAGCTATAAATAGCTATTGACCTGAAAACTAACTAGCTATTTATAGCTAGCTATAAATAGCTAGCTATACCAGCTCGCTATTTAGAAGCTAGCCAGATTTGTAGTACTCAGCTATAACTCCAGCTAAGCTACAACTTCAGCTAGCTAATAGCCACTCACCAGCCAGCTATTTAACTAGTTAAATATCCTGCTAACTAAATATTTAGCTGGCTGAGAGCTATATATTTTGCTTTGAGCTCATTGAATATTTATGGAGTCTAAATATTTACCAAGTAATTATCTAATTAAATATTTATTTTGGAACCATGACGTTTATAAATGACTAACATGGTGAAAGTCTAAATATGGCTTTCATTTCTTTTTGCTTATGACAGGCTAAATAACCAAAATTATTGCATCCCAAAAATTGTGAAAATCTTTTACTTTTGTACTAATGCGAACCACTGAAACAGGTGCTAACTTTAGCATGGCTAGCGGCTCATGGTAAGCCAGTGTTCACAGTACATAATAATCTAGTCCACATTTTTCCTGTCACTCTGTTAATTTTCCTCAGTTCACCAAATGCCCAAATCATGTCCTAATAAATAATTTAAAAGAAAACAATTGTATGGTTTTATACCCAAATCTTTTATTTAACCAAACTACAAGAGAATAGCATGCCTAGCTTAACGCTTTCAAATTCACATCCACAACAACGTAGTATCAGTTTCCACTCACTTTCCGAGACAAAATCCGATGCTGACAGCGTCTTCGTGAAGCTTCTCAACAATGGTTGTGGTGTTAAAACTGCAAAGTAAAAAATGTTAATATGTCAAATCGAGTAACAGAATTCAGTTGTTGGCAATTTGAGTCAAAACTAAATGGCTAAAAACCAACCATAGCTGAATTAAAACATTCAGAAAAGGTTCAAGCAGGTGATCTGTAACATTTCTGGGTATCTGTTGCTCACATGTTGGCTGTTTGTATTACCCTGACGTTACAAAAACTACAAATCAACAGAAAGAAATGTCATATCTGCTGGGCTGTTCTGTGCTCTCTGCTTGGTTATGGCTTCATCTTTCACCATTGTTGGTGTCGATTCAGCTGCACTCAGATCCACAAAGAAACGACTGGTGGACAGATCATGTAATCCCTGACTTTTTTTTTCTTTTTTTCGTCATCTTCTCTCAAAGAAACGACGATGATGATGTCTTTATGACACGTCTCTTTCCCCTCCCCAGGCGGGGAAGGGGAAGGAGCCGGAGACAGGCGCCGGGAACAGCAAAGGGTTGACTGAGGTGTAATATTTTTTTAAGGTTTGTGTACTGAAAATTGTGGCACATGATTGCAGATGGACAGCAATTATGGCGGTCCCAGCACGGCAAATGACCTGAAAACTTGATCTGATCTTTCGCAGAGGAGGGAGAAACCAGAAAGTAAACCCAACCCAAATTTTCGTATTGAATCACTTCATATAGATTTTTAGGAAAGATAAATAATAAATAACCTCCTTTTATTTCTTTTTAGCATTTCCACCTCCTTTCGTTCCTTCTTGTCCCGCCGTGCCCCCCCACCGCCCCTCACCTCCCTCTCTCCCTCTCTCTCAAACCTCTCTCGCTTGAATTCGTGGCGACTCCAGCAACAGTAACACCAGTGGAGGAAATCATTTGTGCCTCCAGGCGAGTCATTACAGAGGCAGAGTGTGAGATTGCAGTGACAAAACTCTGTCTCTGGCCTCACGACCAGCCAGAGACCAACACGCTTCTCCACACTCATTACTTCATACCTTCCTCTCCTCTAACGTTGCCTTCTTTTCTGCGTTTCAACCTTGCCCTTCACATCTCATTTATTGCGCCCAGGCCAAACTATTCCTATTTGAACGTCATCGATTTGTGTCAAGATCGAATCATGTAAAAAAAAAAAAAATAAATTGTTAGATTCTTTTGGTTCAGCAGAAAATGCTGAGGCCAAGTAAACAGACAGGGTCATAAAGAATCAGAGCTTCCAGCCACAGAAGGAAGAGTCCCTCAGCAGATGGTAAGGCCCCAACTGAGTCCCTGTCTCAGCATCATGGAGTCAGTTTGTGTTTACATGACGAGATGCGGGGGGGAAAGTGAGACAGCTGCAGCAGGTTCTCCGTGATACTCGACCCACCTGGCTCAGAAACGCGTGAGTTGATGTGAAATGTTTGACTTTTTCCCTTTGCCTGTTTCAGTGGAAAGGATTCCACCTTATTGTTGGCCCCTAAAAGTCTTTGGACAAACTTGTATTTTCTGCATGAGTAGTGACAAATTGGCTAAAGGGGAGGTAGTATGTGTTTTCCAGGCCATTTTACATCACTTTCAAGTAACTATAGCTGCATTTTCATTACAAATGTGCACAAAACTTTGTCCTAATGTTGAAAAAACAGAATTTTGCAATTGCGGCATTTTCATTAAACAAGAAATGCAATTAACGTCACATGTGAATAAGTTTGTTCACGTGATGAGTCATTCAAAAACATACCACATAATCATCCTCCAACTACTTCCTGGTTTGCGCCAGTGGCAATACCTGCTTGATCATCATGTTACACATGTAAAGCGATAAAAGTGTTTACATTCCAGTTTTGTGAGATTTTGATACGACCAAAAAAAAAAACACCTCATCCTAGCGGCAAATCTTTTTATCAAAAAACTAATTTTTTTTTTTTTAAAGAATTAAGCAGTTATTTTCAAAATGTCAAATTGCATAATTATATGGTCAATGGAAAGGCAAATTATGTTACCTTTGATTATTATAAAAATGCTGTATATGTTGAAGATGCCTCTAGTCTGGAGCAGCTGTTTGGGGGTGGTGCTTCTGTGATTGGGGAGGAGCTTTGGGTAAATAGGCGGGGCTTTGTATGAGGAAATGTTTTAGATACTGAATGGTTGCCATGCAGGATTTCTCAACCATTCATGAGTGAATCAAATAGACAAATCTGATTGGTTTATTTCAAAGGTCAGTGAGGAAGTATAGAAAAAGAACATAGAATATGTAGAAATATTTGGGTTGCCAGACTTTGATACTGTCCCACTGTTCATCCATCCATCACAATTAACTTATGCATTTCTAAATTACCTAAAAAGGATTGACTGTGGAATTTGGACAGGAAGGATTTCTGAAAAAGACCAAGGAAAACAACTCCTCTGTGTAGCTTGTTTATGCACCTACTGACCAGAAGATGTCAGCTGTGTGTTAGATAGGGCTAACACACACAGACACACGCACACACACACACACACACACACACGCATGGATGCATGACCCACTGATGTCCAGCTGCTCCTGTCAACACTGTACTACAGCGTGTAATTCACCCTCACATACAACGGCAGCTGAGACCTTACAGGAGCCCCAACCCAACCCCCCTGACAGACACACACACACACACACACGCACACACACCCAAACAGCCCCCCCCCCCTACGCACACACACACACACACATACACACACTTTACACAGAGAGATGGAAGAGCTCTTAGGAAATGAAAATATAAAAAGCTGGAAAACTGAGAAACTCTAGAAGAAATGGAAGTGGACAGAGAAGAAGTCGGGGATGTGATTTTGGTCTTTGGGTCAGAGCCACACAGAGAGACTGTGAGACAAAAAGAATAATAAAAAAAAAAACAGACAAAAAAAATTCCAAAAGCAGATGAGGGTGTCTGTGGTGTGTTTAAGTGGCCTAATCAAGGGACCTCCCCTTCAAAGGGAGAACTGGTATGTGTGTGTGTGTGTGTGTGCTTAAACAGGGAGGGGAGGGGGGCACATTGACAGACTGAGTCCAAGTTCCCCTGCAATTATCAACTTACCCATACTCCCTCCTCCTCTTCACTCTTCATCCCCTGAGAGACCCAAGCTGCTGTACCCATCAACAACTCATTCAGGCCTTAACAAAGCACCACCACGCCTCCCCCCCCCTCCCCTCCCCCCCCCACACACACACACCCGCACACACACAAGTTTGTGTTTCTGTCTTCACAGGGACTTTGCATTGACTTCCATTCATTTTTTATTTAATGCCATAGCCTATCTCTTACCCTAAACCTAAGCATTACCAGTACATGCCTACCCCTAACCCAGGGGTGTCCAAACTTTTTATCACGTGGGCCAAAACCGTCGAGTCAGAAGCACTCGTGGGCCAAGAAAAAAAAAAAAAAAGAACAAACTCTAAAATCAAGCAAATGAAGCTGTCAAAGTTTGTATTTAGTTATTTTGTAGGAAATTAGTGTTTTTCATCATGGAGGATACTTACTTAATTACACTTATTTAGCAACCCAGAACAGGGATTAGTACTTAGAATCCAGAAAAACTACCTTAGCAATTACTTTTTAGACTCCTATTATTCCAAACCAGAAGAGGCATTAGACCAGAAGATACAGTACTTACTTATACTGATCTACCAACCCTGAATAGGAGAATCTAGTTTATTTACTTTGGATCATTATTAGCTTTTTCTTCTTTTGCTCTTCCCTTTAGTTTGTTATTCTGTTTGTATTTCCTTTTAATTCCTGTAAAGCACTTTGTATTATTACCTTGTTGCTGAAAATGTGCTTTATAAATAAAATGACCTTTACCATAGATCCAAAACGTAAAAAGAATTTTGCATGTTCGCTGTGTTAATTCCTCTAGTTTTTAAAATTCCTTTGGGCTCGGTTGAGCAAATTTAATCTCAGATCTAAGAACAGGATTTGAGTGACTTACTTTCAAACCGATTGAGTTTTATACATTCGATAAAAGTTGATTCATGTGCAGCAAAGTCGACTTTTCAGCGACAGTCTCTGGATAAACGTGACTCTACTTATTATACAGGCTAGGTTGAAAAAATACAAAAACTTTGTGTTTGGGGGTTACAAAAATCAGATCATGGGCCACAAATGGGCCCCAGGCCCCACTTTGGACACTCCTACCCCCAAGGTAAGTCCTAAATCTAGCAGAACCCAAAACCACACCTCTTCTTGTGAGTAATCATAATGTAGTATTTGTTGGAAAAATGGTTCTCATGCTGTAGAAGATGCAAACAGGCCACAAACAGAGTAAATTCTACGTTGTGCTTCAATTTCACCATAACAAAGATAAAAATATTTCTTCCTTCTTTTGCTAGTCATAGCTGTCATTATTCTATACATCTTGTGTCCAGGCCTGTAATCAGTTTTTTCATATTTTCCATGTTAATTTTTAAATTGTCTTCATTCCCTACATTCAGTTGTGAATGGAAAAAATGTGAAAACTTTGTCAACACTATAATAAGAAACACAATTAAAATCACTCACGGATAAGTTTGCTGATGTGATAAACCGTTAACAAACATGCCATACCATCATCCTCCAACTACTTCCTGTCGTCGTCTTCTTCTTCATCGTTTCTGCGAGTTGCAACATCCGGTTGTTGATCACATGACTCGTTTGATGTGGAAAAAAACGTCTTGATTGCAGTTTTGCGAGATGAAGCAATTTTGCTTTGCGCCAAAACTTTTTATCTACAAATTAGTCTTTTAGAAATTGTTGTGTTTCCATTAAGCAAATTTATTTTCTAAATGTTTAATTGTGGAATTATATGGTTAATGGAAACGCTGCTACTGAAGCATTTTGACTGAAAGCGGATGGATGGACTTTATTTTCTTTGTATACTTTAAAAGAAATATGCTTATAAAGATATTTTATTTTCCACTTAAATTCCATATTGATCCATAACCTCGGATAAATAGAGTCGACACAAACACTTGCATTTTATAATCTTTGATCTTCCTCCATGCAACATTTTCCATCTCTGTTTTACGATTGGACTGTAGTAGTGTGAAGCAAAAGGAAGACTGAGGTTGTGTGTATGGCGTGTGTGTGTGTGTGTGTGTGTGCGTGTGTGGGTGTGTGCGTGTGTGTGTGGGTGTGTGTGTGTGTGTTTGATGATTGTGGCTGGCGCGCGCTGCTCCACATGCTGAACATGCCCTGAGGCCATAGTCTCACCTCCGGCTCTCTTTATTGTGGCTCCCTGCTTGAACAATATATGCATTTATGCCTCCCTCTGCACGTGTGTGTGTGTGTGTGTGTGTATTTATTCTCTAAGCCCTGAGTAATAAGGCTGGCCATGGTGCATCAGAGATAAGGCATTAGGCTGTTGACCTCTGACCTTTCCCTCCGTTTAATACGGAAAATCGTTCGCTAACACCCAGGAGAGGCCATGTTAAGAGGCGCAAACTGCCTAATGAAATTGGCACGTGGGGGCGTGTGTGTGTGTGTGTGTGTGTTGGGGAGGCGTTAGTCGGCATTATAAAGCAGCTGTGTTCGGGGTATTGTCCTGATTTCTAAATTAAAAAATGAGCTTTTTGTGGAGATGAATTAAAAAGCTTTTGGCAAACATGATAAGAAGTGTATTTCTGTTTCCTTGGATGCAGCTTCATGGAGCGTCTGGTTGGTGAGACCCCTTTTAATATTTGTTAAAAGGGGTAAAATCTTTTGGATTATTTTAAGTGTCAATAATTGGAAAAGATCCAGCAAGATCAAACATGACAAGGCAAAAAAAATTGCGAATGCTTGAGCTCTAAATTTCACAGCCTTCCAGCTTGAATATGGAATAAGGTCCAGATTTAATGGTTAAGCTGAAGCTTCAGCTTTCATGCTCGCCTCGTAGTCACGCACCACGCTGATTTTATTTTTCAAAATTTTTAATTTTAGTATTATTTTTCCAGCTACACAGAGAATGAAATCATATCAAATGCTTTGACCACTTAGTCAGCCAGAGCTAACGCACGCAGCCGTGCAAAGATCTGAAAAACTCATCCTATACAACTCGGGCAACCAAAACAGTTTCTGTGGCGCTTATTAAAAACTCAACAGACAGAAAATGGAAGAGCTACTAAAGCCACATTAGCAGCATTGAATTAAATCTCCTGTTTGTTGCGCATCTCTGCGCAGTGCAGCGGATTTAACTCATCATGCAGGGCCGGTCCAAGGCTGCATGAGGCCTTGAGTTGAATTTGACTTAGGGGCCCCTCTTGCTGCTAAAAACATGAGCACCGCTAACAGAATTTCAACATAGATTTAGTGAAATCTGGGAGAGGAGGCCAAGTTTAATTGGCCAACCTAAAAAGCAATAAGTTATAATTGCAGTTTACTAATTTGTATTTGTGAACAAACAGAGCTCAAACTAAAAGATTAAACGCACAGCATCAGATTGTTGCTATGGTAACAAAACAATCTAACTATGAATATTGTTCTTTGAACTTTTACAAAGTAAACTTGCCAGCTCCTTAAAATCTTACATTTCACAATTTAAAATCTTTTCATTTATGTATACTGAAACCATTTAATAAAATTTAATCGCATTGATCATCTCAATAAACAAATGTTATATTTATCTGTGGTCTCTGTTAAAATATTAGCATCTATGGACCACTGAAGCCCTGGGGGCCTTATGGAGCTGCTGATTTAATTTAGATTAAACAGAAGTGCAAATAATTGATACTCATTTTAATTGTATTTTTTGATTTGTTGTTTTTAAGACTAGTTGCGGGTTTAAATAGTGTTCACTGGCGATGTTTTCCAGCAACGTATAATTACCCAGTAATATTTTTACATTTCCTGTCAACATAACGTCTTTTAATCTAAAAACACGGTGGACCGCCTCGGCGCCCCGACCACCGGGCTTAGCAAGTTTTCTGGGGGAAAACCTGATAATCGTATGTGTTAATGCCTTAATATATATACTGTGCATATACAAAGGACACAGTATGTTGGTGACATTCTTGTAAAAGTCACCTCTAAACAAATCCAAATAATTTCAATTTCGAACTGCAAATATTAGCCCGTTATAATACAACCCAACCATGCTACTAGACCCAAACTTATTCCTATTCATCTGTATAATCCATATCGATGCTTTCTAACTACCTTGATCCTGTTGAGTCCGTCTCCAACGGTTATGGGCGAGAAACCCCGGCTGTGGGCGGCCAAAGCCCACCCATTATCTTCCATCTTGTTGTTAATATGTGACATTGCTTCATGATGTTGCTGGAAAAGACTAAGGCAGCATTTCATTTGGCTGTCTGTCTGTCTGTCTGTGATAGCTGTCAGGTATTTTAGTGGACAAGTCCAGTCCACTGAAGACATCCTCCTCCAGCCACTCCTCCTCTCCCATTAGGCCGTAAGTGAAGGCGGAAGTTTGTCCGATGTGTGTGTGTGTGTGTGTGTGTGGGTGTTGTGTTGATGGGCGTGTGGGTGTGTGTGTGTGTGTGTGTGTGTGTGTTTCTGCTGCGTGGGATATCACTTCAGCTGTATTGGGGTCAGGTTGGGAAATATAGAAGCTTCCAGGCACTCAACACGTAATTGAAAATCTATTTCGCTCAAAGTGAGAAGAGGGAGCGAAAGAGTGGAGAACAAATGAAAGAAGGAAGCAAGACGAGAGGAAGGGAAGGTGGCGGAGGACGACGAGGAGGGGGAGGCGGAGGAGGAGGAGACAAAAAAAAAAGATAATAGGGAGGAAGGCTGGAAACGGAGAATGAGAAAGATATTATTTTAAAAGGCGGAGTGAGAGACAGTGGAGGAAGTAGGTGGAGGTGAGGGAAGGACAAAATCACTTCTTCTTTGCCACACTAAGTGGATAAAAAAGTGAAGAAGATGGCTGAGAGCAGTTCATTTTTCCATCCAGGTAGAGTCGTCCTCCCTGGTTTTATCCAGTCCCTTCTGATCCGTCACAGTTTGTGATCTTTACCGGTAACACGTGAACCCCCGTTTTCAAACGCCTCATTACAATTTGGAATGAATCTGTCACTTTTAGACGGCATTCGCAGAGAGGAAAAAAAAACAAGTGCTGAAAGTCGCATCAGGAGCTATTTAGAATTAGCATTTTTATTGGCACAAATACAGAGACAGAGGCGTCGTACACACACACGACGGAATGATACATTTTGAACATGGCTCCTGCTAACAGTGATCAGCGTGCCTGTTAGCAACTTTTCGGCGCGCCGCCTTCACCTGTCGTGGTAGCTAGAGTAAATATGGCCTGCTGGGAGAAAATTCTAGCCACTTAAAAATAACCAGTTCTTTCTGAGATCTACACGTGTTCCTTATCATCACCTTCCTAAAATAAAAGCTTAAGTCATTTTTTTTGCCAAAAGTGAAAAAATAATTCAAATGTACATTTCATTTTTAATACATCTGTACAAGTAATTAATGTATTAGCTTTTTCCTGGTGCTTCTGTCTAGATGGCTTTTTAAAGGGACATTGTTATGTAAAATCGACTGTTTTGAGCTTTACATCATGTTATGATGTTGCTCTTTAATCAAAAACAGGAGTGTTGCTTTGATTCTTTCATGCATGTTTGAGAAATCCTTTAATCTCCATGGCAACCATCCCGATGAGCAAAACTCCTGAGTGGACCCAGCGCCATTTGCTACTTCTCAATGCAACGGCGGCGCAAAAGTTATTATAGGGTTAATTGTGGGGGAATTTCTTAAAGAGACAGAGGCCTGCCTAATTTCAAGTTGAATTTGTCTTATTTGTCATATTTGATGTATACGTGATTTTTCATAACTACTGAAGATAATATGGTTACTTGATTGTGCTATAAAATAGAACTATGTGCCTGGAAAAAGCATAATGCTGCCTCTTTAATATCAATATCTCAGTTTCATTTTTAATGTTTCCATCAAGTCGTAATGTGAATTTCGAGCAAACTTTTAAAATGCAAAAATAACAACTTCCCTCTGAGTGGGAGGAGTGTACTTCTGCCTCTGGTGAAGCACAGACCCACCAGTTGATGGAAAATTTTGCTACTCTGTAGCTAAATTAACTACTTAATCGGGAGTTAAGTAGTTAACTCTGTTCTGAAGCTTTTTCTGAAACCATTTCAAGTGAGGGTAAAAGTTTCTTTGCGAGGACGTTATTCCAAATATTACAGTTTCCGTCAACCTTTTCTAAATGCGACATTTCAGAATTTGCGTATGACAATATTGATAAAAACACGGCTGCTGTCTGCCAGTACTAAGGTTATTTTTTCATCTTTTTCTTTTGTTGCTTTTCTCATTGGGACTCATTCATCTGTTTATTGCAAACCACAAACATTTGTTTAAATCCTCCGTAGATTTTCATCATAAAGTCGTCCCTTAATAATTCTTTCCTGAACTGTGCTGACCTTGCCAACAGTTCATTCACAGCTCCATGATTATATGTTAAATATATTTACTCAATAAAACCCATATATAGATAATATAAAACGCTTGAAATCACAGATCTTTTTTTTGGTCCATTTCTTCACGTCTGTATGTGTGTGTGTGATAGATGGGAAGGGGTGAACAGGCGTGCGTGTGTGTGTGTGTGTGTGTGTGCCTGAGGCATCTTCATCTCATCAGTAGAAATCTATTCTGCTCAGACTCATCCAATAAGGGTCGTAATGATACTCCAGTCTAATATTGGGACTGTCCAAATTGAACACATTTAAACTTTAATGCAAGTCAAGTCCTGGAGAGAATGTAATCTGCTCCACTCAGTGTGTGGATGCGTGCGTGTGTGCGTGTGTTTTACAGGTTGAGGACCCATGCACATTTGTTTCTGTGCTTATAGTAGCACTTGGGTTAGCTTCCTCTGTCGCTGCACTAATGAATTTAAATATGTTGAATTACTTTAAAGGGGATGGAGCGGTGAGATGAGAATTAGTGTCAGGTGTTGTGAGGAGGTCGTCTGAGCAGTTAAAGCAACTTAAAATCCAGCAGAGATGAGTTTTACACACACACAAAAACCCACAAACGTTGTGTAGTTTTTGTGATTCTTCTCAAATTTATTCTGACATTTAATCCAAGAAGACTTTGTAACTGGGTATCAATGAAAAAGAAAACATCATGTGTATCCAAATTGATTTTATTTATAAAGCACCAAAAAAAATCTTTTAATAATTTTTACAAAGTCATGGAGATTAAAAGATTTCTCAAACATACATTAAAGAATCAAAGCAACACTGCATGTAGGTTTTTGATGAGGAAATTACAACATGGTGTAAAGCTCAAAGAAGTCAATTAAAAAACAAATTACAATGAAATAAATCATTGTTTGTTTCTGAGTCTCTTTTTGAATTGGATCTCATTGACATTTTGCTGGATGTACAACTGGACACTTTAAAACATGCATTATAATACATAAAGTTCTGTCAACTTTATGTATTGTCAGAACACATATTAGCCAGTATTCAGTTTGCGGAAGGAAATTCAAAATGTTTGACCCAAGTCATAATAGAGAATTTTCCCTGATATTGACCAAATGTGTGCAAAAATTTAAAAAAATTGTAGAAATGCAAAATTTGGAATAAAGAAAATGCTAATAATTTTGATAATTCTAACTAACCTGAAACAAGAGAAGCTTGGTCTGGTTTCACTTCAGAGAGTTAGAAACAAAATGTGCTTGTCCTTTTATTTGCTTTATGTAAATATCTGGTTTTAACTGTGTATAGTAATGACTTTATCACTTTATATTAAACCATATTTGTATGCGTTGTGAAAAGAATACAGACCTCTCCTTAAAAAAAAAAAAAAAATCAAAGGTTTTATTAAATTATACTTAGCTCTAAAATTCTAGGTTGCATAAATTTGTCAAAAACACGCTGTTTGAATGGGGGACAGTGTTCTCCCACTTGTCCGTGAAGAATTCTCTTCCTCCTTTATTTCCTCTTCCTTCCCAGGATGTCGGGGTCACATCAAAGGGATGGCAGCGACTTCTGACCGCCTGACCTCCGTGTACCGGCTTTTTACGAGCTAACAGGGTGAGGATCCATTAGCCACTGCAGCAACAATAACAAAAACAAAGATGGAGAAACCAGAGCCAAAGGTGAAGGAAGTAACAGCTATCGTCAGCATAGAGTTCTGATAGGTGACAATTGATGCACTAAACAGTAATTGCGTATTTAAAAAAAATATTTTTAAAAATTGTTGATTGAGATTTGTAACAAAGCATTAATACTATAGTAAATTCTTTTCAGATTAAATACAGGTCCTTGTTTTCACAACTAATGAAAATTATCGGGTAAACCGAGCGTTCCCAGAGAGCTGCTTACTGCTGTGTGAAGTGCATAAACGGGACTAACCTGCACTTTAAAACGTCCCTCGGCAACTGCTCCCTCCCTCCCTTTTTTTTGTGTGTCTTTCTCACAATGAGTAACTTATCTAAACCATCTCCTCTCCAGCACTCGACTTCAACCGCCTATTTATCCACTCCGGAGCGCGCCGCAGCCGCTTGTTAGTATTCCGGTACACACCTCAACAAAGCCATTACCATAAAAAACACACGCATTCACATGCAGATGTATGGCTCTTAGCCTCTTAGCTCTGCAAGCTAATGGTGCCAGCCACTTAATTAAGGTCACTTATGGACAAACTGTTAGCACGGGCGCTAATAAGTATTGCCCAGACAATGGGAGTGGAAGTGTGGTGCGTGTGCTTTTGTGTGCGGTAATGATATTGCTGTAAAGCCTGACCTGCAAGTCTCCATTACCTCCAGCTTATTGAGTGGTTTGTTTTGCAGAGTGGCTCTCTGAATTGGGTATCATTGAAGGTTCCCCCCACCCCCGGCTGGACAGACTGCTGGACACTTCAAAACATGCATCACAATACTGTTTTTTTTGGGGGGGGGAACAGTTGTGTCTGTACGTGTGGTCGGGTTAAGAGGCATCCAGAAAAAAAAAGAAAAGAAGTAGTGTTTGCCGTTTTCTCATTTTAACCCACGTGGAAACCAAATATCCGGGACGTCTTTAATTTACGGTCCTTTGCTGTCCGTCCTCCCTTTCCGGAGCCTCTCCTCAAGTTGCCTCATCTAAAAACAATTAGTTCTCCGACGCAGACTCACCAGCCTGTCAGGTCGTTAGGTGTGTATCTTGAGTGTTTTGTGTGCTGACATGCACTGTGTGTTAGGTGATGTCCCTCTGGAGGAGGGTAACATTACCCCCTTCCGCGCGTCCCAAACATCACCGCACAAGACGCTTCCGAAGTCTTCCCGACCTTTCACCTTCAGCAGGGAGGATGAGAGGAAGCTGAGTAGAGGAGGGGGCACCACCGTGCAGACATGGCAACCCAGCACAGGCCACAGGAAAACGTTTTTGGCCAAGTTAATACATT